>NC_092821.1:14215684-14528868 GCF_023375885.2 Dermacentor andersoni | reverse complement strand
TCACACGCTTAGCCCCAGACCCTCATTGACATTGCTGTGCATTTGTCTCGCTCTGCTCTTGCTTCGAGCTGGAGACGTGGAGAGTAATCCCGGGCCCAAGATTGAGGACGTACTGACCTTTCTGAAAGAGTTTCGTGAAGAAATTTCATCCGATTTAAAACAAGTTAACAACCAAATTGCAAGCTTAAATACCCGGGTCACTGCCATTGAAAAAAAGATTAGTAGCGTACCGGAAATCAAAAAGCACTTTGACGCTGTCAAAAATTCTGTTCAGGAAGTTAAGACAAACATATCGAAAGCAAATGAAGAACTCGTCGATGTTGTGGACGACATAAGTAACAGAATGAGGCGCAACAACCTTATAATCAAGGGTATACCCGAAGAGGGCCATGAAGGATACGCCGAATCCGAAGCCATTGTGAAGAAATTTTGTTCCACTCACTTGAAGGTCAACGTTGGAGACATTGAGCGTGCTCACCGTATTGGTCAGCGCCGTCACGGTTTTTCCCGTCCTATTATAATTAAATTCCTCAACTTTAAATCTAAAACAGAAGTCCTACAAAATGCCCATAAACTGAAAAATCTCGAGTCCCCTAAAGTGTGGATAGAAGAAGACTTTTCGCCTAAGGCACAGTTGGCTCGTAGGAAGTTGCGCGAGTTTGCTAAGAGCAATCGTGAGGGAAACGAACGTTTTTCTATTCGTTATATGTCTCTACATTTTAAAGATTCTGTTTACCGGTTCGATTCACTCACTAATAATGTTGTACAGGTTGCTTCAAGGAACCAACCTTCCAGTAATTGACGAAAAACAACTGAGAGGCGTAAGCTCACGCCCGTACATGCAGTCTCGTTGCTCTTGGCAAATTTCCGCAGCCTTTTTCATAAAATTGATGCGCTGAAAACGCTCATACATACTTGCACCACAGATATAGTAATAGGTACGGAAACGTGGCTTTCCAGTGACATCACTAATAGCGAACTTGCACTTGATCCATCTTTTGTAATCTTTCGAAAGGACCGGGAAGGCTTCCGAGGAGGCGGAGTTATTGTGGTCATTAAAGATGACTATCAACCGTCTCTAGTGATAATCGACTCTCCTCTTGAAATAGTGTGGGTCTCTGCACGTATCGGACATGCGCAATGTGTCATTGGTGCATGCTATCGTCCACCCGATAGCCGTTTGGAATTTGTTCATTTTTTCAATGATGCTTTACAACAGGTCTTATCCCAGTTTCCAAAATGCATACTAATATTAGGGGGTGATTTTAATTACCCAGGTATCGAGTGGTCAACTTCTTCGTTAAAGGAAAATTGCAACAGATCTGAGTGTCTTCATTTTCTACAAACCTTGTATTTTCATCACTTAACTCAAGTCGTGCGCGAACCAACTCGGGGTGAACACATACTAGATATTATTTTAACAAATCATCCAGACCTTGCTGCGACACATGTGCTAGAACCATTAAGTGATCACAGGGTGGTGCAATGTTCCTTTTCATTGAAACCTGCCAAGAAATATACAGCGAAAAAATACATTCTCAACTACGCACGCGCCGACAATGGCAGAATAATTGATATGTTAGCCTCATTTACAGCAGACTTTGCAAACAATTTTCAAAACAGAACGGTACATGATAACTGGAGCTTGTTCCGCAAAAAACTCAAAGAAGTTGAAACTACATGCATACCAAGAATGACCATCAGCTCAAGGCAGAACGATCCGTGGTTTAACCGCGAAGTGAAGAAGTGTATAAACAAGAAAAAAAGAGCGTTCAGAAAAGCTGCGCGAACAAATGCTCCAGAAGACTGGCAAAATTACAAAACCATAGCACGCCATACAGAAACAACAATTATCGAAGCTAAACACAAGTTTTTTAATTGCACCCTTCCCAATATGATAAAAACTGATCCGAAAAAGTTTTGGCAAGTAGTTAACCCAAAAGCAGATCACACTGCTCCCTTACTACTTTCCGAAAACGGAGCAGTGCTCAACACAAAAGATAGCACTGAGCTATTGAACAAATGCTTCTCTGCAGTTTTTCCCAACGAACTGCCACTTGATAACACTCACATACTTGAACAACCATCTATTCGATTCCCTTTTTCATCCATCATAATAACGGAACATGGTGTTTCTCGTGCCATTGACAGGCTTCCTCATAAAACCAGCCCAGGTCCTGACGGTATAAGTGCTAAACTTCTAAAATTAACCTCGCACTACTCTTCAGTTTTGTTATCTCTAATATTTCAGCAATCACTCGATACAGCGTGCTTACCGGAAGATTGGAAAACAGCATTAGTGATACCGGTATTTAAATCAGGTAATACAGCAGACCCTAATAATTACAGACCTATATCACTGACATCTATCTGCTGCAAATTACTGGGACACATCCTATACTCTCACATTATAGCCTATCTTAACGATAATAACCTGCTCCTCAATAACCAACATGGCTTTCGCCAAAATCGCTCATGTCAGACGCAACTTTATGAACTTGTAACAGATATTCACATTTCTTTGCACAGACTGATTAGTACAGACGCCATTTTTATTGACTTTTCTAAAGCTTTCGACCGAGTACCTCATAATCGACTAAAACTGAAAGTTAGAAACCTACAGCTTAACTACAACACGACGCGATGGATTGACGAGTTCCTAACGAACCGATTTCAAGTAATCAGTCTCAACAACTGCTTTTCTAACCGCACTCACGTCACTTCGGGAGTTCCTCAAGGATCCGTCCTTGGGCCACTGCTATTTTTAATATACATAAATGACATCGCAACTAATATTACCTCACAAATACGTCTCTTCGCAGATGACTGCGTCTTATATAATGAAATAAGCTGCCCTGCCGACATCTCTGTGTTGCAGTCTGATTTAACAAAACTAACTGACTGGTGTGACACATGGCAGATGGAAATTAACATAGCCAAAACTAAACACGTAAAATTTGCTTCGATACCTCGACCTACCTCTGACCAATATGCAATACACGGTATTACTGTTGACTCAGTATCTTCAATCAAGTACTTGGGTGTCCTGTTTACCTCCAATTTAAGCTGGAATGCTCACATTGAACACATCACCACAAAAGCATGCAAAAAACTTGGTTACCTGAAACGTCACTTACACCTTGCTAACACAGATACCAGACTTCGAGCATACAATACTCTTATCAGGCCTTCTTTAGAATATGCGTCAATAATTTGGCACCCCCATCAGTCTAATCTCACGAACCTACTCGAATCAGTTCAAAATAAAGCTGCGCGGTTCATCTTAACTTCATACTCGCGATATCAAAGTGTGTCCGCCTTAAAGAAATTACTTAATCTCCCTTCACTTGACATGCGCAGGAAATTATCACGGTTGACCTCTTCCATAGCCTTTACCACAGCAACACTGCATTCGCTCGAGCCCATATTCTTCCCGCTCCCCACATCTCTACCCGCACAGACCATGTTCATAAAGTAAAACCTATATTTGCCAGGACTAACGCTTATCAAAATTCGCCTCTCGTTTTATCTATTGCCGAATGGAACTCGCTACCTGCAAACATTGTCTCGCTTACGGAATCATCATCATTTCATGCAGCACTGCTAACCTTTTTAGAGTGTGTCAACCTGTCAGAACCCACATTTTCTTGAATATTTACTTAAACAGCGTTTTAAAGTGCTTGGCATTGTGTAAAATTCACTCCGTTTCATCTGCTATGTATCTGTGTCGGCTGTTTACCTAAACGTTTATTTGATTTGAGTACCCATCGTGTTCCGATGGGTACTGATTGCTTGCATCACATTCTAGGTTCTTATGCGTGTTTCACACTACTAAACATTGTATAAATTTTCGTTACCCTTTTCTTTCTTTCTTTCTTTCTTTTTTTGTTTGCTTCTGCTAGATGTTTTTTATGGTTCCTAATGCCTTCATATATTTACATTGTACAGATTTCACTCATGCTTGAACTTTTTCGTCCCCCCCTATGTAATGCCCTAATGGGCCCTTAGGGTACTCAAATAAATAAATAAATAAAAATACTGACGTACGGGGCAGAAAGCTGGAGGCTTACGAAAAGGGTTATACTTAAATTGAAGACGACTCAACGAGCTATGGAAAGAAGAATGATAGGTGTAACGTCAAGGGATAAGAAAAGAGCAGATTGTGTGAGGAAACAAACGCGAGGTAATGATATCTTACTTGAAATAAAAAAAAATAAATGGGCAAGGGCAGGACATGTAATGACGACGGAAGATAACCGATGGTCATTGAGGGTTACGGACTGGATTCCAAGGGAAGGGAGATCAAAACAGGGGGCGATAGAATGTTAGGTGGGCGGATGAGATTAAGAAGTTTGCAGGGACGACATGCCCACAATTAGTACATGACCGGGGTATTGAGAGATGTATGGGAGAGGCCTTTGCCCTGCTGTGGGCGTGACTAGGCTGATGATGATGATGGTGATGATGATGATGATGTATTGCAAACGAGCGTGAGTGCGCAACACCTCATCAGTATTTCCTTTTAGCGTGAGCGAAGAAAGCAAGGATGACAGCATTTAGCTGCTCGGGCGTAAACTCCTGATCCATGGAATGTATAGCTTTGGCATGTATATGTGTAATCTACATGAAGTATACTTGATGTTGTGTTGGCAATGAGGGTGCAAGAATTAGTTCAAACATCGGCTTAGTTCTATACACCAATGGTACAACAATATTGTGCAGTACCTCTCCACACTTGAAAAGCAATGGAAGTGCATGCTAGTTCACAATAACAATGCAAGGGTGGGACTCCTTTGTCGATAGCACCATTTTGACAGAAAGGCAAATTGCTGTACCATACTGCGCCACAAACGAAAATTTGGAGGAAATGTGTGCGCGACATGTGTGCCCCAGCAATGGCCGTGAACAGGGAGCGAATTCTTTCTTAAAGAAAGAGTACAGCCGTTCACCTGCTGCACACCAAGCATGAATTTTCGCACTCATAACAGTGGACTTTTCGTTGCTTCCTGCAAGTGGGCGGCGCATGCGCGGCCACTTGGGAGGTTGTAGTTAGAATGTACTTGAGTACAGCTTTAGTGCGTCGAATGGCATCGTTGGCTCATCCTTGCGCGCTTTCACTTGCACATACTTTACAGCACACAGCACACGGCGACGTCGTTATCGCCCCTGGCATTTATCTGGAAGAACACGGCCACACCAGCGGCAACAATGTGCCTACAGTGTCCATATAATTGCTATTGCGATAATATCAAATTGGAATCGCTTTAAGTTTCACGAGCCCGGGATTGATCGCGGCTGTCTGCGTCTGCAGTGACATATGGTGAACCAGAAAGTGTGGTAAACCATTGATTGAACCACATGATTTAATAACATTGCAGTTATCAACGTTGGCACGGGAATATATACTCGATCATAGTGCCACCAATGCTCTTGCCTTTATACAGAAAAACATGCGCGATGTTGCCTCTTGACATACTTTAATGTTCTTTTCGTGTTCGTCTGTTATATTTAATTGTGGTTTTCAAGTGCCCTGTAAATTTCGCTATTGCACCAAAATTGACATTGGCCTGCTCCAAACTGCTTCAAAATGAACTTTTTTCTGCCCCAAATTGCTCCAAAATACAATTTTGTCGGCTCCAAACTGCTCCAACACGCAATATTACTTGCTCCAAGAATTGCTGAAAGATAACTTGGGGAAGCTGCACCCATGACATTGCCACACTACATTACTAATAAACCTTCAAACGTCTGCTGATATTTTTAAGAAGTTTTAATTGTGACATACGGAAGGACTACACATTATTTATAAATCAACACTAAACTTGTGGTCCTATATTTGTTATAAACGAGGCCACGAGTGTGGGAAACTCAGAAATGGGCCTCAGCTGCCGCTCCGAGGTGTCCGCTTGCCGTTCCATTGCGTTAGCAAGTCTGCTGACCTGGTTGTTCAGCGTCTGTAGCTCAGCAGTTTGCTGTGTAATAAAAATCTTTCATCAGCAATGCTTCTACACATGTTACTGTGAAAGGCAGAGTTTCGCTGAACATGTAGTCGCATGAGACGGCAAAAACTTGACCATTCAATGCCACTAGCACCGACACTTTCATCCAAACTTGGGCGCTTTCGTACACATCCACCTAACAAACCCTGACGTCACGTTCTCACTTGCTGTTGCTAAATGATGCGAAAATGTAATGGACAGAGCGAGGCTACTACTTTCTCTCTACTAGCATGCAGCAGCACTCATTCATCCTCGCTTCTAATACAATGTACTGCTGCCATCGTGATGAGAATATGTGAGAATAACTGGTAGCGTTGTGAAGCAGCACTGGATGCAATTGCCCTGGGAGCACAAGAGGGCGGTTGGGTCAAAGTCAGGCATGCGATACATGTAGACAATCTAATGAACCATTAGTGTGGTTGTCACTTGAACAATGTATTGTAAGTGAACATGGCTAGCCTTCACCGGCACAAAACGGTGCTTTTTGCACAGGCGGCAATTCGTGTGCGATTATTTTGTCAATTACGGCCAAACCTGGACACGCTAATGCAGCGTTTGCATAGCGTCTCGGCGACTGATCATGTGGCGAGGTGCAGGTGTGACTCGACAGAGGCATGCATGTCTGGCCTGTGCCTCTGGGTCAGCAGAATGACAGCTGGTTTCACATACTGCTGAAATGGACTGCATGCCTAGTGGTAGGTTGGGTGCAACCTTGCTTTTGTACAGATTTCATCCAGTGCTGTTTCGCCATGGGGACCTTGCTCCGTGATGTTTGCACCCGCATTTGAGTGAGGTGTCGCACTGGCAGTACATCACGTCAACTTTCTAGTGCTTGCTTAATGTGACTCCTACTTCCATGCGTGCACTCTCAATCTCGGTAGTGCTTGCAAGGACGTACCAACATATTGTTTGTGAGGGTGAAATGTTAGGTAGGCAATGCAACATATGTATGATTATTAAATACATAGACAAGTGAACAATGCACTCCATGTAATGTAAACCTCACGACAGAGGACATACGCAAGCCTGTTTTGCGAAACAAAGCTTCCGTAGCTTCGTTCCGCTGCTCTGTACTATCCACTTTTTTAGCTCTAGTTTTTTTGTGCTACTTGTAGCTTTCTTACATATGAATGCATACTGATTCGCTTAACTATTTCTGCTACTGCACTATAGCTCTCGATCCACAGTTAAAATGGAATGCATGTTTCTCTGCAAGCCAAGTTCTTTTCTGCGAAACCTGCGAGCATGTATTGCATTGATGGTCAGATGTCCTTTAATTTCTTCCCATTTCTACAGGTAACAGTGATGCGTTGTAATAGACTAAGTCATTAAAATTGTGCGGTTTGTATTGATTCACATATTTTACTGATTGCCCCATCACCGCTTTGCAATTGACATGTTTATATGTATTCATATTGTTGGTGCTATTGAATTGCCTTACTAGAAACGGAATCTGTGCACTGAATAGCATAGCAATACAAGTATGTAAAGTGAAAAAATTACCGACGATTACGTTACTTCCTAATGCGAAATTTGAGCGCAGCAAATAAGCTGTTTCACCTTTTCGATAGATTGAGGCAAAGAAATCGAGCGACACATGTATGCGCTATCACAGAATTTTTTTTTTATTTTTCACACGTATTCCTTTAACAAAGACTCCACTAACAGTTCTTGACAGTCATGAAGGAAGCTTTGTGGTCGGAGAAATAGACTGATATATGTTCGACTTGGTACACCAATGCTTGATTCTCAAAGACGAGATCTATACAAGTGCCTCGCGAGGTTGTCACAGCCGTGGGACGCGTTACGAGCGAGAGGAACGGGATGTTCTCCCGCATAAGTGTTAGGAAATTGCTGTTTGTCTTTATGTCAACATTAAAGTCCCCCACTACTAACATCGGTGTGGATCGATGGACGGTTAATGCGAGTTGCAGGAAGTGCACGACGTCTTTCGTGAGTGCGGTAGGGGCGAAGTAGGCAGCTACTACCAGCAAGATAATTTCGCAGTGGCGAACGGCAGCGGCAATTTCGGCTCGGGCGGTGCACATATACAGATCCGCCGCCACCGATCTGGCTCTCTGATTGCCACCGCACAGGGCGAACGGCAGCGGCAATTTCGGCTCGGGCGGTGCACATATACACATCCGCCGCCACCGATCTGGCTCTCTGATTGCCACCGCACAGGGGTTGCATTGGAGGAGGAGCGAAGAAAGGAATTAAGTTCGAGCCGGCGCTTTGACAACCGGAGACTCGCAGGAAGAGGGGGGAGGGGGGCGGCGTGTACACCCAGCGGCAAACGATGGGGGCAGAAGCGCGCGCAGCAAGCGGACAACACGATAAAGGGAGGAGGGAAGAGATAGCAGCGACTGACTGATGCCGCTGACGCCGATAGTGAGTCAACCCCAGCTGCGGAGTTGGTTTCAGGGACAACGCCGCCGATGCCGACACAAACAATATGATACCCTCGCTTCCGCAGCGCTAAGAACCAGGTCTAGCCGTGGGAAGGTGGTCACGTATTCGTCGACGTGCCGGGGCCTACGTGAAATAACCGGCGCGCCGGCAACTGAAGAGCACCCTATCCGCCACACAAGAACAGGGGGGGGGGGACCATTTCCTCCTCTTTCTGCATGGCGGCGACGGTGTTCTATGCAGTCACGTTATCTTGACTCTCTAGCGGCGTCAGCGGCATCCAGCGGTATCAGTCGGTCGCTGCTAGCGCTGGGGGGATGAAAGGGGGGCGGAGCTGGTTACGAGGCCGACGACAACGCCGACGACGACGCGAAACCCAGGAACGGACGCCAAAGAGCTGCGCTCTAAAAAATTAGGCAAATTGCAAGGAGGGGTACAGGCAGTATAAAAAATGGCACCGCTATCTCACTTTGGTTTCTTATCTTGCCGCGTCGTCCCGCCCTGCCACAAGTGCGCTTCGAGGCTATCTCCTGCGCGCTCGTGTGTTTTGTTTCTTAAAAAATGCGGCTGTACCTCGCATTGTCATATGTAATGTTCTGGTCGTCTGTGTCTGTTGTTATGTAGCATTGCAGTTTTTTTTCAGTTCTTGTCAACACCACGTTTCTAAAACTTTCTGGTGCAATCATATGTCGCTCCGTGCTGATTTCTTTCATCGTAATTGGCATAAATCTTTGAACTGTACTGCGCGCCACTACGGACACATGTGCAGTCATAAATAAAATATTAAAAGTATAAACTGCTACAAACCAATCAACAACGCCTATTTGACCTTATGGGCTCACACATGAGATTCGGATATTGCCAGATGTGTGGTTACAGTACAGTTATATTGGCCGTTACAGCTGAATGAAATACATGCTTGGGTACAGATGTTCAGCGATATGCATGGAATCTTGACGCATTTGCGAACAGTATACAATTTCTTGAGAACGTTTAAAACAAGACACAGTATAACTACGTTGGCACATTTCGTAGGGGCCACCGACAACCGAATGCATGACCCGGGAAAAGTCCGCAGAGTGCATGTACAAGCAGGACTGAATTGTCAGAGTGCAAGACCCAGGAAAACGCAGCAAACAGGCCCACATCAATGACAAGGCACACGTTCAATACACGTTACCTCAATTCCATCATCATCATCAGCAGCCTGGTTATGCCCACTGCAGGGCAAAGGCCTCTCCCATACTTCTCCAACTACCACGGTCATGTACTAATTGTGGCAATGTTGTTCCTGCAAACTTCTTAATCTCATCCGCCCACCTAACTTTCTGCCGCCCTCTGCTACGCTTTCCTTCCCTTGGAATCTATTCCGTAACTCTTAATGACCATCGATTATATTCCCTCCTCATTACGTGTCCTGCCCATGCCCCATTTCTTTTTCGTGATTTCAACTAAGATATCATTAACTCGCGTTTGTTCCCTCACCCAATCTGCTCTTTTCTCGTCCCTTAACGTTATACCAATCATTCTTCTTTCCATAGCTCGTTGCGTCGTCCTCAATTTAAGTAGAACCATTTTCGTAAGCCTCCAGGTTTCTGCCCCGTACGTGAGTACTGGTAAGACACAGCAGTTATAAACTTTTCTCTTGAGGGATAATGGCAACCTGCTGTTCATGATCTGAGAATGCCTGCCAAATGCACCCCAGCCCATTCTTATTCTTCTGATTATTTCAGTCTCATGATCCGGATCCGCAGTCACTACCTGTCCTAAGTAGATGTATTCCCTTACCACTTGCAGTGCCTCACTACCTATTGTAAACTGCTGTTCCCTTCCGAGACTGTTAAACATTATTTAGTGATTCTATTTGCAATTACCTTAGCAAATACTTTGTAGGCAACGGACAGTAAACTGATCGGTCTATAATTTTTCAAGTCTTTCGCGTCACCTTTCTTATGGATTAGGATTATGTTAGCGTTTTTCCATGATTCCGGTACGCCTGATGTCATGAGGCATTGCGTATACAGGGTGGCCAGTTTCTCTAGAACAATCTGCCCACCATCCTTCAACAAGTCTGCTGTTACCTGATCCTCCCCAGCTGCCTTCCCCCTTTACATAGCTCCCAAGGCTCTCTTTACTTCTTCCGGTGTTACCTGTGGGATTTCGAATTCCTCTAGACTATTCTCTCTTCCATTATTGTCGTGGGTGCCACTGGTACTGTATAAATCTCTACAGAACTCCTCAGCCACTTCAACTATCTCATCCATATTAGTAATGATATTGCCGGCTTTGTCTCTTAACGCATACATCTGATTCTTGCCAATTCCTAGTTTATTCTTCACTGCGTTTAGGCTTCCTCCGTTTCTGAGAGCATGTTCAATTCTATCCATATTATACTTCCTTATGCCAGCTGTCTTACGCTTGTTGATTAACTTGGAAAGTCCTGCCAGTTCTATTCTAGCTGTAGGGTTAGAGGCTTTCATACATTGGCGTTTCTTGATCAGATCTTTCGTCACCTGCGATAGCTTACTGTTATGCTGTCTAACGGAGTTACCACCGACTTCTATTGCACACTCCTTAATGATGCCCACAAGTTTGCCGTTCATTGCTTCAACACTAAGGTCCACTTCTTGAGTTAAAGCCGAATACCTGTTCTGTAGTTTGATCTGGAATTCCTCTATTTTACCTCTTACCGCTAACTCATTGATCGAGTTCTTATGTACAAGTTGCTTCCGTTCCCTCCTCAGGTCTAGGCTAATTCGAGTTCTTACCATGCTATGGTCACTGCAGCGCACCTTGCTGAGCACGTCCACATCTTGTATGATGCGAGGGTTAGCGCAGAGTATGAGGTCTATTTCATTTCTAGTCTCGCCGTTCGGGCTCCTTCACGTCCACTTTGGGCTATCCCGCTTGCGGAAGAAGGTATTCATTATCCGCATATTGTTCTGTTCCGCAAACTCTACTAATAACTCTCCCCTGCTACTCCTAGTGCCTATGCCATATTCCCCCACTGCCTTGTCTCCAGCCTGCTTCTTGCTTACCTTGGCATTGAAGTCGCCCATCAGTATACTGTATTTTGTTTTGACTTTACCCAACGCCGATTCCACGTCTTCATAGAAGCTTTCGACTTCCTGGTCATCATGACTGGATGTAGGGGCGTAGACCTGTACGACCTTCATTTTGTATCTCTTAAGTTTCACAACAAGACCTGTCACTCTCTCGTTAATGCTATAGAGTTTCTGTATGTTACCAGCTATGTTCTTATTAATCAGGAATCCGACTCCTAGTTCTCGTCTCTCCGCTAAGCCCCAGTAGCACAGGACGTGACCGCTTTTTAGCACTCTGTGTGCTTCATTTGTCCTCCTAATTTCACTGAGCATTAATATGTCCCATTTACTGCCCTCTAATTTCTCCAATACCACTACTAGACTCGCCTAACTAGATGACGTTCAAGCGTTAAACGTTGCCAGGTTCAGATTCCTATGGCGGCCTGTCCGGATCCAGGGATTCTTAGCAGCCTCTGCTGCGTCACAGGTCTGACCGCCGCCGTCCTCAGTTTCTTCGCAGCTGCTGGGGACTGAGGGCCGGGGTTTGATTGTTGTGTTCATATAGGAGGTTGTGGCCAAGTACTGCACCAGGGTGGCGAATCCTGCTCTGGTGAGGGAGTGCGTTACCGGTTCTGGTCACCGGGATTGGAAATTACAGTTCCTTTTAAAGCCTCATTACTAATGCGGCTCATCGTTTCATTTATGTGAACTCCAGTGTTTGCATTGTGCATTTAACCTTTCTTGTAATATATCGACTTCCCACGAAATCCCAGCTTGTAAAGTTCAGGTACATACATTCAGGTACATGTAAAGGTCAGGTACATAGGAAGTTTCCCGGTCTATTTTAATCTTTACTTTCCGTACGACTCATAGAGACAAACAGCCATTCACAAGTGCACAGCAAACAACCACCTTACATGATGTCATGCAAGTATTCATTTGGCTAGGCTATATGCATGTGTTGTGTGACATGCCATTTGCATAATTATATTTGTCGCATTAAAGTCATAACAATTTCGCTTCGAATTTGTGCAAGTTGTCCAAAATGACGTTTCCATATGAAGCTCTGCCAGTTAAAAAAGGTGACATTGGACCCCTAGAATACACTCCTAGCTTCATGCATAGGCAACCTTTGTGAGCAAGCCACAAGGTAATCGCACATGCATGACTGAAAGTCTGTGCAATATTTTTTCCAAACGCTCAATGAATACATACCATGCAGGTATACGTTCACAGTGTGCTGTAGTTGTTCCCTTCATTCAATTTTTGTTAACTTTTTGTGGGCGTCCCCCATGCCTTAGGTTTGTCTATCCACCAGTGACAATACATACCTTCGAAGTGGTTTTCACAGTGACCTTTGTTCTGCTCAACAGTTGCAAACATTTCTGGACAAGTTCTTTATTCTTATATTGCCACATTACTAAATATCCAAACTACATGAAACATACAATTCAGTTGCAGTTATTATGTACAACATGCCTAGCGTTACCATTCAATAACAGAGTATCCATGAAGTAGGCGTTCAGTTTGACTTTTCACCACTGCAACTAAAACTGAAAGCTAAACGTTCTGCTCCTCAGGTGAGAGTAGGTGAAACATGAAGTGGCCCCAAGCATACACATAACATATAAAACACCCACTAATGACCAAGACTCTTACATGCATTACTCAGACGCCTCAACCAATCGCATTTTACATCTACTTGGGCTCCTCACACCGCATGTTCATATATGAGCAGGCTTGAATTGTTCAAATCTTATTGCGCTTTATGTAATATTGCTATTCTGCGGTCTGCAAGGAGATGGCATGAAATGAAAAAAATGTGCGGCTGCAGGTGAAATTTCCAAAGTTAGCTGCCTTGTCAATGCGAATTATTGGACCTTTACCACGCGTCTAGTGATCAGTGAGTTTACAGTGGTACGTTACAGATATCCTGTCGCATAAAGTTGATCCCCAAAAAGGCAAAAAGATGGGTTAACAAACGACTGCCATGGTGCGAACTTCTGATATTGCAGCATAACAATGTACCGCATATGCATGGTTACAAGTAGGTGCACATCTTACTGTTTCATGAAAGTGATAGCAAATGTACATACTGAAAATGTATGGCATGCCTTGCTGACACACCTTTTCCTCAGTTCGATTTCGGTGTCTGTGTGTGTAGCGTTCATGAAAAGTTCCGCGAGGTTACAGTGCTGTGCGAACAAGTGCTCCTTGTATGCCTTCAGTTTTCTATTAAGAAATACGTCACGTTTGGACAAGTAAGCTTTACATGCCTTTCACATTTAGACACTTGCTATGAAGCGTGTATAATCGGCCATATTGGTAAGTAATGTAAGATAACGCCGTGGGAGACAGGGACAAGCAACATCATACACATGTGAAAAGTGTGGGTCTTTCTTCGTTTGTCCCTGTCTGTCGCACTATTCCTATTTTGAAATAATCCCTTTTAAACAGTCGCCGCCTTCACAATGAATGCACGTCGTGCAAAACATTCCAAGTAAAAGAGGCACTATAATACCTTTTAGAGCGTAGGATGAAAATGTTCGCTACCACCATATTATGGTGCCATGCCCATGTTACCCAGTAAGTCACTGCACCCAACAAGTCCGTTACAACATCTACTACTACACTATACTAAATATTTAGGGCGCAAAAGCACACACAGCACACAAGAGAGAACAGAGCGCCTGCCCACATTTCTACTACGCTACTTAGTACTAGATCCTTTGCTCTCTTATACATGTTTCAGCGGCGGGCTATTTGGTGAACATCAATGACATAAAAGCTAAGGTGAGAGCCAATTTATGCTAGCCATTTCAGAAGCGTTCACACTGATACTCCACTCCCATGCAAAAAGTGCATTGTGTTTGCACATCCCTACAATATTCTTACGAAATTGGATGTTGAGGTTAATATGTTTTGCGCTACCTGTCACGAATCCTCTTTCGCTCTCAGGCATCCTTTTTTGGGCGCAAACATAACATTGAGCCAGATAAATAACACAGCAAACTAAATTGTGTGACACGTTCATATCAGTGTCACCGCAGCATAGAAGAAAAATTGAATTGTGCAGCAATGTGGAGTTTGCACGTTTAAAATGTTGCATTGCACTTTCCGGCTTTTTCATTTTTGTAATGATTGCATCTTCTATTTCAGGGCATTACATTCAATCTAACATGTGCCGAGCTAAAAAAGAGATTTCGCGTAGACTCTTCATCACAGCATCGCTATGAAGGTTACTGCATTTTTTTAACATGCAACTAGCCAGTCCACATTGACTGTGCACGTATAGTACAAATTTTTCTTTTAGTGGTGAATTTTGGGTCCAGATCTCCCGATGATTTAACTAAGCGTGGATTGCTTACCATAAAGTTGATTATAATTTCCTGTTGTCCATGGTTTATGTGATGGCCAATGTCCCGTGGTGCCATGGCGTTGTGATGGACAAACACGGTCGTCTGGAAGCTTGACTGCAGAGGAGTAGGAAATATTCAGGAAAACGTACAGACCACCGCTGGACTCTTTTATTCAGCATCATGAATAAATGCTTCGCAGTACACTCTTCTAGAGCTTGTGTGCCTGCATAAAGATTATTATTTGCAGTGAACATCACAGCCGTCTGTTCAACGCCGCGACTTACCGCTGCATGTCATATTTCGTCGACGCAGCAGACGATGCAATTGTCAGTGTGGTACTAGAGGCAACTCGAGTTGCAAGTCCTCTCGAAGCATCGCAGTCGTGATGACCAGGCATACATCTGGTGCACGATCATTGACAACGATTTTAGCACTACTATCGGAGAACGCTCCGAGACAGCAACCATCAACATGACATAATGCCGTCGCCCGCTTACAGGGATTACCCATGCTCAGTAACCGACGATCCTGCGTCAGCTATTCATTGCAAGTGTAGACGGTGTCACTTTGCGCTTCAGTTCCCACACTAGTGTCAGAGAATGCAGCAAGACAGCAACTATCAACATGACATACTGTTCCCGTCAGTTTACGGGGATGCTCGGTAGCCGACAATTTGTGGTCAGCTGTATCATTAATTTAAAACAGCTGCCATTTTGCGTTTCGGTTTCCTACCGTGGCCCCCTGGTGGCACACTAACAATTGCAGTCGTTAGAATGCCAGAAAAAAGTGAAATGCCCCTATACTGTATACAAAAATGATGCAGATAAAAATTTCAGAAACATTTTATTGATACAATTCACCCGGCCAAGCTCACTTCACATCTTCACTCGACAAACCATAACTGAAACTAATAGCAAATGGCTAAACCATAGAGTTACTATACTGACTCTAGAGGACAAGCTACCCATAGGGCCCATGCATTGAAATCGGGAACCGCAAGAGCGCCGCCATGTTGCTACGCGCCGAGGTTGCCAGCTCCTGAGACGCTTGCTAGACTTGGTGACAGTAGTCAGTTTTAATCCGGCAACCGTAGCAGCGTACCAGCATGGCGCCTCGCTAGTAGTGTCGTGATGTGTGCGTGCAGCCGTGTGTTTGGGCTTTATAAGTTGGTTCTTTATTCTATGTAGCGGGACGGTGTGGGTGTGGTCCATGTTGGCCGTACAGGTGGCAGTTATGCAACCGAGGGATGATCCTGTTGAAGTTTCCGGCGGTATGCGGTTTTCAGCGGTCATGCCTGTTGCAGGAGTGTCACGTACTCGACGAGGTTACGAGCTCGAAGCTGTGGTCATATTCTTCTTTGGCGTTCCGTAATTCTCTTCGCACGGGCGCGGTATGTTGCAAAAGCCGCTTTCGCGATCTATCGTAGCGACGATAGATCGGGTTTCTTTATTATTATAAGTACTGATCCAGCTGTAGGGCACATGTAGCCGACAAACGGAAGTCTCAGGAGAGCACCTGAGATTATAATAAAGCAGGCGGCACAGGAACTCCAGGGCACCCAAGGGACAGTGGAGGGATCAAAGCTCGAAGCAGAACGGTACGTAGGTTGGGGCCGCCGAGGCAGGTGTGTGCCAGGGAGTGTTCGCACGGACAGCTCCCCTGGCACGCGCAGCAGTGCCTCGCAAGGTCGAGATACTTTAAAGGCACCTGCGCCCATGATCTTTCTTTTGCCTCGGTGCAGTTAGCACGAATAATGAGAATAATATGGAGGGCATCCGGTGCAGTCGCGAATGCGTCAAGGCAAATGTAGCTCGCGTCGCCTGGCGCGTGTAGTAATATCAGAGTTGGTTGTATGAACTTCATCATATTAATGCGCTTTGTTACGGTACCTTAACGGAATGGGTCTAGAGGATGGTGTTGGTACATTTTTTTCGTACCCCCCTAATCCTGTTATACCCCCACTACAAACACACACACATACCCCCCCCCCCTTTTTTTTATGTATACATACAATTCCTTGCCATGATGGATCATAGCCTCCTTTATTTTTGAAAAATAGAGGAGGCTATGGACGGATTGACCAGTTCAAGTTGTCAACTTGTCAGTAACTGTCATAGGAATGACTGCAATAAACACAATTCCACGATCGGATTGTTTACTTTCATTTTTTGTTGTAACACTGAGGACTACATAGAACTTTATTTTGTATCTGTGAGAGAAGTATGTGGATATCACGAGCTTAAGCCAATGTGCGATACACAGACAAAACAACTGCTACAACATGAACTGAATTGAGGGCCACACAACACATATGTAATTAAAGGTGCAAATATAGGGGGAAGCTTCAAAATACGCTCTGTAGCACTGCAAAGTACAACATATATTGTATGTGTACAATAAATGTTCAAAAAAACAATGCATCAATGTCCCATTTGCCTTCAAGTTTATTATCAAGTTCAAGTTTACTGAAGTTTATTATGAGCATATGTACAACAGGAATCTACTAACACACCCGCAGTTAAGGTGGCTGTTCGAGGTGTGCTGGCTGCCTCAGTGTAAGAAAAAGAAATTGGGCGAATGTCGACACCAGTGCCACTGCTTCTTGCCTCTGACCTGCACGTGCCTCCGCGGCATCTTTGTGCACAAGTGTGCTGGCGTGGCGAACGTAGGAGTCATCCGAGAGAAAGAGTATTGTTTACATGGAGAAGTGGCTGCTCACATTGCCTGTCGCTTTCCCTCAAATGTTTCCTTGGCGACTAGGGTGACACACCCGCAGTCAAGGTGGTTGTTCGAGGTGTGCTGACTGCCTAAACGAAAGAAAAAGTAAGAAATTAGATGAATGTCGATACCAGTGCTATTGCTTCTTGCCTCTTACCTGCATTTGCCTCCACGGCCTCTTGGCTTGCGGAGTCTGTATGAGGGAGCTGCTGTGGCTAGGCGAAGGCATTGTCGAAGGAAAAAGAAAAGGCCATTCAAATGGGGAATTATAGAAATAAATGCAGTTCTTATGTCTCTTTCTTGCACTGTTCTTGCCTAAAAGTTTTCAAAGACAGTGTCCAGAATACACCAGCACTTTGACTGTTTTTGCTGTTTACCTGCAAGTGTTGCTGTGAGATCCTTAGAATGGCTGCGTGCAGCATTGTAACACTTAGTGGAGGCATTTGAAGTGGTAGCCAAAAATATAAAGAATCATCCTTGTCTGCATGAATGCTTTAAATTTCTAGATGCAGTGGTAACTATTACTATTGGTGCAAGGCCCCCCACATCTATGCGGCAAGTGCCATAGCTCGAAACTGAATTTTTCCTTTAGTGTTTCACAAGGTGTCTGATATGTCCACACTAGACGTGATCCGTTTCTTATTATTTATCCCAGTGTGGAGAGAGCATCATTAAATAGTTTTTTTTTAATTTTTGCATGGCTTGCTTTTTGGTTTGTTTCTGAATTTATCAAACAGCAGTCTCATGATGCTAAAGTGACTCGTGATATGACAGTCATCAGCTTTAGTTTTTCAGAAAAACAACGCATTTCCTGACCCATTGTGTGCTATCCCATTACTCGCATAATTTCTCAGAGTATTCTACCTATACTGACTTGCTTGATTTCCACTAAAGAATCTTGCATCTTCAAATACCATTCTTTCCTTAAAATCATTCGACACTTCTCATAATTTCTGTACCTTGGGCTTCTGATACTCTGCATTCACCATTTTTGCTTGTTTCTGACTAGAAATATCTTCTTTAATTTCGAGCTTAAATTTTACCTTTGGAACACACGGAAGGGCTTGCCATTGCATATCTGCATAAAAGGGAAACATGTTTCTTGCGAAATCAAATTGAAGATTGATGAATGCAGCTTGCAGTGTGATATGACTGAATGATCCATAAAAGTAACTCATCTCACTTGGTAAATTAAAGCACTTATTAGTACAAGATGTACAAGATACGTTACACTAACGTGGTGGGTTCTCTTGCTTATACAGCAAAAGAATCGGTGCGCGAGAAAAAAATTATTTTTGCATACCCCTTGTACACACTGATTTAAGGAAAATGAGCTGGAGCTGTCCACATAATCTACTTATTTTACCTGCGAGTATGGTCAACAAAAATGTGTCCCAGCTGCTTAGTGGTATTTGAGATTAGGTCAGTATTGCATATGTGCCTGTTGTCTAAAATAACTGAATTTTGAAAATGCTCGCAGGGATCTGATGTGCATATCTGCAGTTTATGGATACATGTAAAAGACTCAGCATCAAGTGCAAGTGAACGGACCTACAGGCCCGAAGTCGATCATGCAAATAGATTCGCTGCACAAATTTGTGACCAAAAAGGATATTCCACATGAAATGGCATGCAAGGAAGTGTTGAAAATATTGCACAGTTAATAAAACGCCTACGCTATTAATATGTGGGTTGATACACTCGTTATGCAAAACGGAGGTGAGGCGTGCAGACAGGACACAAGAATAGAGTATTTACAAGGAAACATGCAACACGAGCGCCACCCACTTCTCTACTCTTGTGTCCTGTCTGCACGCCTCACCTCTGTTTTGCATAATGAATCCTTACCAACTAGCTCAGCTTTCTGTCGTTCTAAGTCTCTATGCACTCGATTTCGTCCGCATTAGGCACTCGTCTCTTGATTACTTCGTGGCACAGAAATACTCGGCATCAGGCTGTTTTTCTGCTGTGGCCTTTGTAGAAGCATGATTGTTCAAAGTGCAACAATTAAACAGATTCTTTGAGTTGCTTGTGGCTTCGCCAGTACAATTCCGGTGCGCTGGTCCGCCTGTCCAGCAATTTCCTACTGAAGGGAAACCTTCAAATAAAAACGCCGCTCCGCATGTAGAAAAATGCTCTACTTTGACGCTTCTCAAACGATTGTCATGCCCCACAAGAGCTGCCTACTCGCGTGATATTCTCAACAAGGAGATACATTCGTTTACTTACATGTGAAGGTATATGCCTGGGCACTTCCGGGCTTCGGTGGCACAGAAGGCACGAGTGTGCCATAGCGTCCGATGTCGACGCGCGATCGCATGTCAAACCTAAACTGTACGAAACTACTACGCATCCAAAAAACAGATTCGAAACCGAAATTCGCGTCATCCTTTATTAAATGAATGCGTAGTTCGTGATTTACATAAGTCACGGACTTAGTGATCGCTTTGTGTAAACTTAATATTAACCCACCACCTTCATAAAACCTCAGGTATGCGTTTTTAGATGACAAAGCATACGGTGACCTGTACTTGTTTTCAGTTCTTTCAATAGTAATCGCGCTGGCCACATTGACCAGTAGCAACAGGGCGGCGCCCTAGAGGTTCCCACTTTTCCGGCCCAGCTTTTCCTCTAGAGTTGTTCTACTAACTCTATGGGCTAAACGGCATTTCATTCGATTTACATTGTCACGGGTCACTTCCAAGGCGCACAGGGCGCAATGTATTTAGTGTACGAGGTCTTCCTGTTCATTTTTGTGCAAGTACGCATTCCCTTCTGATGACCTCAGCACTCGCCGAAGTTCAGAACAGAACGCGCATCTGATGACGTCAGGCTGAAATGAACAGTCCACTAGGTGGACTCTTGCAGAATAGCCTCCCTGATGTCTGAAACGGAGTATAGTGTCTGTGGCGTTGCGCTACTGAGTCCGAGGCCTGGGGTACGGCTTTGGGGGCGCGTCGACCGCATCGGGCGTATTCTGATAGAAGCAGTGTGCGAAAACCGCTCACGTACCGAAAAAAAAAGTTTAAAATCAAAGCCTTTTTTTTAAACAAAGAGGGTTGTACTCGCAGCTTTCCCCCAATATCAATTGAATAAAAGTCAAAGTCTAAAGCCAACGACCACGTAACGAACCCAAGAAATGCTGAGCGAACCGATGCTATGCATACGTGATTTGAGTGCTTGTTTAGGATTATATTTTTTGAATGATGAAGTTGAATGAAGATACATTTAGTTAAGTTGAATAGCGTTTATTTTACATAATATAGCCGTTGATTACGGGCACACGCTCACACTTTCACGGACGACTCTACACTTGGGCTGTATTGCCTTGTGATCGCTGTCGTAGACGGTCAAAAGCTCTGCCATCGTAACGTGACCCAGCCTCCTTGCAAGCGCAAGATGCATACGGGAACGCTGTTGCGTAGTGGGTCTCTCTAGCACCTTTATTTTTAACAGTAGCAATCTAGCATGAAACTCTCGATCCATTTGCCGCCTTCTGTCGCACGAATGTCCTTACATGCTTTGAAGTCATTTTGAGAGTCCGTAAACACTCTGTAGTGGAGCTTAGTATTTCTTGAAAATTTGTTGGTAGTATGTTAAGCATGCTTGGTCAAATCTAGGATAGTATACAGTTCTGCCATAGAGCGGTGAACGCTCGTTCGGTTGCTTTCGTATTTGTCCAAGACGTCGTGAAAATTGGCTCCTCCTCTGGTGCTCTGATAGAAGCATCCACATAGGCTATATCATCATCATCATCATCATCATCATCCTGCTTAAGGCCACTGCAGGGCAAAGGCCTCTTCCAAACTTCTCCAACTACCCCGGTCGTGTACAAATTGTGGCCATGTCGTCCCTGCAAACTTCTGAATCTCATCCGCCCACATAACATTCTCCCGCCCCTGCTACGCTTGCCTTCCCTTGGAATCCAGTCCGTAACCCTCAATGACCATCGGTTATCTTCCCTCCTCATTACATGTCCTGCCCATGTCAATTTCTTTTTCTTGATTTCAACTAAGATATCATTACCTCGCGTTTGTTTCCTCACACAATCTGCTCTTTTCTTATCCCTTAACGTTACACCCATCATTCTTCTTTCCATAGCTCGTTGCGTCGTCTTCAATTTAAGTAGAACCATTCTCGTAAGCCTCCAGCTTTCTGCCCCGTACGTGAGTACTGGTAAGACACAGCTGTTATAAACTTTTCTCTTGAGGGATAATGGCAACCTGCTGTTCATGATCTCAGAATGCCTGCCAAACGCACCCAGCCTATTCTTATTCTTCTGATTATTTCAGTCTCATGATCCGGATCCACGGTCACTACCTGCCCTAAGTAGGAGTATTCTCTTACCACTTCCAGTTCCTCGCTACTTATCGTAAAGTGCTGTTCTCTTCCGAGACTTTTAAACATTACTTTAGTATTCTGCAGATTAACTTTTAGACCTACCCTTCCGCTTTGCCTCCCCAGGTCAGTGCACATGCATTGTAATTCGTCCCTTGAGTTACTAAGCAAGGCAATATCATCAGCGATTCTCAAGTTACTGAGGTATGCTCCATTAACTCGTATCCCGAATTCTTCCCAATCCAGGTCTCTGAATACCTCCTGTAAACACGCTGTGAATAGCATTGGAGAGACCGTATCTCACTACCTGACGCCTTTCTTTTATGGGATTTTGTTGCTTTCTTTATGGAGGACTACGGTGGCTGTGGAGCCGCTATAGATATCTTTCAGTATTTTTGCATACGGCTCATCTACACCCTGATTCTGTAATGCCTCCATGACTGCTGAGGTTTCGACTGAATCAAACGCTTTCTCGTAATCAATGAAAGCTATATATAAGGGTTGGTTATATTCCGCACCTTTACGAAATCCTGCCTGGTTCTTTGGTTGACAGAAGTCTAAGGTGTTCCCGATTCTATTTGTGATTACCTTAGTGAGTACTTTGTAGGTAATGGAGAGTAAGCTGATCGGTCTGTAATTTTTAACAATTTGGCGCCCCCTTTCTTATGGATTAGGATTAACTTAGCGTTCTTCCAAGATTCCGGTATGTTCTAGGTCATGAGTCATTGCGTATGCATGGTGACCAGTTTTTCTAGAGCAATCTGACAAGCGTCTTTGCAAAAAACTGCCTGCGTGCTGCTCTTGATAAGTCCTGCAAGCATGAAATGCAACATAGCGTGTTCCTACAGTTGCAAAGACTGCACAGCGCAGGATTTCAGCATGATATGGTCACCTCGGTGCTAGAAACCCTTGCCAAGGAAGCGCGGGGCCCATCAGAGCTCCGCCCAAGCGTAGAGCCACAACGTCGTAGACCTGTTGCCATCCCGTACTACCACCAAATCTCCCACCGCCTCAAAAAGGTGGCTGAAAAATGTGAAGTACCGGTGGTTTTCACGGCGCCCAAAAAACTGGCGGGCATGTGCAAGATGGTGCAGGGTAAGAACAAAAGAAATGAATTTGATATCAAGCACGTCGACAGGTTCGTCCCATGCAGAGTAGGGGTAGTGTACCAGATACCTCTCTCCTGTGCCAATAGCTACATAGGGCAGACAGGACGGTGCCTAAACGTCAGACTACAGGAGCACCGCGCAGGAGTAGAAGGATTGGCGGGGGGTGGAAAACTGGCTGACCATTGTCGCCACTGTAGTAATTGCACACCCAGGTTCCGCGACACTAAAGTCTTGAAGATGTTTGCGTCACAACTGAGCCGTGAAATATACGAAGCTTACTGTATAAAAATGCAATCTGGCAGCTGCGTAAGCAGTTCTTCAGTATCATTGAGTGATAAAGAGTACAAATATTTACAAGCAAATTTACGGCACTCACGCCCGCATGCCAACGTCGAGTGATGGCTGTCTGATGATTGGCAAGGGTGATTACGATACCTGTAAAAATGTGACATTTCCCGTAGTAAATCCTAGTTGAAGCTCCGCGCCTGTCTTGTGTGTTCCTTCCTTGTCCCTTGTTTTTCAGTGCGGTTACATGATGCCTTCCATTAACGACCGCCAACTAGCCCGCTTATCCCTGTTAAATATGCTACTTTCTAGTTCAATGGGCCCTGTTCTCCCTGCCTTTCTATGTGTGAATTCGAGTGCTACCCTTGTTAGTTTAGCGGCCATCATCGGTTGTCATGCGCGTGTGTGTGCCTTCGCCCTGAACCATCGGCTCGTCCTTCCGGAAATTGTTCTCCTCTTCTACCCGTGCACTCCCTCAAAAAGGCATTCTACCAGGATGATGAAGATACTCAGGTCTGAACTATGGAGGCAAGTGCGACATATTCAAGGATGCCTGCGGGTGCTCGCAGCGTCTCAAGTGGAGGGAATCCAGAACATTGAAGCCTTGTACAGAAGGTACTCTCGCGAATGTAACCATTTTACCGAACTGCTGTGGTCCCTGTGCCTTCCAGCACTCCTCGATTGGGCAAAGTTTCGAAAAAAGGTAGATGTGTCTCCAGGAAAGGTTACCTATATTAGACACTGCGATGTGCCAAAAAGTGTTGATTCGGTCTTATCTAAAGGACCTAAGTTCTGTATTCAACCCCAAGAGTCCCCGGTCGAGCTCATACCTATTGTCAAGAACATTGCAAGACGCGCGCCTGAGGATGAAAAAGGCCTATGTATTTCAGAAGGGGTAAACTCACTAGCAGTGAAGCGGTCCAAGCAGGACCAGCAGCGAGATGTTAAGCGAACTGTCGAGTACCTCAAGCAGAATGATCTGGCTTTAATGATTTCTGATAAAGAAGGTAGCTTTACGGTTTTACCGAATTCTTTATTTCGTCAGAAAGCGAGGGAAGCTGTCGCAAAAAATTTTTCTATTAAGACGTGCACTGCCGCTAAGCTAAAAAAGCTAGCGTTGGGTCTCTGTGATAGGTGTAACCTGAAAAATCTTGGTTTGGGTATCAAGGGTGCGAAGAGCGGAGCACTTAGTATTTTCTTCTCCGCGAAAACGCATAAAGAAGGCATTCCTTTCCGAGTCATCGTATCGGAACGTGACACGTGGCAGGGGACGGTCTCTAAGTTTCTGCAGAAACACTTGCGCTTACTCAGATTTGAGGACCCGTTCATGATAAAGAATTCTGAGGAGCTTATCTCATTTCTTCATGATCATGAAGGCTCGAGGGAACCGCTGTTTTTGTTTTCCATTGATGTCACTGACCTATTTTATTCCATTCCACAAGATATTTTGCTATGCGCCATTAGAGAATCCATTGATGACTACGGCCCTGTGGCCTTTCAGAACTCATGTGGTGTAAGTGTGGACCACTTTTTAGAAATTCTGCATTTTTATTTGGCATCGACGATCGTTAATTTCGAAGGAAAGAACTACGTCCAAAAGCGTGGAGTGTGCATTGGTTCATGTATTGCCCCTTTATTAAGTGACATATTTTTATCATATTGTGACAAGCGAATTGCTGAACGCATTGACACAGCCTACTCGGCTAAGATTTTTAGATATGTTGACGATTATGCCATTTTTTTAAAGGGGTTGGGGAGGGAGGCGGTTCAGCTGCAGCAGAGCGTGTTCTTGCAATTTTCCGAGAAAGCGCGTTTGGGTTGAATTTCACCTTTGAGTTGCCTACACATCGATGCCTGCAGTTCCTGGACATTTCCATTATTATTGCTGGAACCCATGCGTGCTGGAGGTATCAGCCTCGATCAAAAAAAGGTATTTTAAACTACCAGTCAGCTCATTCGAAGCTTGTAAAAAGGGGAATTGCAAAAAACTGCCTGCGTGCTGCTTTTGATAAGTCCTGCCAGCATGAAATGCAACATAGCGTGTTCCTACAGTTGCAAAGACTGCACAGCGCAGGATTTCAGCATGATATGGTCACCTCGGTGCTAGAAACCCTTGCCAAGGAAGCACGGGGCCCATCAGAGCTCCGCCCAAGCGTAGAGCCACAACGTCGTAGACCTGTTGCCATTCCGTACTACCACCAAATCTCCCACCGCCTCAAAAAGGTGGCTGAAAAATGTGAAGTACCGGTGGTTTTCACGGCGCCCAAAAAACTGGCGGGCATGTGCAAGATGTTGCAGGGTAAGAACAAAAGAAATGAATGCGATATCAAGCACGTCGACAGGTTCGTCCCACGCAGAGTAGGGGTAGTGTACCAGATACCTCTCGCCTGTGGCTATAGCTACATAGGGTAGACAGGACGGTGCCTAAACGTCAGACTGCAGGAGCACCGCGCAGGAGTAGAAGGATTGGCGGGGGGTGGAAAACTGGCTGACCATTGTCGCCACTGTAGTAATTGCACGCCCAGGTTCCGCGACACTAAAGTCTTGAAGATGTTTGCGTCACAACTGAGCCGTGAAATATACGAAGCTTACTGTATAAAAATGCAATCTGGCAGCTGCGTAAGCAGTTCTTCAGTATCATTGAGTGATAAAGAGTACAAATATTTACAAACAAATTTGCGGCACTCACGCCCGCATGCCAACGTCGAGTGATGGCTGTCTGATGATTGGCAAGGGTGATTACGATACCTGTATAAATGTGAGATTTCCCGTAGTAAATCTCAGTTGAAGTTCCGCGCCTGTCTTGTGTGTTCCTTCCTTGTCCCTTGTTTTTCAGTGCGGTTACATGATGCATTCCATTATTTCTAGTGCCTATGCCATATTCCCCCACTGCCTTGTCTCCAGCCTGCTTCTTGCTTACCTTGGAATTGAAGTCGCCCATCAGTACACTGTATCTTTTTTTTATTTTACGCATCGCCGATTCGACGTATTCATAGAAGCTTTCGACTTCCTGGTCATCATGACTAGATGTAGGGGCGTACACCTGTACGACCTTCAATTTGTACCTTTTATTAAGTTTCACAACAACACCTGCCACCCTCTCGTTAATGCTATAGAATTCCTGTATGTTAACAGCTATATTCATATTAATCACAAATCCGACTCCTAGTTCTCGTCTCTCCGTTAAGCCCCGGTAGCACAGGACGTGCCCGTTTTTTTGTATTGTATGTGCGTCATCTGTCCTCCTAACTTCACTGAGCCATATTATATCCCATTTACTGCCCTCTAATTCCTCCAATAGCACTGCTAGACTCGCCTCACTAGATAACTTTCTAGCGTTAAACGTTGCCAGGTTCAGATTCCAATGGCGGCCTGTCCGGATCCAGGGATTCTTAGCACCCTCTGCTGCGTCACAGGTCTGACAGCCGCCGTGGTCAGTTGCTTCGCAGCTGCTGGACGCTGAGGGCCAGGGTTTGATTGTTGTATTCATATAGGAGGTCGTAGCGAAGTACTGCACCAGGGTGGCCCATCCTGCTCTGATGAGGGAGTGCGTTACCGCTTCTGGTCATCGGGATCAGGGCGCACTCCAGGCCTGTTTGTGCAATGTTATCATCACGCAGATTTTTTTTATCCGGTGGAAGATTGCGTGGCACCAGGATCCTCTTGCACGCGAGGCAGATGCTCTACCTCTACGCCACCGCTGCACCTCTATATGGCACGTCCCAGAGTGGTCGTTGCCCTCACGTTGTTGGTGCGTATATTTCTTAAGGCGTTTTGCGTGGGCCTGTATTCTTGTGAATTGATTTTGTCCCATGTTCCTCGGTAGTGCCTTGAGATCCGCAATTGGTACGTGCTCCCAAGGAGGAGATATCCGTGGAAGCGCCGGAAGGTTAGAGATATCATGCCAAATTTTAAACAATGTGACCCTTCCTGCGTTTGTGGACTTGAGGCGTGTCACATGAATATACTCTTGCGTTGAAATAAGATCAGCGATGTCACCCAAAACGCTGCAACTCTTGAGTGAAGGGAGTAGCGTGTACTTTGGCAATCCTGTCATTACTCTCCTTGCCTCGTCGGTAAGGTAGTTCTAGAGTATGTAACTATGTTCGAGTCATCGGGTGAAATGGGGCACCATGCAGGATGCGACAATTTAGGAAAGCCTTCACACAGTGTCTCATTTGTTTTTATTGTACGCCGGTCGTACGGTTCGTAATCCTGCGGAGCATTTCGGTGGCCTGCTAGGTGACCTTTACTCTTTGTACCACGTTGTGGACATACACTACGCGTCGGAAAACATTCCGAGTATGCGGTTGACCCGCTTCCTGAGAATGGGTGTCTGTCCGATCGAAATACAGACGCTGGCTTTCTCCTCATCCTTCGACTTTGACCTTTTCCCACCATGGATAACACTCTGTCTTCTCCGGTGCAAGCGTAAGTTCTATCTTCCTCGTGAAGCTCTCGGTGTGATTCAACCCCGTCCGGAGGGCCTCCTCTGTTTCTCCCAGAGAACCTCGCGTTGTCTGCAGCGTCACATCATCTGCGTAGGTAGCGTGCTCAACGATTGTGATTATCTCTAGTTTTGCAGGAAGTGCTGCTAAGACGTTGTTTCAGCTTAGTTTCAGTTTATAATTTGTTCATAACAATTTGTTACAATAAATGGCATACAGGCAAGGGTCCCAAAGCCGTCAAAAACTACACCGAAACACTTAATTGCATTAGAATTTATATAAAAATGAAGCAGAATACAGAGCACAGAAAGAAAATATGAAATAAGCAAAATATAACCAAGAAACTGAGTGATGACAAACATAAAACTCAAAAGGAAGAGGAAAGATGCGCAATGAATGGTAATTACACAACTACTAATTAGTGAAATAACATTATAGGAATTTAATCAGACAGCAAATAATTTATTTCGTATTTGAAAGAGTACGAGGCAGACGACAACTTAATGGAATATCCAAAGTTTAGGCGCGCAAAAAGAGGAAGCCATCATTAGGTAATCAGTATGACATAAAGGCAGCAGGAAATTTCCTTCTGCTGCAAACCGTGTGTTATTAGGCTTAAAAAGGAGATCAGAACTAACGAAGTTGTAAGAACCTTGTTGAGTTAGTAATTTGAAAAATAATATCGCTAAATGATAGTTAAACAGATCAGTAAATTGAAGAATGCGGTTTGTACGTAGTTGTGAAAAGGCGTTAGAGAAAAAATGGCTTGGCGTTATAATGCGGATAGCCTGATTTTGATATGATGATTTGATGATATTGTCACGTGGTGGTGACGTTAGGAACACAGTGGCAATACTGTGAAAGGCAAAACTAGATTTTATTGGGCGAACCTGTGCCCACAAAACAGGCTACACTTATAGCACAACAAAAGCGGCGAACACAGTCGGCGATCGTCGAAAATCTGATCAGCGGGTCCAGCGCGTCGGCTTTTATAGAGCAGTCGTCAAATGTTCCAGACTAATCGTTTGGACCCGCGTGCCTTCCACAAAGGTCTACACCATTCGCGTTACGCGATGAAATCAGATAACACAAGGTTCGGCGAGAACAGACAGCCGGGTAGAAACATCGATAACTTTCCAGAAACGTCGGATACATGCAGGCGCGTCCGTCGCTGTGCGATTACAGTTGTTAAGCGGCGAAACGTGGTCGCCCGATGACGATAAGTACACGTGTCAATACCCCCCTCTTAAATAGCATCGACCCGATGCTGCAAACAAACGAAGTTAAACAAAAGCACTCGTAGCAAAGACAAGAACAAAAATGACGAAGTTCGTCAGCGTCCGTAAAATGGTTTAGGGCGCACCACGTGGACCACTTCAGATCGTGCGCGGCGCCGCTGTGAATGCGAAATGCCGTCTGGCACGACCTCATAGTCCAGAGCGCCAATACGTCGGATGACCTTGTAGGGTCCGAAATAGCATCGGAGTAGTTTCTCATTGAGTCCTCGTCGGCGTATCGGGGTCCAGACCCAAACACGGTCGCCAGGCTGGTACTCGACGAAGCGTCGTCGGAGGTTGTGGTGTCGGCTGTCGGTCCTCTGCTGGCTCTTGATTCGCAGGCGGGCGAGCTGTCGGGCTTCTTCGGCGCGCTGGAGATAGCTAGCGACGTCAACATTCTCTTCGTCAGTTACGTACGGCAGCATGGCGTCAAGCGTCGTCGTCGGGTTCCTGCCGTAGACCAGCTTGAACGGCGTGATCTGTGTTGTTTCTTGCACCGCCGTGTTGTACGCAAAGGTTACGTACGGCAGGACCGCGTCCCACGTCTTGTGTTCGACGTCGACGTACATTGCTAGCATGTCGGCGAGGGTCTTGTTCAGGCGCTCCGTGAGACCATTCGTCTGCGGATGGTAGGCAGTTGTCCTCCTGTGGCTTGTCTGGCTGTACTGCAGAATGGCTTGGGTGAGCTCTGCTGTAAAAGCCGTTCCTCTGTCGGTGATGAGGACTTCTGGGGCACCATGTCGCAGCAGGATGTTTTCGACGAAAAATTTCGACACTTCGGCTGCGCTGCCTTAGGTAGAGCTTTAGTTTCAGCAAAGCGGCTGAGATAGTCCGTCGCCACGACGATCCACTTATTCCCGGATGCTGACATCGGAAACGGCCCCAACAAATCCATCCCAATCTGCTGGAATGGTCGGCGAGGAGGTTCGATCGGCTGTAGTAATCCTGCTGGCCTTGTCGGTGGTGTCTTGCGTCGTTGACAATCTCGGCATGTCTTGACGTAACGGGCGACGTCGGCGGTCAGACGCGGCCAGTAATACCTTTCCTGTATTCTCGACAGCGTCCGGGAGAATCCGAGGTGCCCAGCGGTTGGATCGTCGTGTAGGGCGTGCAGTATCTCTGGACGCAGCGCTGACGGTACAACAAGAAGGTAGCTGGCGCGGACTGGTGAGAAGTTCTTCTTCACGAGTATATTGTTTTGAAGCGTGAACGAAGTTAATCCACGCTTAAATGCCCTAGGGACAACGTCGGTGTGCCCTTCCAAATACTCGACTAGGGCTTTTAGCTCCGGGTCCCCTCGTTGTTGTTCGGCGAAGTCTTCCGCGCTTATTATGCCAAGGAAGGCGTCGTCGTCCTCGTCATCTTGCGGCGGTGGGTCAATGCGGGCGCGTGATAGGCAATCGGCATCTGAGTGTTTTCTTCCGGACTTCTATGTTACAGTGATGTCGTACTCTTGTAGTCTGAGGCTCCACCGCGCCAGCCGTCCTGAAGGGTCCTTTAAGTTAGCTAGCCAACACAACGCGTGATGGTCGCTGACCACTTTGAATGGCCTGCCATAGAGGTAAGGGCGAAATTTCGCCGTAGCCCAAACGATGGCGAGGCATTCCTTTTCGGTTGTAGAATAATTGCCTTCCGCTTTTGACAACGACCGGCTAGCGTAAGCTATCACGTGTTCATGTCCATCTTTTCTCTGGACTAGGACGGCACCGAGGCCTAGGCTACTGGCGTCAGTGTGTATTTCGGTATCGGCGTGCTCGTCGAAGTGCGCAAGTACGGGCGGCGACTGCATGCGTCGTTGGAGTTCTTGAAATGCGTCGACCTGCGGCGTTTCCCACTTGAACTCGACGTCACATTTAGTTAGCTTTGTCAGCGGCTCAGCGATGCGTGAAAAGTCCTTGACAAAGCGCCTATAGTAGGCACACACGCCAACGAATCTGCGCACTGCCTTCTTGTCGGTTGGCTGCGGGAACTTTGCGATGGCAGCTGTCTTTTGTGGGTCGGGGCGTACTCCTGATTTGCTGATCACGTGGCCTAGGAACAAAAACTCATCGTAAGCGAAACGGTACTTTTCCGGCTTCAGAGTGAGCCCTGATGACTTGATGGTTTCTAACACTGTCGCAAGCCGCATAAGGTGATCGTCGAAATTTCCGGCGAAGACAACGACGTCATCCAGGTAAACAAGGCACGTCTGCCACTTCAGTCCGGCTAACACCGTGTCCATGACGCGCTGAAACGTTGAAGGCGCCGAGCACAGTCCGAATGGCATGACCTTGAACTCGTAGAGGCCGTCTGGCGTGATGAAGGCAGTCTTTTCGCGATCTCTCTCGTCGACTTCTATTTGCCAGTAGCCAGACTTGAGGTCCATCGACGAGAAGTATTTAGCGTTGCAGAGCCGATCCAATGCGTCGTCTATCCGTGGAAGGGGGTACACATCCTCGGTGGGGGGGGGGGGGCGCGCCAAACGTCAGTCTTCCTCGCGTAGGTGCGCTGGGCGACGGGTGGGCGTGCTGGTGGCGGCGGCGGTGGACGACGGAATTGTGGCGTTACAGGGCCCTGTCGCGGTCGCGGAGGAGGACCTTGACGGCGTGCGACGGCGGCGTAGGTCATCGCTTCTGGCTGGGGATGCGGTAATTGAGGTTGCACCTCCGGAACTCCAAGCGACCGCTGAACCTCAACTTTGACGATGTCAGCGATCGAGGCCACTTGAGGCTGCGACGACGGGAAGATCTTCTGGAGCTCCTCTCGTACGACTGCCCTGATAGCCTCGCGCAGGTCGTCGGAGGCCAGCGATTGAACGCCGGCATAGTTTGTAGAGTTGGTGCGGCGGTCGAATTGCCGGTTTCGCATCTCGAGTGTCTTGTCGATGCTAGTGGCCTCGCGAAGAAACTCGTCGACGGTCTTCGGTGGGCTTTGTACCATACCGGCGAAAAGTTCCTCCTTTACACCACGCATCAGTAGCCGGACTTTCTTTTCCTCGGACATTTCCGGGTCGGCGTGGCGGAATAGGCGGCTCATTTCTTCCGTAAAGATGGCAACGTTCTCGTTTGGTAGCTGCACTCGGGCGTCCAGCATAGCTTCAGCCCTTTCCTTGCGCACGACGCTTGTAAAGGTGCGCAGGAAGCCGCTACGGAACAGGTCCCACGTTGTCAAGGTCGATTCCCTCTTCTCAAACCATGTTCTGGCGGCGTCTTCTAAGGCGAAGTAGACATGCCGCAGCTTGTCGTCGGAGTCCCAGTTGTTGAACGTCGCGATGCGTTCGTAGGTCTCCAGCCATGATTCCGGGTCTACAGTCACTGCTCCATGGAAGGTTGGTGGGTCCCGAGGTTTTTGTAGGATAACGGGGGACGTTGGGGCAGCCATTGGGATTGTTTTGACCACGATCGTCTTTGTCCACTCAGGTAGAAGTCCGTGCTCTGGGGGCAGTCCTTGAAGTCTGCGGCTAGCACGCTGGTCTTGGGCGATGTTGGTTTTGTCCTCGGGCTTCGGGCTTGGATCGCGGCTTGGCGGGGGCGTTCGGTACACGAACGCACTAGCAACTCCACCAGATGTCACGCGGTGGTGACGTTAAGAACACAGTGGCAATACTGTGAAAGGCAAAACTATATTTTATTGGGCGAACCTGTGCCCACAAAACAGGCTACACTTATAGCGCAACGAAAGCGGCGAACACAGTCGGCGATCGTCGAAAATCTGATCAGCGGGTCAAGCGCGTCGGCTTTTATAGAGCAGTCGTCGAATGTTCCAGACTATTTTTTTCGACCCGCGTGCCTTCCACAAAGTTCTACACCATTCGCGTTACGCGATGAAATCAGATAACGCAAGGTTCGGCGACAACAGACAGCCGGGTAGAAACATCGATAACTTTCCAGAAACGTCGGATACATGCAGGCGCGTCCGTCGCTGTGCGATTACAGTTGTTAAGCGGCGAAACGTGGTCGCCCGATAACGATAAGTACACGTGTCAATATGATGATTTGATGATATGACTTTGAATGAAAGCGCAGGGGACGTATTCTGAAACGTTCGCCGCCGCGAAAGTCACATTCAGTAAGCCGACCGCCTGCTTACTCGTGACGTCAGCGTGCACTACCAGCGCGCGCTCTCGAAAGCTTCACATCGCACGAGAGATCGCATCCGGCGAGTGTAGAACGACTCGGGTGTGTCGTAATCGAGTGCAGTGGCCGTGGCTCGGTTCTGGGCACTGGCCACGGTTGGCTCCGGTCGCTTTATGTAAAGGGAATGGGAGAAAAAAGTGAGAAATGTTATATTTCAATGAATAAATTGTGCTACAACTGACATAGTTGCGAAGCAACATTTGGGTGATATCATAAACCGACGATGTTTGTTTCTGCGTGTGTATGTCAGTCATCAAGCACCGCCAGTGGGGCGTCGTGTCAACATGGCGCCCTATATTGAAAATGGGTAGAGCTGAGCAAACACGAAAGGAACCGGCGTAGCGCGTGTGCGAGTTTTATTGTAGCCGTTTCATTTTGAGAATTGGTGTGGGCAATGTTTTCGCGCACTGCCAAGGTCATGCAAAGAATGGCGAAGCTTCAGCGGAGCCCTCGAAGAAGACGCGCAGGACCCCGCTGTATAGTCGTCTGCTGCCCTTCTGCTGCCGTGCGAAAAATTGGCAAGTGTGCGTTGCAAGCGTTGAGTTGTGAACAGACGGCCGTGTTCAAGAGCGTTGTTTTTCTACTAAATTGCAGGTTTCAAAAGAAGAAATAGCAGGAGGCTAATTATTTGTCGGAAATAAATGTGTACATTTACTTGGCGGTCTTGTTCGCAGACGGCCAGTTTGCCTGTGTTTGTACATGGACGAAGATCATCGGCAAGAAGAAATTGTGGTAAATTTTATGGAACGTAACCCCCGGCTTGCTAGTAGGTAGGGGGAATTCGGAGGGGAATTTTTGGCTGCTAAAAGGCAGGATTTATGGAAACAACTGGGGGCACTTCTCAATGCAGAACGGCCGCCAGTTAAGACAGAGCGAGAGTGGAGGCTGTGGTGGTGCAAGTTCGTGTACAAATGCAGGCGTGACGCGGGCAATCTTTCGGCCGAGCAGAGGTGAGTGAAAACTAGGCTTTAATGAATGCGGTTCGTATTCTTAGGAGCGCACTGTTTTCTTGCAGGGCAACTGGCGGCGGCCGACTCGTGGGCATAAGTGGCCGCGTCCTCCAACTTAATGGGGGCAGCAGCGCAACAGGGCTCGGAGAGCCCTTTTTCGTCTCGAGCAGCTCTGAGGTGAGGATACTATTTTGCAAGTATACTCTTGCGTTTTGCTTTTCGAAGGTGATGCCAGTGCCTAAGAAGGTCAGGGAAGTGCACTGTGGTTACACACAGCAGGAAATACAGAGCAGCCTGAGGTGTGCACATTATGCCATCGTGGTGGACAACACATGCCCTGCGTAGTGCCGTCTAGATCCTCTAAACTACTCGACCAATGAAGTGGTAGTGCAGGGTGAAGCAACTCGACCTTGTGTTGAAATTGAAATTGTGTTGTCTGTAGCTGTACACTTTCCAAGAGAGGGTGCAGGTGTGACACAGTGAAAGTAGTAGCATATCGCATGTGAAATGCAGTGTACAGGTGTTATAAAGTCTCCTTCTTTGTGTTGGCATATGACTAGGCCAGCGAAACACCATCTGCGGCGCTGGACACCAACACAGCCGAAGAGCCGGAGCCGGGCCCCAGTGGGGCAACAGGGAGGCGTCATTCGTCAAGACCCGCCCGGCCACGAAGGTCAAGGCCCAGTGAAGGTAAGCCACTATACATATCACTTGTGGACACGTACAATGAGTACAACAAGCATAGGTGTCGTATGCAATTTTTTTTTGCCAGGCCAAGCCGTAGGGTGCAGTTGCGCGAGAGGAGAGCTTATGGTGATGTCCGCACAATGCATTACACGAAATGTACGCACAGTGTCGTGCATGCTCCAGCAGTGCTTGATGCCGGCTGGCACGACTAACAGCTGCATTGTTTGGAGGAAAAGCCTGAAAGGGTAGTGATGTTGAGGAGGTTAAAATGATGCAAAAAGTTTTGCTTTAGCAATATGTCTCGTTCTTGTCCACTGTCCAAGTTGAGGTAGGCGCAAACCGAAGAGTGCACACAAAGTATAAATTGGAAATGTTTAATAGAATGGACATGACAGCCAAAGCCTCACACTGCCGCCGCTCACATCGTGATAATCTGTTAAGTGCAAGAAATGAAGACTTGTATAGTGTACATTGTTTAGCATGGAACTTGTTTCTTCAGAAACGCTTCAATATTATACAGTTTATTGCAACAACGCAGACAGCCTAGGGAGGAGTAACTGTCGGAGTAACCTGAGCCTCGTTAGCTTTGCACAACCACCACTTAATGAAAGAACCTATGTAGCAGTGCAGATGAACCATTTTCTGGATACCGAGCAATGTGCAGGAACTGCCGCTGTTGATTACATTTTCGCTTTCCGACCACCTTGACAGGCTAGAAAGCATTTCACTTATTGTATACACTCTTGTGCTAGGGAACTACACTGCCTACATATAGCAACGGACTACTGAGCCGAGGCACCAAATAATTCGCTTGTGTCGCGCTTTCAGTAGAAGTAATACGCATCGACAATTGGTAAGATTATATATCCTGTCACTGTGTGAGCCTCTGATGTGCCACGTATGCTCATTCTCCCTATATTTGCAAGCATTCACCACATGTTTCACTATTTTTTTAAAGCAGCTGGCGCACGGAGCAGGGGACCGAGGTCAGAAGACGATCTGCTCCAGCAGGCAGTGCTGGATGGTGCGCGAACTGTGCATGTTGCGTAAAGCCAAGCCACCATCCAGCGCGAATTGATTGCGGAGTCAAGAAAGGTATGCACTTCTCATGAGTAATGGTTCAGTCAATATAGTCAGCCATCATAAGCAGTACTTTCGTTAGGTGCCTGCCTTGGGCACAATTCTTTAAGGGAATGTGTGCTGGAAGGAGGATGGCAGTGACTGGCAGTGTAGTGGTTGGTAATGGGCAGTAGTAGTGCCGTAAAGATTGGTAGGTGGTGCGACCAATAGGTTGTAGTGGCATTAGGCAAGTGAAAAACGACAGGGATAGCAGTAACATGTGCTTTTATCGTGCAGTGTTTAGCAGATCTGTGAGATTAGTGAAATTACAGGCACCGAAGTATGTGCGTGGATGAGAGGTTGGATGGCGGATGTGCTGCAGTGTGAGGACGACACTGTTATTTTACTGCATGGAATGAATGCATAAGGCGTTTAGTTGCGCTGTACGAAGAGCTTGTATTGCTGTTTTATGCATCCCACAAGCCGTACACTTGTAAGCACGTTATGTAGACTTCAGGATACATCTGAGGGCAGCGCCTCAATGAGTTTGTATTGTTGTGATAGACTGGGCTCGGTATGTGCGATTCACATTTGGACGAACGCTGTTGCTTCAAACGAAACAATAACATGAAATCTAATTCTGTACTAGCGCTCTTTTGATATGCAGGTCCCCCATATAACCAGAATTACTGGCCGAAGTGTGCCAACATGTTCAGCAACTTACATTGGCAAGTGTGGTCCTCGACGCAACTAGCTTGGTGAAATATTGCAATGCGGGTCTGTAAATGTGGCACGAATAAATTTTGTATAACACCTGCTACCTTAACCTGCGTACCGCTTAGGAGAACACACTGATATCCATACAGCAAAAACATGTCACTAAACGTTCACACTGGCATTTCCAGAAGTACACCCACTACGACACGTGTAACATAACTGTGAGGCTGCAAGAGGGAACAGTGAAAGTTGGTTCTGTGTGAATGCAACAAATCGGACAAGGTAGACTTGTAAGTGCATGACGTAACATTACATAAGTTCTGCAAACCAAACGAACACAGCAGTGAACCCGCGTGAGGACACACCGTATGTGAAGTGCCTTTTTCCCCCTCCTCTCACAGCAAACGGCCGCGATGGAAAAGATTGCCGGCTCCCTAGAGCGACTCGGTGACAACATAGGGCGGCAGGAAAGCCGACTGCAACTTCTCCAGGAGCAGTTAGCCCCAGTGTCCACGCTTGCTGCGGCATTGACAGTTTTCCAGCGGCAACAGAACCTGCCGCAGGAGAACCAGCCGCAGCAGCCCCAGTAATTTTTTTCCCCTTTCATTCCTCCTGTGTCAGCAGGACCTGACGCAGGAGGCCATTTATTTGTTATTTTTAATCATTATTAGTAATCAATCACATCACTTTGTTATGTATTTATTCATTGGTTATTGTTTCTTATCGTTTTGTGTTACATGTTCCTTGTTCCTTGTTCATTGCTTGCGTGTTCGTTCGTTCATGTATCACATCGAATAGGCCTGTACTGTTTGTATTGTAGGAAACATACGCTAGTGTCGGTTCTTTACTATATAGTGCTTGGATGAGCTTTTTCGCTGCACAACAGCGGTGTGTGTACACAGCAGTGCAACATATAAAACCGATGATGCCTTGACCAAAGACAAATACACTTGTCGAAACGTTGGCTTCCGCTTTCAACATATGTGTACTGGAAAAAGACAAGGCCACTTGCCAAAATGTTGCCTCCTGTGCTCACCGTGTTCTCATTATGCTCATTGACATGAATGGTCAGGTCTCGCGCTCACCCTGCTTTTGTCATGTTAGTGTGACAGCATTACGGGATTTACGTATAGGGGTATGAAGATTCGTAATGAATTGTAAATGCACAGACATGGGCCATATTTGCAGCAAAGAGGGTCTGCGATGTGTCATACCATGTAACGCTTCGTTTACTGCGTGTGCACATTTTTTGTGGAGGCACAGCAGTGGAAACGTTTCGTGCTGCAGGAACATGTGTTTCGTACCGTGCGCAACGTTTCGTGTGTTTTTTTTTTCAATCTACACACTGCTCACTGACGTCGCATTACGGCACAACAAGAGCGTGTTATTGCTCAGCCGTCGGTATGACTGTGCAATGTATGTATCGCTGGTAGACGTTGTTCTGCAGTGCGCCGCAGAAATGCAATTATTTCTTTGTGAATGGAATCAGTCTTCGCCTTACATGCATGTGTGTGTTTAGAATCTGTACGGGACGCTTTGGAGCACTTCGTTGTTCTTTGTAATTATTTCGTGCAATTTGCATCCATTAGCGCACACTATTACATACTGTACATATCGGTTTTAACCCTTGCATTTCTTATTGCCACTATGCATCAATGCAAACCACGGTGCCTATACTTGTGCAGCAGTGAACATGTATACACACATATTCACATGTCGCATGAGCTAGCAATTTTGCTTTGGCAGCATTTTGAAGTGAGACGTTCGCTTCCCACATAAGTGCACAGATGCATGCAAGCAGTGGGGGTAGCAGGATAAAAGCAGCATAATGCCACCTTGATTGGCCCCACCTCCCCGTAAACAGCACGGCGAGGTGGGAGCAGGCATACATCATCTCCTTTGTGCGTTTCGCATAACTGGTGGACGTTTCGGGTTGCATTAAGGACGTGTTTGTCTTGTTTTGCAATGACCGAAAAACATCAAAATTTCCTTATCTGTCCTGCTTGAACAGCTGTATACCGTTGCATACACGTATTTAGGGAGCGCCATGCCCATGTGTGTTTACATGAAGCTGCACCACCTCTGAACATGTTGACGATCGCTCTCCGTTAACACAGACTAATGAGGTTTCATTCGCAATGTCATGCATCTTGACTATTGTTGTGTCCCGTTCGCATAACACATAACATCATGAAACGTTAGCCTTGTGTGATGCATATGCATCGACACTGTACGGTTTTGCAATGAACGGGTGGTGGTCTCCGTTGCCAAGCAACGGTAACTGCATATCAGATGAACTGATGTCGATAACTGTGCACATATCTCTCAACTTCTTCAAGGCAGGTCTATTGTGGCTAAATGTGTAATGCGTATGTGCAATTGTGTTTTAGTTTTGTGAAGCGTTTCCTCAACAGCCGAGTTTGTGGGTTAGTGTGAGTACTGCAATCATTAACAGAGCGTTCCATATGTGCCCAAGTCCGTGTAACTTGTGCCATGCCATTGTCCAATATGAATTGTTAGTCATGCAGACAATGCGAGGCATGATTTGGGATTATTGTGGGTGCATTGCGAACGCAGTCCGTATTATGCGGTGTGCATACACATCGATGTGGTGAACTGTTTTGTTCGAAATGTGCCTTATTCCTCGATCATTTGAAGTAGTGCATATTGAGGTAGCGTGCTTACTGTGACAATGTGGTGAACGACAACTCATGACTCGATTTTATTAAGCATTTGTACTCGAGTAAACACGTGTGCCCGAAGGAGGTGCTGCAAGCACAACTAAACTTACATCATTTCAACACTGCAGCACATGATTACGTGCGGGAGGCAAGGGTAATTTATTGTTGTCGTGTAGGTATCAGCAGAACGAGTAACAGTTCTACATATGCGCGCATGCACAGGCCATAATAAAGAAGCAATAACGTAAAAGTCGCACCACAGACAACACTTGCCACACGTACGAGTATAAGGGCAGAACACACGGCACTCCAGCAAACAGCACAGAAAACAACAAAATCAGAAAAATACAATGTCTTGGCATTATCCTGAAATTGACACTGCTCAGCAGTGCATCGATCCTCAGCTTACCAGCGTGGCTTTACCACATTGTGCCACATTTACCACATAATTGTGCACCACTGTTGGAAGCGTACTAAATGACACATAATGAACAGAAATGCCACAGTCCCAAGCAAAATATACGTGAACACAGAGAGTCACTGCACGTGTAATATTGAATTACATCACGGTGAAAGTCACATTCTGCGAGACAATACGCAACATAGCCGGTACGAAATGCAATGTGGCCATTCGGAGTGTGGGAACCCCATTAATGACAAAGGTGTTTTGAGAAATGCGGAATCTTTCACACTGGCCAAAATGCGGCGTGTGTCACGCCGCTGAACACTTGTAAACGGAAGGCATATACCTGGGTCAATGTTTAACATTCCGCATCATTGCCACTCGAATGTGCCGAATGATGTGAGACGGTTTACAGGCTGTGCCGTAACTGCAGTGTGTAGCTGTGACATCAAAGGAATGCCTTTCGGCTTTCCATGTGCCGGGTAAGCTAGGTATTTGAGAACACTTACACCTATAGCCGCAGACCGCTGCATGCTCATGAAAACTATGTATGCATGTGGCAATTCGTTGGTTGACCACTTATCAAGGAAAGGGCTGACACTGCTCAGAAATGGAAATGTACAGAGGTCGACGCTGAAAAAGAAACGCCGTGCAGTCCTCCTCACCGTGGCTGCATACCACAGCAACTTGGAAATTGTTACCTTCCTGAATGGAGCGAAGTCTCGCTTAGAAGGTCCGGACAGAAGTGTGACGTGGCATTTGTGACTAAAAGGAAAAGCACAGAGTGTGGTCAGACCCTGCCAGAACCCCGGATTTCCTCTGGCGGCCGCAAGTCATCGCGAGTGACCACGCAGGGAAGCTGATGCAAGACACTGCAAAGGAACTCCAGGTGGCACAGTTGACTGCCAGGCTCGCTGTGCACGACAGCATGCGGTACCATTTATATGTGATGGCAAGGGGGTAACTTACGTCCGGTAAGACTCGGAAGGGTCCCCTACTCGGCTATGTTCCTAGCGATTGCTGATCAAGCTGGAGAGGCCCGAGGAGCCGCAAATGCTGCGGTATTTATTTTCCGGTGAAAAGAACTTTGAGCACGACCGAAAACTTTCCTGTCGTAAAGGCAGGTCGCTTTGTGCAATTTCCAATGAGTTAGCTGCAGTGTTCTACACGAAATTTCTATCGTCAGCAACAACGGTAACACCGTGCCGCCACGCTGATTTGCAGAAGGTGTCCGCGTTAACGCTGCCGCGTACGCAGAGGTGCTCATCACTGCAACGCCCTAGACAGAGACAGTTTCTAGAGGAAAATGTTACGACGGTCAGCAACACCAAGCCCTCGCTCACACCACCTGCATTACACAGGAGTGGTTTGCTGACAGCTTCCATGACCCTGTAATTCCCAACTTGAGACCTCCTACCTCTCCACATTTAAATCCACTCGACTAGCTCATCTGGGGCGGCATTGCGAGAGGTGCCAAGAAACAGCCAAATAATACGAAACACTCGCTGAGGGCTGCCATAGTTGCGAGAGGTGCCAAGAAACAGCCAAATAATACGAAACACTCGCTGAAGGCTGCCATAGTTGCGTGAATGCGAACATTTGTAATGGCCCCTTAACCCCTTCACGCTGCCTCTTGCGCAGTTGAATGTGTCGTTGCTGAGGACGGTGAATCCATTGAGCAATTGTGGGAATAAAGCATTACGGAAGTATTGCCCACAGTTTGGTTACAAAAATCTGTGTTTTGTTATAGATGCTCTCCTGTGCGTGAAGGCAACAGTGTGCTCTCGAATACCTCGCGAACCCGGTATATATACATGCTGTCCAAAACGTTGCATACTTGAAGACGTGCATGCGCGGAAGGGTGGGACAATTGGAGAAAATAGTATGTTTTCAGAGTATAACAATCACATATGTTTTTAGGTACTGCTCGTAAAATTAGCAACTTGTGAAGACTGCAATGCTGTGCATCACGTGCGTGCAGCAAATGTGAATGTGTAGAGCATGCAACACTACAACAGAGCATTTGCACATTTCTTGTAATTGGTGTTGTCCGATCTGACAGATTGAAAATGGATAACAATGTGCTATGGCCATTTCTTATGCACGTGTTCATCTTGTGCACCTCATTATGGTCACATCAGGTTCTTAGTCTTCATTGCATGTGGAGACCCATCATGAGATTGCTTTCTGCCTGTACTGTGATTGCACCACTACGTGTTCGGGGCGCATTTTAGGTTCCGTTAACTGCTGCTCCCCACGTGGTGTAGATGCTGGGTAGGAATGGAACCTGCCGAGAAGTCAAGAGACTGCAGCTGTGGCGGTGTGATTGTGCGCTCCAGTGCGCGTGAAGAGGGGTCGGCTGTGGGTTCCCTTTCAAAGGTGTCCGGCGCCATTCGCAGAAATTCGTGGTCAGCAAGGTGCTGGGACATACATATAATATCAGCAATGCAGGTCGGGTCCTTGGTGGCCAACACATTCAAGGTTGCAGTCACAATGCCTTTGAGTACAAGGTGTACTCTGTCGGTTTCCATCATCGAAGCGTTGACATGTCGACGAAATGAAAGGACATCATCTACATACGAGGTGTGGGACTTGCCGAGTTGCTGCTTTCGAGTGCGCAACAACCTGCCGGAGGACGAAAACCTTCTTACAGTGGCTGTTTCAAAGTATTCCAGTCGGGGAAGTCGATCTTGTGGTTGAATGAAGGAGCTTTCGCTACGCCCTTGGGTTAGAAGTATATGCGGCGTAGCCTAATGGCCTTGCCCCACCGGTTGCGTGAACTTACCCGGGTGTACTTGTCAAGCCAATCCTGCACATCTTCACTGTGAAGGCCAGCGAGCAGATGGGGATCGTGCAAGGGCCAAGAGATGATCCGAGGAGAGCATGGGGCAGACGTAGCCGAGATTGTAGATGTTGGTGTGTGTGATGGAGCGTCTTGCAGATTGAGCGCGATTAGCTGGCACAAACGGCTACCTGAGCGAAGCTAGAGGACGTAGAGCAGGCGAGAAGACGTTCAGGAACCTAGGAGCAACCTCCACCACGTGCGACGTAGCAGTTAACTCGACCTTGAACACGGCCCAAACACGTTGCAGCACAATGAATGTATTGCCAAATTTGCATTGCGAGGTTTTCAAATGTGATATGAACTGCGATCATGAGCTGCCATGTGTGCTCGGCCCCAACGTTATGTTGCACTCCTACTGTAAGGTATGCAATGTGCAGCTCGGTGTGGTGGCCACTTTGCGCGGCTGCAACGCGCAACTTCATGCATCTTCTTAAATTATAAACATGCAAGCTAAGCACCGTTGATCTGTTCGCTTGACACATTTGTCTGAACCATGGAGTGCCTATTGGAAAATTGTGATCGCAACCGAGGGCAGGTCCTGTCATGCAAGCAAACTGAGAACTGTTCGTTGCATGCTGGCAAAGTGGCAGTGCTGCAGTGGGAAAGCTATTAAACATAATTTGTTACAAATCAAAACACCATGTGATCTACATGTGCAGCGTCTTTCACACAACATGTGTGTGATACATGGTGATACATCACTGATACATCACTGTACCCTTCTGTTTACTCGATAGAGAATTGGTGCACAAAGTGAACCTGATTGGGTCTTTTCATGTTATATGCACGTGCATCACACCGTCGACTCAGAGTTGTTAAGCTAGCTGCCAAGGGAGATGCAAAATGCAATGGTCCTCACGATGTCGCAATAGATGTAGCATCATCGTTACACAAAACAGGAAGTTTTTCTCTATGCGAACTGTATCGTTTCACCATGAACATGCTGACTGCAGCAATGATTCCTTCTGGGTGAAGCGGAAGATACAATACAGTGCATTGCATGTAAGTTCATTGCTGGGATCACATTTGCTGCTGTCCTTGTGCTTCATGCTTTTCATCTTTGTATCTTGCAATCGAGCTTGTTGCAACATTTCTCATGGAGGCGTAGCCGGAGTTAAACATTTCTTTTCAAGCGTCCTTGCTCTACATTGCACCACCTTCCCATGTGAATCACTTCAGATGACGACAGTATGATACGTGTAGCGAATTGTCTGCAGTATAAGTTGCGGTCCGCTTGTAATGCCACGCGTGTTGCCCTATTGGAGCTATGGCAAAATGCTTTGACCCCTGTTGCTTCACACAATTCTCCAACTTAACTGGCAAGGGTGATCCGCCACTATATGACGGTGGCCATACGTACTTCGAGTGGGCAATGCGTTCTTCTTTGCCTGCACATCAATACCTCCCGATTATTTCGTAGTGTACTGCTTCATGCCACATGGCACAGAATATTGCACGTAATCTGAAGCACAGTTCACTTTTGCGTTTACGCCACAGACAAGAAAGCGTGCCTCAATGGGGCCTAGCCTATTTTCAGAAAGCCGAAAGGCCTCATTCTGAGAGTGCATCACTAAGCATTGGCCCCTTCACAGGGCAATGGCGCTCGCTCTTAAAGCGTGCCATACTCCTCTTCGTATTATGTGGTCAGAAATGCTGCGGCATCTCCTCACAACAAAAATTTCCTCAATGGGTCGCAAGCACGTGTGCACCTTTCTTGCAGTCACGTTTCTGCACCCATAGCGTGCTGTAGGAGTTCATACAAGAATGCCGCATACAAGATATGTGCCGAAATGATCTTTAAATGAGCTTCCAGTTTCCTCCAATTAGCAAATGTAGGAGGAGGTTCACACACGCTTGCCAGGTAATGTCTGCCTCGCATGGTCTACGCACCTGCTGAATAGAACAATCGGTGGAAACACATGTATTTGCAGTGTTTGTGTGTCAAAACTTATTATGGAATAGGATATGAGCAAGCGTGTAATGTTTATGCGCTTTGCAAAATATGCATGTAACGCTGTTGGATGCTGTTGCATTCGATCCCACCTCGGTTCTGTTTCCTCAGCTGCTACAAAACGTCGCATGCGGGCTGTGCCTTCGTGATGTCAGACACATATCGTGTAGTGGCACGTTTGTCCAAGTAACGTCTGCAGAACTGCAAAAGATTCATGCTCTACCTTCCCATGTCAGCACCTCAGCAAGGCAACGTACACGTTTAGTTACATGTCCTTAACATTGCATTGTGTCGCACACACTCCTACACTACCCCAAACATAATGCGTCAAGGGAAACATCATGTCCACTACATTATCCCACTTGCGTACGGTTGTGTAATGATAGCTGCTTCTATAGGTGGACAGTTGAATTCCTAACCGCCTTGGGGCCAACGCTTGTCGTGCTTTTACTGAACGAGGGAAAGGCATAGATTCATGTTTTCACCAAGTGCCAAGGAGGTGTGCAGCACACATGGAGCAGGTCTGTAGTGCCAACGATGCATGAAATTCTATTGAAAACAATGTATTTTCACCTTCACATCCTCAGAAACGCAGAATGTGTGTCCCCACGCATTGTGCAAATTCCCTTTAGTGCTGCTGGGGAGGAGTGCTCCCTTGCGTCACGTGCAACATGCAATGCGCACTGGTGCACCTTCACTGCTACCAACGGTAACAGCTGTAGGGCAACGTAATGCATCATGTATGATGACAATGCTAGGAATGCAGTCTACACAGGCCCCTGGTAATGAGGCGGTGATGTTGAAAAGCAATAATCTGACGCTATGTCATTCGCCAAACGAGCCACGTTGAGCTTGAACACCATTGCAAAAGCTGTAGAACCCGATTGCATTCTTGTATCAACTGTGGGGCCACAGAAGATGCTCAACAACTGTTGCAACACCCCATTGTAGGAAAAAGCAAACATGAGTCAACTTCCGCATGTCATTGGCACCGCTCTGGGGGTGAAGTACTGAAATTGGTATAATAAGCTTCTACATTTCCAGAATCATTCCATGGCATGGTGGCGCTGCAGACTATGTGGAAGTTCTGTCTCTGCGGCTAAGGCCCTTCACCAGCATGGCGCTGGATGGCAGTAATGATTCTTCGATTGCTACGCTCGCTTCAAACATATTTGTCACTAACATGGTGCTATGCAGCCATGTTTGCTTTTGCAAGCAGACCTTCACGACCAGTCACACTGTCGCAAACAGCTTCCACACGAGGAAAGGCTCAACAGTGATTTGCAAATGGAGACTGTGCCTTGTTTACAGTGCACGTGTTGTATGCTTGGCAATACATGCGATTCCACCTAGTGGAATTCCTTCATGCGCAGATTTCTCATACGGATGCACAGCTGCATTAATTTCGTACTCGTATTCTGCAGCACGAGGCTATAGCATTGACTATCCACATGTTGCGAGCAGTTTCAACAATGTTGTACAACTGCAACACCTAAAGCAATGTTACCATTGTGTTGTCTTCACGTAGGAGCACAATGCTTCTCGTCCCCTTAGGATCTGCTTGACTGTTCTTGCTTGGTCAAGACCACATCGATCAATGACACACAATGCGCGTATGACTAAACAAGTCCCACAACAGCACATCCATCTGCAACGGACAAGGATGAGAGAGCCGGTTTCATGGCATAGGAGCATCGGAAGGTAGAGTGCTGTGAAAAATATGATGCTCACGTGCTTAAAAAAGTATGCGTAATCACACTTTTAATGGCATTTCACGAGGAACACTATTGCCGCCCATCAAGCATTGACAAGTGCGCATGACATGTCCTAGTTGGGCTAATTTTCTCTAGCATACACTATCATCGTCGTTCAGCAGCCGGGCGCTGTGATGAAAAGAGAAGCACACAAAACATCACAATGACAGCAACACTATGAATGTCATAGTATGACACCAACGTAATGTTAACGATGGAACGCTGCCACTGCCGTAACATCAGAAAGGCTAAAAAACAACTTTAACACACATGCGACAGGCTTGCAGCCACGAATGCAAACATGTCGAAGGCGCACCGATGCTGCATTTACAAGGATGTTGAAACGACATCACCATTAGGGCAACCAGAATGGGATGATCACAGTTGCATTATTGTAACAGGCACACTTGTGTGACGACAATGCAGTGTTCATAACTGCTGCAAAGTGAAAACGACAACGAAGACAGAGAAAACCGCGTTTGCCGTGGCGCGAGACCGGCGTCATCGCACGTGCCGGAGCAGCTTGAGAACATCTGAACAAAGGGCTGTCACTGAATAAACGGGCGCAGTGTTCCCGTTCTTGTGTGGCCTTTATTATGCTCCTGGCCGTCCGGCCGGTTGCTGTTCCCGCCTGGTAGCAGTCATAACAGTTGATCTATAACAGTGGCGACGAGCAACGAACCAGAACCCTGATGACGGCGAACACTCCTGCCATGGCGTACCAAGTTCCACAGTTCGACGACTCCAAGGACAAGTGGTCGTCGTACTGCATCAGAGTCGAGTCGTACTTCGAGGGTAACGGCATCGTCGATGACGCTAAAAAAAGGGCGCTTCTCATCTCGGCACTGAGCTCGAAGCCTATCGACGTACAGAGTGGGCGTTGTGCCCCGCGAAAGGTCAGCGAGTTAACTACGCGGAAGCGGTTACCATTCGCGAAGAATTTTACGCACCCCCGCCAAATGAGATAGCTGCAAGCTTCAAGTTCTTCACCCGCATTCACAGGGAAGCGGGATTAGCTCAACAGGTTATCGTGGAGCTTTGACGCCTGGCTGATAAATGCAAATTCGGGACCATGTTGAACCGCCTGCTGCGAGACAGGATCGTGTGGGGAATTCGCAGCAGTGACGCGCAGAAGGCACTGCTTTCTCACCAGAAACTGACATTGCAGGAGGCACAAAACATTGTGCTTGCAGCAGAGGCTGCACGACAGGGTGTTGAGCTTATGAAGCAGACGGAACCGAAAGAAGAGCCCGAGCTTCACAGACTAGCGGGCGATCGACGGCAGCGACAGGCAAGAAAAACCTGTAGTCAGTCGAGTCGATCGTCTGAAAGTTGTCATCGGTGTTGAATCCGCTAGCACGGTGAGGCGACTTGTGCCTTTAACCATGCCTAATGCTTCAACTGTAGGAAAAATGGGCACCTAGCTGCCGTGTGTCAATCTAAGGAAAAGCGACCACACCAGAGCTTGGCGCTGAGCAGCGGCTCAATGGAAAATGCCGAAGCCGAGCTCTCCGCACCATTGTATACACTAAAGCCGCAACCAACCGCAGACAACGGAATCGTCAGCCCGGTACGACGCAATTTTTGTTGGGGTGGAGCCGACATCATGATGGAAATTGACACCGACTCACTCGTGCGCGTGGTGCCCTGGGACGTCTACTGCCAACATCACACAAGCTGGCCCCGCATTGAAAAATCCACCTTGAGGTTGTCATGCTACTTGGGTTCGTTGTCTATAGCCGGAAAGCTAACGCTCCCAGTTTCATTCTGTGGCACGACTGTTACGGCGTCACTGACCGTTGTTCGCGTCTCCGGACCGAGCCTGTGTGGCCGTGATCTCATCCAGGCACTGAACAACAAAGGGGCCGCGGTTTTGAGCGTGTTGGGCATTAAGGAGCAAGGGCTAAACTTGCAAGCGATCCTGTGTGAGTACAAGGACGTGATTGCACCTGAACTGGGTGTGTTCAATGTTCCACCCACTCATCTATACATGAAGGAGGATGCAGTTCCAAAGTTCTTCAAAGCCAGGCCACTTCCATATGCAATGCAACAAAAGGTTTCTAACGAGCTGGACAGGCTTGTTAAATTCAGAGTCCTGTCCCCGGTGGCTCACTTGGAGTGGGCGACGCGAATAGTTCCGGTAATGAAGACGGAACAGTTCGATTGTGTGGCGATTACAAGCTAACGGTAAATGCCAGTTGTGTGACGAAGCAGTACCCAGTCCCGGTAATGAATGACCTTTTTGCTGCACTGCACGAGGGTGGCGTTTACAGCACATTGAACCTTCGAGACGCTTACAACCTGGTTCCCCTGGATGAGCAGTCAAAGAAGCTGACGGTCATTAACTCACATCGGGGATTAGTTTGCTTTAATCGCCTGCCATTCGGTGTTTCTTCTGCCCCAGCTGTCTTTCAGCGAATAATGGACAGCGTCCTGAACGGCTTGCCGGAAGTCCAGGCGTACTTTGACGGCGTTCTTGTCGCCGAGAAGGGGAACAACGGCAGAAAGAACCTCAAGGCAGTTCTCCAGCGCTTTTGAGAGTACGGCGTCAAGCTAAGGAAGGACAAGTGCACCATCAGGATGCCTGAGGTTTCGTATCATGGCCACAAGATCAGTACTGTAGGGCTGCAACCTCTGGAGAAGAACATGGATGCTGTCATGAGGGCGCCAACACCCAGGCACGTGAGCGAGCTGCGTTCATACTTGGGTCTTCTCACGTATTACAGCAAGTTCATTCCCAATATGGCCAGTCTGCTATCACCGCTCTACAATTTGCTAACCAAAGAACGTCGCTGGAATTGTGGCTGTCAACAACGGGAAGCGTTTCAGAAGTTAAAAAACGCTTAATGCAATGCCAAAATTCTCACTCACTTTGATCCCTCACTGCCGCTGCGCTTGTAGTGCGATGTGTCACCCAACGGGATCGGAGCGGTACTGTCCCATCGCACTGGCAAAGTTGACAAGCTTACAGGCTTTTGTTCTCAAAGACTTAGCAAAGGGGAATGGAATTATTCCCAACTGGAGCGTGAAACGTTGGCCCTAGTGTTCGGGGTATGAAAGTTTCGGGACTACCGTCTGGGAAGAACATTCACCTTCATCACATCTCACAAGCCGCTGGTGGGTCTATTTCGCGAAGATCGTCCCACGCCCATCATGGCTGCCGCAAGAATTCAGCATTCGTCCTTGCTGCTGGGAGCATACCGGTACAAGATAGAGTACAAACCTGGCTCGGACAACCTGAATGCAGACGCACTCAGTCGGCCTTCTCTAGAAACCACCGACGACACATCAGAGGAGCTACACGAGTTCGTGCACTCGCTGCAGCAGCTAGATGACACGCCCCTTTCGTCGCAAGCATTGAGACAGTTGACCGAGAAAGGTCAAGTACTTCGAAATGTCAATTCCTACATACTTCATGGTTGGCCAAAGAAGTATGTACTACCCGATCCGTAGTTGGACCCATACTTCACACGAAAACGAGAGCTAACGGTTTACAAAGGTCTCATTTACTGGGGTCACATAGTCGCGATTCCCGAGGCTGCTCGTGGTGACATGCTGCAATTCGTGCACGAGACGCACCAGGGAATGTCAGCAATGAAGTCGTTGGCCCGTACTTTCGTGTGGTGGCCCGGCATCGACGAAGCTTTCGAACAAATCAGTAGGAAATGTACTACATGCATACAAGCAAACGCAATACCTCCGGCAAAAATACCAGTAAACTGGCCACTAACGCATGAGAATTGGTCACGTGTCCATTTCGGTTATGCTGGTCCAGTGAACAACACCATGATCCTAGTGGCCATTGATTCACATTCAAAATGGATTGAAGCAATTCCAGTGCGTCATGCCACAGCCCAATCGACAGTTGCATCCTTGCGTGAAATCTTCAGCAGACTGGGCATACAAAGAATCATTGTCGCAGACAACGGAACTCAGTTTACGCCAGAGATTTTCACGAAGTTTGTGACAAGAAACAACATAAAGCACTTTAGTACGGCGCCATATCACCCCCAATCGAACGGGCTTGCTGAACGCGCCGTGCGGACGCTGAAAGATGGCCTCAAGAAGGTTAGGTCAGGTGACTTGTCTGAGCGATTGGCTAAACTGCTCTTTAGCTACCTTAGAACGCCCCTGGATGATCACCGTCTCAACAACTTTTGGGATACCAGATCCGTTCTCGGTTGGATGCATGCCTTCCACCACCCGTAGCCTTCCCTATCTGTCCACGGGCAGACCAAGAAAACAAGCTGATCCCGGGCATTCCTGTTCGGACTCGCAACTTCGGAGAGGAAGAAAGGTGGCTGCCAGCCACAGTGAAAGAAACAAGAGGACCCCGAGTGATCACGGGTGCAACGGCAGAAGGTGAGCTTCAGCGTCACATGGATCATGTCCATCCTCGATACAGTATTGTTATACCTCAACTGTTTTGACTGCACCCCTGCTATCGTGTCGCAATGTCAGTACAGCATCATGGAAGTGACAGCAGTGAATGTATACTGCAAACTGAAGAGAAGAAGCAGAGACGTGACAACAATGCCGTGCTGGCATTGAAAAGGTGCGAATGGTAACATTCCGGTGCCATTACAATGGCAGTGCGAGCAAGACTACGCTGGAGTGGAAATGTTGACAACAGAAACGTGATGCTGAAGTTATTGCAATGTTACAAGTGGATGATAGCAGCGGTGTTACGAAGGTGGAATAACTGCTACGATACGGTAACGATGGCATGACATCTAAAGATGTAGTATTGCGGTAGTGCAATATCATGAAGTGACGGCATCGAGAAAACAGCGTTTTGTTTTCAGATGTGGTGCACGCCTCGCTGCACCACGTCATCGCAAACTTCCACCTTCCACGGTACATATAGTGTTTACACTACATATGATGCACACGAATCTTGCACTTTTCTTTCCCTGACCCTGCACACAAGGGTGTGGCGTTAGTGGTGCGATGGCACATCATCATCCATGAAAACAAGGCTGCAATGCTGTGAGAATGGCGAAATTGCATGATGCAAACGGATTCACACAAACGATGGCGTGCTGGTTGTGGAGATAACGTGTAATCACATTCACATCACCTGCCTCACTGATCTGCTCCTATTCCCACTGAATGCAGCGTTTCCTGGCCCTGCGTCTAGTGCTGCCGCTAGGATGCAGCCAGGAACTAGCGGGAATACCCGTGGCACGACAGCCAGAACACATTATTGTAGCTTCGACCCATGCATTCCACAAGACCTGTTGAACAAGGCAGCAGCTAACATAAGGCAATGCTGAGCAGCGCAAGCCGTTGCCTAGACACTGCACGAGAAGCTCCCCCTTAAAAGAAAGCCGAAAAACATCACCACAAACACAAACACCTCTATCACAATAAGGAATGTTGGCACGTGTAGGTCAGGTGGGGCAACCAACTGCCACAAAACCATACACACTTCTAATGCCCCAGCAGATGGCGGCAGGTGACGGCACACTGGAGCAGCAAGGAAGCACCACTTGACAGAAAACCATACACACTTCGAGCGCACAAACACACGTGTCAGCACAAGGGAGCAGGAAAGGGGAGGCACTAACAACCGAAATGCGGCGCACACTTGTAATGCAGAAGGAGGCGGCGGCGGGTGTCTGCACATGGGAGCGGCAAGGGGAGGCAGCAACGAAACCACAAGCACAGTCAGCACAGGAGGAGCAAGTGTCAGCACGTGAGAGCGTCTGGCACAAAGCGACGCACCCTACTCGGGCAGAAGGAGGCGGCGGCAGGTGTCTGCACATGGGAGCGGCAAGGGGAGGCAGCAACGAAACCACAAGTACAGCCAGCACAGGAGGTGCAAGTGTCAGCACGCGAGAGCGTCTGGCACAAAGCGACGCACTCTACTCGGGCAGAAGGAGGCGGCAGCAGGTGTCTGCACATGGGAGTGGCAAGGGGAGGCAGCAACAAAACCACAAGCACAGCCAGCACAGGAGGAGCAAGTGTCAGCACGTGAAAGCGTCTGGCACAAAGCGATGCGCACTACTCGGGCAGAAGGAGGTGGCGGCAGGTGTCTGCACATGGGAGCGGCAAGGGGAGGCAGCAACGAAACCACAAGCACACCCAGCACAGGAGGAGCAACTGTCAGCACGTGAAACCGTCTGGCACAAAGCGACGCACACTACTCGGGCTAAGGAGGCGGCGGCAGGTGTCTGCCCATGGGAGCGGCAAGGGGAGGCAGCAACGAAACCACAAGCACACCCAGCCCAGGAGGAGCAAGTGTCAGCACGTGAGAGCGTCTGGCACAAAGCGACGCACGCTACTCGGGCAGAAGGAGTTGGCGGCAGGTGTCTGCACATAGGAGCGGCAAGGGGAGGCAGCAACGAAACCACAAGCACAGCCAGCACAGGAGGAGCAAGTGTCAGCACGTGAGAGCGTCTGGCGCAAAGCGACGCACACTACTCGGGCAGAAGGAGGCGGCGGCAGGTGTCTGCACATGGGAGCGGAGAGGGGAGGCAGCCACTGCCACAAAACCACGCACACCTCTAATGCACAATGAGAAGGCGGCACAAGGGAGCAGCAAGGGCAGGCAGCTACTGCCACAAAACGACACGCACTTCCAGCGCAGGACTAATGTCAGCACACGGCAGTGTCTGGCACGAAGACACGCTCACTTCTAGCGCACATTAACAAGCGTCAGCACATGGCAGCGTCTGGCATGAAAGCACTTACGCTTCTAACGCAACATGACTAGCGCCAGCACATTGCAGTGTGTGGCCTAATGCCGACACTACCAGTGGAGAAGGGCAAGTGTTAGTGTACGGCAGCCTCAAGGGAGGGCAGCATACGTTGTTGAAGCACATGCCAGGAGTGGCAATGCCTGCACGTGTAAACCACTGCTGCTGGGCAAACTGCTACAGCCTAGTGTTGCAGGCGACGTGCATGGCAAACCACTGTCTGTACATGCTGTAAGTGGCGATTACGAGCAATCAAGAGTATTGCAATTTGCCTTGCACGTGCTGCCCTCCCGTGCAAATACTGTGCCCGCCTGGCCCGAGCTGCTTCACCCTGTGTTGCTGAGTTGCTTGAGGCGTGCGGACGGTCGCCGTCGTCGTCTCCTTCAGAGTACGCGCGGCCCGTATGCGGCACATTTTCGTCAATGCACAGATTGTGCAGTGCCGTACAGGCTGCCACAATCATAGCTGCCTTTTTGGGGCCGTAATGCAAGGCACGGTGCCGCTGCAGACATTCGAAGCGGCTCTTCAAGACGCCAATGCAGCGCTCCACCGCTGACCTTGCGGAAGTGTTCGCGGCGTTGTAGCGCCCTTCCGGTGTGTGCTTGGCAGGGTGGCCGGGCGCAGGTGTTAAGAGCCACGGCTCTAGTGGGTAGGCACTGTCGCCTGCACATAGAAAGATAGGAGTATTCGTATTTCTGGCATCTTACGCAACATAGGACATCATACACACGCATCGAGTACAGTTTTCTTTTGAGAGCGACTTCGTTACTACTCATCGAAAAGGTACTCTCTGTCTTGGACGGCAATGTGGCCGCTGGCAATGCGCCGGCGAAGCGACGCGTGCCGCCACACGTGCGCGTCGTGGCACGACCCATCGAATCGCGGGTCAACGTGAAGGACCCTCAAGTCCGAGTCACACACCTGAAACACAGTGCAGACAATTGTGTGACGTTGATGCCAATGACTGTCCATTAATTGTTGCTCCATTACATGCAATTTCGTTTACAACTTACCACCATTGCATTGAGTGCGTAATAACCCTTCCGGCACCAATACGTTGCCTTCTGCGCAGGAGGCAGGTTCGGGGCGACGATGGCGATGAACGTGCCATCCACGCACCCAATCACGCCGCCGAGCCTGCCGCGCTGCAAGAACCCTTGCGTAATTGCAGCTCGCTCGCTGGCGGTGCGTGGGAAGGCCACCCATCCTTGCTCCTTGCCAACCTGAACAATGGCCCACGCGACTTTTGCGATACAGCGGCTTACAGATGGCTGGGACATGTCGATGGTCGCCTCACTGCCGACTGACGACTGGAAGCTGCCAGTTTCAAAGAACCTGAGAGTGCAGAGGACTGGGTCCTCAACGCTCAGGCCCGCCGCGGTCAGCGGCTCCAGCAAGTGGGCTAGCTCACTGCAAAGCAGCCGGACGGCGCTCTTCGTCATCCGGAAATGGCGCCGAAAAGCTTCTCCCCTCATGGCGAAGGCGTCACAGCTGGAGTGGGTATGTTGTTCCCGCCGTCGCGCGAGGAACCACGCGAGCAGTGCGTTGTTCATGGCGCTGCTCGAAAACACTGCCACCCACACGTGTCACTTGCACAAGGGAACACAATGTAACAGCAACAACATATCAATGAATAATCGCCTGGAAACAACACGTGCAACACGCCATCAAAAACTCCACTAAACGCTACCACCTACCTACCCTGTACTAGACTCCACCAGCAACCGAACGCCAAAAGACGTGTTCGCTTATTCAATATATGTCCAGAGCACCTAATGACACCGTGACGTGAAAATGACGTAGACAGGAACTACCAGGTGGCGCATGTGAATTTCCGGTTTTGTCAAATCAGCCATTCAGCGCGCGCCGTTGGCGGAGGCGTGGCCAGGGCGAAACTTTGGCGACGGCGAACGTTTCAGAATACGTCCCCAGTATAACCACAATAATGCTTGTTTGGAAAAAAATGCACATAATTTGAGTAATACCCTAATGTCATATGCTGTTTTTTGTTTCATGTGTGCAATGTGGCTAGTAAACTTAAGGTGGGGATCTAAGTTGATGCTGAGGAAAGAAACACAAGTGTAGGCAGGAATGTCATGCCCATGTAGAGTTATGGTCGGAGAGTAAGGTAAATGCTCTGTGACGACTTAAATAAAATGAATTGCGTTTTCGTAGGGTTTGTAATTAGAAAACTGGCGTTACACCAATCAGCAGTCTTTGACAGAACACTGTTTAGTTTCAAAGTTAGCGAAAGTAATGATTTATCCCAGAGGGCAACAGTCATATTGTCTGCTTATAATATAGGTACTGTATAATTACGGCACTCAGATAAATCACTTATATACATGCAAAATAATCGTGGACCTAAAATCGAGCCCTGAGGCACTCTGGTTAATAATTTTGCTTTCAGAGAAAGCCCCGCCTGCGTACACTGTTAATTCACAAGTAAATAGATAACTTTTTTATATGTTAAAAGCAGAAACAGAACTTCGAATCCACTGCAGTATATTAAACAAAACTTTGCGGTTTATTGTATTAAAGGCTTTAGTAAAGTCTAAAAAGACCGAGCCAACTAAGTATCAGAGATCAAGTGAATGTCGGATATAATCAGTTAATGTTGGCAAAGCAAGTTAGTCGAGCTTCCTGAACGAAAACCAAACTGACGGGGTTTCAGCAAGCTAAATTTGTTAAAGTAGCTGGTAATAAGACGAAGTATTAACTTTTCTACAACTTTACCAATGTAAAGTAAAATACATATAGGACGATAGTTACCAGTTTGAGCTTTGTCACCCTTTTTATGAACAGGAAAAACTTCTAGGGAATATACCGTTTTTGAACACAAGGCTAAGTTATTGAAAGCGTCCGAAATAGTCGAAACAACGAGCTTTAGATGAAGTGCGGAAATTCCATCAAGACCAGGACTTCTCTTCTTTAGGTTGTAAATGTCAATAAGGATTTCTTCAGATGTTGCAGGAAACAAAAAGAAAGATTGGTTGCATTGGCTCTTATGATAAACAGAAGGAACATGGATACTGAACGCACGAGCAACGCTGGGCGAGTCAGTGATGGTTAGATAACTGTAAATTACTTTTTCAGTGGAACTGCCAGAATGCGGTACATTCAAAAACTCGTTGATAAGTTGTGATTGTTTTTTTTTATTACACTTATATTTAACCAATTCATTTTCGTAATATTGCCTTTTTTGATTTCCTTAATAAGTTACTCAATAACTTGATATATTTTTATAGCGTAACGCTAAATTTACTTTGAAAGACTGTTTCTTAGTCTTCCTATACATGTTTTCTTTTTCCTCATCCTCACTAGTAGCCCATTAGTGATCCAAGGATTATGCAGAAATTAAAATTGTTCAACTTAACAGTGACAGTGCTAGCATGAACAGCTTTTAAGAATAAAGAAGAAAATAACTGAAGTGCTTCTTCTGAACTTAGTTTGGTAGCTATAACTGTCCAATCAATTTTGTCTATTGCATCAACAAAGTTTATCTTATAAAGACGAGACGTAAAATAACAGGGATCTGACCTAGGAGGGTTAGGTTTGAAAGCGACGAATACTGGGTAATGATCTCATATGTCTATGTCAATTACACCAGACTCTGGTGAAGGCGAAATATTAGGGAAGGCATGGTCTAAGGGGGAGCTGCTTCCTTGAGTGGAAAACCTGGTGGCCGAAATTAGTAATTGCTCAAGCTGTGTCAATGTCCACCACATCAATTTCACAGTCAATTGCATCACCGACAGTATTCAATATGGCAGAGCAATCCTCTTCTTGCGCTTAATGGATGCCTTTCATTTCAACATTGTCCAGCCTGCAGTACTGTTCTATTGATGCAATTCTTTTTGCCAGGGATTCATATCGTGCTGTAAAAGCCTTGTTTGCAGCGGACAGTCCACCAAACGTCGCCCCCGTCCATCAAACGTCGCCCCCGTTTCTTCATACTGCTGACTGATAAAACGTACACTATCGGAAAGTGCAGAAATATTGCCAGGGCCCTGGTCTTCAAGCTTTTGTACAATCCTAACAGCAAGCTCTTCAACAGGATCCAGTTTGCCCTCAAGCAAGGACACAAGTCGCTCAATCTTTCTGCATCGCTCAGCATTAGTAGGTATCTCAGAGCAGAAGAAGTAGCACCAGCAAAAAACCAAGAACCGATGAGCAGCAGTCGTAAAAAGAACCGTGACGTAGGAAAGTTCCACGAAAAATCAAAGCCGACCTGCAGGCAGTATAGGTAGCAGGAATTAGCGTTCGTTGTCGTTGTTACGAATGATGCTCAATGAAGCTGGAGCCACAACGGATCCGTTTATATCCTCTCCGTGTCAAGGTAGCGCAAGCGCAACGTGGTCCAGGAAAGTGAAGCACGTGCCAGGTAATTGTGCAGATGACGATGTATGAACTGCACAGGGCGCAGATGACGGGAACCGCGCAGAAACGAGGAAGCGGCTTAGGAGAATCTGAAGGCATTAGAAGTAGCAGGAATTACCGTTCGTTCTCGTTGTTGCGACTGCTGTTCAATCTAAAGAAATAATGTTGGAGAGATTACGACTCCCTGTGGGACTCCAACCCCATTATGATGATAGGAGCTGAGGTCGCTGCCTACTTGAACTTGGAACGCTCTGTACGGCTGGAATGCAGCAATACATTTGTGCATGTTGCCTTTGATGCCCATTTCTTGTATCGCTTGCATGATAGAGGCGTGGGGTAGGCTATCAAAAGCTTTCCTAATGTCCACCGCAACAACTATGGAGGACACGATAACGAGGCATCGAGCACATCCTCTTTTAGGCGGAGCATAATATGTTGAGTAGAAATACCAGACCGGAATCCGTTCTGAGTGTGAGGCAGACGACAATTTGCCTCCAACAACCATATTAACCTTGCATTCACCATGCTCTCCAAAAGTTTGCACAGACATGACGTAAGCGAAGCTGGTCTTAAGCGGAAGACACACGGTCCGATTCGGTGTCCGATCCGGCGTCCGATCCGGCGGCCGACGCGCCAGAACGACAGCCGGAATCGAGGTGTTTTGCCCTGCCGAAGCGCCGGATCGGAAGTCCGGCGTGCGACAAACCGGGCAGATTTTCATCGTCCGACGCGTCCGACAACCGCACCGTCGTTTGGCCGCAGCCAATGACAGCGTGGCTGGCATGTGACGTTCTCTGACGTTCCCTCCACGGAGGCGGCGCTGGCTGGCCGGTTTCTCGCAGCCTTGTTTTTTTTTTCCCTTGTCTGCTGCAGTTTGTTTCCGACACGAAATAGTTACCAATTCAGTAACATTATCTCGAACGTGTGCCTGTTATGCGCCTAGTACACTAGCACCCAGCTACTGGCGAGATCGGGAGCCGCGACGCGAGGGCATTTCGCGGGCAGAAAGCACACACCGACCGTCTGGGCGAGGCTGCTCGCTTCGCTTGTACGTTTGCCCTTCGCAACGACGGCGTCGAGTAAACCAATTGTATTTAATTACGGGCGACCTAAGTGTGCAGTGTCAATTGTTTTGGCAAAAATAAGCGCTCTTTGACGAGCTCGCGTTGGATCGCAAGCGCCGTCGGCCGCAGCGTCCACCTAGCTAGGCCTACCGGCCCTATCACTTGCTGTTGGCGGAGCCGTCAGTGGACAACGCGCCGTCGTGAAGTGTGCCGTCACTAGCAGGGGCATAATTTTATTGGCAGCGTTCGCGTAAAGCGAAGCAGTGTTGTGCAGAGTTGTTTATATTGCGTTTCTCGACGTGGTATGAAGTGAATCTGGGGGGCTGTATCTGGGCGGAGCTTAAGCGCCGCTCGATCTTTCGGATGCACGCACCGTGTGCCCCGAATCGTCGTATGCCGCATGCCGGAGCATGCGGCGCCGCACGTCGGATTGGACGCCGAATCGTACCGTGTGTCTCCTGCTTTAAGTTTTCCAGACAGTTCGGTGGCTTGTTTGGCTTCGTAATAGGCTTGATAGTCAAGTGGCGCCATTCTTGGGGCAGAGTTCCTTCTTTCTATGTACGGTTAAACTCTGCCAGAAGAGGAATTCTGCATCCTTCGGTAAGGTTTTGGATGTGCGCTGCCATGATTCCATGAACCCCTGGCGCGCGATGGGAGTTCATTCTGTGTATGGAGCCTTCGAGCTCGCTGGCCGTGAAGGGCTGGTTTAGATTATCGTATCCGTCTTGGGCATCGTCCCTCGCATAGGCTCTATTTAGGGTACTATTTGACTTGCAAAAAAGGTATCTGCCGCTTTTTCTGCGAGTTCGGCATTGGTGATGCCTTCTTTCAAGGCAACACGGGCTGCTGCGTCTGAGGTTTTACGGTGCTCAAGAGATCTAAATATAGCCCACGCCCTGCTTGAATTAGTCGATCCATTGATTTGGTCGCGCACCTGCATCCCATACTAGGAAGCTAGCTCACCCGTATACTTCTCGATTTTGTCTTGTGGAGGGCGTAGTTTAGTTCGTAGTGTCCAGAGGCCGCCCTTCGCTCGACAAGAAGACAAAGTCTGGGCCTGCGCTTCAATAGATGCAGAAGGTGCCTATCGGGATCTGGTTGGTCCGGAGAAGCCCGCAGCGTCTTAGTTGCTGTGTGCTTGGCACGCATCATAGCTTGCATTAAGGAGTCAAGATCATTAATTGGGCCGTTTTCTTTTAGCAGCATTCGATATTTTTCCCAGTGCGTAATCCTACAATCCCGTTTGTAAGATGACGGACGGCACGACGAACCATTTGTTCTCACTGTGATAGCAAATGGAAGGTGGTCACTGCCAAGAGGGTCCTCTAGAAGTTTCCGTTGGCAGGTTCTGGGTCTCGAGGACCATGTTAGGGCTGGTGTCGTGTCTGCTTGCATTGTGTCCTGTCCGAGCCTCGTATGGTATTGCGGCTGATTAAGGAGCGCTAGTCCATAATGGTCAAGCTACTCCATGATATGACGACCACGTGGGCTCCTCCTATTATCTTTCCAAGCTATGTGCTGAGCAGTGAAGTCTCCCCAGTTCAGAATTGTACGCTTGGGATATATCTTCCGAAAATGTTGTATGTAGCAGAAGTCTACCGAGGTGCACTTGGTCTTCTTTCGTGCGCTTTTGAGACGTATTTACACAAAAAAAATTATTCTTTCGGACGCTAGTTGAATCCGGCATCCAGTAACGTTAGCAATATTCGAAAACCAAGGCTCAGTGTCGAGCTTTGTGTGGGTGTCTTTGATCCACATACACAGCTGTGCCCGCAAGTGTGTCGGTGTCATCGGGGAAGCCATAGCCCTCGTATCATGGTAAGCATCGCATAAAGTAGTTCACGTCCTGCAATGCCAAGACGGCGGGTCTGGGACTGTTATGCAACTGGTCCCCGCGTAAAATTATGTCCGCTTTTTTCTTCTTGAGGCAACGGCAGTTCCAGTAAATCGCGGTCGGGATGGCTCCCCCCATATCCCCACCGTGACCGCAAGCATTAACTTAACTGATTAGCTGAGCCACGTTGTATATGGGCTATCTGCGTCGGAGCTGTCTTCACAGACAGCAAAGGAGCGTATAAACCTCCTGCATTGCGGATAATGCCCCGGATTTGATCCTTTTGTATGGCCTCCTATGCTTAAAATGCAGTTGGCTTGCCATTTATTGGAAGCTGTAATAAAGTCAACAAGGCATCTCGCGCGTCGCGATCATCGGAGTGAACCGCTTTTTGATTACTCCTGCCCAAGTATCTGATCTTAACGATTGGGTCAGCGTCCCCTTCATCCCTTGAGGGAGCGTTGTGCATGTGATTCCAGATTGCGTTATCAATAACAATGGAATTTTCATCCACCAATCTCCATGGCTCTTGAGGTTTTAGGATCACAATGTGAGGGTATGAATGGCGTTGAACGCGCGCGTTCGCTTGTTTCTTCCCTGGATCGCGGCGTGTAAATGTGACGGTCTTCCATGCTCCTTGTTCGCTGTCATCTTCGTGAGCAGCCGTCGAGTGCGAGTCATACGCGTTAAAGTCTGGCGTCACGTTGCCGCTGTAGCGGGAGACGCCATGACCAAGCGCAGCTTTGGGTTGAGCTGCTGCAGCTGCAGCTATCGCGGACAGTGTTCCGCGTGTGCGTTTCTGCCCATGCCTGGAGGTGGGTACAATGAGTAGATTTGAGACGAGTAAATCATCGCACTTGCCTTTGCTTCCACTTTGTGGTTCAGGATCAGCAAGTGGAGCGAATGGATTCACGTGAGGACGCAGCGGCGTCTTCCTCGAAGCCATGGTGTCTACTATGGCGTCTGTCGACGTGCTCATTAGGGTTGGCGCATCTTCTGGCGTTAGGGCGCCTTCAAACTGCTGTAATTCCATATCCTCGGGTAATGGAACGTTGAAAGCTGCCTCTGGGTCATCCATGGCCATGGTCGATGCCACTTTTGGGCCCTAAGGCCCAAAGTAAGAGAAGGAAGGCAGTGACTGTCGGGAGACAAAAAGGCGCACGTCCGTTCAGCTCGGTCACCTGGTGGCGAGCCCTCGGCTTCGAATGTGAGGGTTTCTTCGACTGATCAGCGATGTCGCTGCTTTTCAGAACCGAGAGACATTGCTTGGATGCTGAGCGAATACTGCTGTCTAAGAAATGTATGAGTACGCACTTTTCGGCTTAGGTTGGCTGCTACGGGTCATGCTCAGAAGAAGAAGAACAAAACTTTATTGGTAGAAAGAACTTCGTTGCCCCTAAAACGGGGTAACGCCGTGTGGTCGGGCCCCTATTCCAAGGCACCGCTAGCCCTCGCCATCCTTTCTGCTCTCCGGACGAGCCTGAGCTGATCCCCGAGGGCGGAGCTGGATAGCAATGCCTCCCACCTCGCTCTTGTGTTATTATCTTCTTGTTCTGTGTGAGCTGTGCACTCCCATGTGATGTGGTAGAGCGTTGGTGTGCTCCCACACCACGGGCATATGTCCTTGTATGCTGTTGGGTATTATATGTGCAATTTATGCAGGTATATGTATGTGTCCGTTTGGACCCTGCGTAACGTCGCTGAGTCCACGGCTGAAAGGTTCCTATGCGGGGCTGGGTAGAGCCTTCTGAATTCCCTGTAGTGTTGCAAGATCGTTTCATAACTTGGATCGATGGGTGTCGGGTCCTCCACCATGTTGCCATGGGCAGCTCGGCAATTAGTGAAACCTCGAGCCCCCTCATCTGCATTGAGGTTCCCAGTAGCACCCTCGTGTCCCGGAGCCCATGTTATCGTTTGGGTATACCTGATATCAAGGTCTCTGTTGATTTCGGTAAGTATCCGGCGTGCCCTCGTGCCGATTTGTCGCCTCTGATAGTTCCTACATGCGGCCTGAGAATCTGTGACTATTGTTAGGGGAGCATTGCGCTCTATGCCTTCTCTTATAGCTAAGGCGATGGCTATCTATTCGGCTTCTAAAATGGTTGCTCGGGAAACCGAAGCACAGGCCGTAATTTTACCTTTACGGTTTACGACAAATGCCACCATATTCTTTGCGTTGGCCCGATATGGTGAAGCATCCGTGAATCGTGCAGTGTCCAAGTATTTTGTTGTTTTGTTTATGTATTCTGCCCTAGCTTTTCTCCTTCCTTCCTGCGTGTAATGTCGGATCCATGTTTTGTGGTATTGGTGATACCCCATACAAAGCTCTAATCTGGCAGGGTAGACCTTTGGCGTTTTGGTATATTTGTATGCAATCTCCAAGGCCGACTCTTTGCAGAAGAGCTCTGCCGACTGTCGTTTGCACCAATCGACTCCTCTGCGCTATGAGTTGGGCCTCAGCCAGCTCATGAAATGTATTGTGGAGGCCCAGGGCTAGAAGCTTCTCATTTGTAGTGTTGCGTGGCAACCTCAGGGCTGTCTTATATGCCACCCTTATTATTGGATCAGCCTTTTCTTCTTCCTCCCTGTTCATGGTATGGTAAGGTAGGGAGTACATTAGTCTGTTAATGACCAGGCTTTTGAACAGTCTGAGCGTGTCTTGTTCCCCCATTCCTGTCCGATTATGAGACACACGGTCTATCATCCGGTTAATCTGTTGCGTTGTTTTTGTGATCGTCTTTAAAGTGTGGAAATATCTGACATTAGATTGCAGCCACATCCCCAACACTCTTACTATTGACCTCTCAGGAATTATTTTCCCTTCCAGCCTGATCTCGAGTTTGAGTCTCGGGTCAGTTCTTTGTTTTTTGTTTTTTGTTTTTTGAGAGGGGAATGAGTTCTGACTTCTCCGCCGAGCACTGGAGTCCTCTTTGTTGGGTATATATTTCTATTATATTGGTTGCCCGTTGAAGCTTTTCCTCCTTCTCTCCCAAGTTGCCCTTGGTTATCCACATCGTTATATCATCCACATATAGGGAATGACGGACGTCGGGTATTTCTTGGAGTTTTTAGCTAGTCCAATCATGGCTATGTTAAGAGTGTAGGCGAAATCACCGCACCCTGTGGCGTTCCTTTGTTAGCAGGATGGATGACTTCAGATTCATCGTTTCCTACTTTTATAACTGCTGTTCTCTGGTTGAGGAAGCTTCGGATGTACTGGTATGTCCTTTGACCGCAGCTGGTCTCTGCAAGTCCATCCAGTATCCCTTTGTGACTTCCGTTGTCGAAGGCCCCTTTTCTGTCGACAGCCGTGACAATGTGTTCTCCTGCCTTGGGGACGTTCGTTAATACTTCCTCTTTGAAAACCAAGAGTATGTCCTGTGTTGAAAGATGTGGCGTGAGCCAATAAGTTGTTTTCTTCAAGATGACGTTGGAGTCTAGTGTTTACTAATCTTTCGAACACCTTTCCTAGACATGATGTAAGAGAGATGGGCCTAAGGTTGTCTAAAGTAAATTTCTTCCCTGGTTTCGGAATCATGATTATCACAGCGTGTTTCCATTGCTGTGGTATCGTTCCTTTGACCCAATCAGACGTAATAAATTCTTGCTACGCTATCACTATATCGCAGGAAGTTAATTGTGCCATGAAGCACACGCATTTACATTTTTCTTGCTTACTGTAACTAACCCACTAAGTTTTGGTCGCGAACGCTAGCAGTGTGCGAAGTCGTTTCAGCCCTCACCAAATGGCATGCTAATTTTGTAAAAGTACGACACTAACTTTTTTGTTACTATTCTGCATGAACGGCTTTGTGTTCATTAAGGTCTTCTGTTAATTTCAGAGAGGTAGGTCTCGCACGAGCGAGCAGATGAGTAATTCTGAAAACAGAACAGCAGCTCGCTAGGCGGTTTCTAAGCGCACAATATCGTGGCTATATTTACTGGCAGTTGTTTCTTTGTCGCGTGTACGTTGGATGTCCTTCAAAGCTCTGCATCGGACGTTTCTCAAATGTTTGTTTATGTCATTCTTTAAGTGCTTTCATTGACATGTTTCGTTGAATTTGACGCAGTCTTTTGTGCATACTTCGAAATTTTACCACGAGCCTCTGCATACAAAAATCTTCATGCAGACTAACGCGCAGAGCTTGACGCTGCAGAGCTTCAACCTGCACCATTGCTTCTTTTTGATAACATTTTGTCTGTTTTGTGAAACTGCTTAGTTCGTTTTCCTACCCTGCGATTATCCCGATATAGGGATTGCAGTTCAACAAATATTAAGATAAATGCTTATTTTTATAGTCCCGTTGCAACGAGAAAAAACTCCGCCCAGTGCAAAGTAAAAAAGTTAGAAAAGACAGGAAAAGGAAGTCCCATGTTTCCACGCAAAAACTCGCTCGTACGGAGAAAAATTCTACTCCGATTATACCGAGTATAATGAACTCCCAACCGGGGGACCGCTAGAGGACAGGCATTCTACACCCACCTGGAGCTATTTCCGTTAACAGTGTAATAGGCAAGCCCTAGTGGCGGACGCGTAAAAATTCGCTGCCATTCCACTCTGTGAATGTGGGCTTCTAGCGGAATCGTAAAAGAAATACACAAAGGTCACTGGGGGAGGGGGGGGGGGGGCAACGACACAATCGTGGTGTCGCGTTTTGCCACGTCCCGAATGTTCGAAATAACCGATATGTCGTTTTCAAACCACAATCGCTCACACACGCGCCAAATAAAACCAAACGTTTTGTCCACCAAGCCTCGGCTGAATCGCGCATTAGCACCAATCCAAGCATCAGCCTAATGCCTCAGTCGTAATGCCTCAGTAGTTGCGCAGCATTTATCGCTTGGCGATCTGGCGTGCTTTCCGCTCGAGCACACCGCTTACGGGCAGCCTCCTCGGCACGCTCCTCGCTGGTTCTTGCTGCGCGCCGCTCTCCCTCTCGCTTAGGTCCGCGGTCCCGAAGGTGGGCCAGCGTGATCTTTGACAGTACGCACTACATGCGGCATCCCCATACCTGCGCATGTAACATACCGTCTATTCGATTCTTCGCGCAGGTGCGAAAATACAGCACATCGCTTGTTAGCAACCACCTGCCGCATCAAATGATCGATGCGCGCTATGGCCATTAGCACTCCCTCGGCGCAGCCGAATCGAGCAGCTAGCTAAGTCAGGAGCTGGGGTAACTGTTAAAACCGCGTCACGTTCGCGCTTTGCGACATCTCGAATGCTGCCCGTCAGCATCAAATCCTTCTCGAACCAGTCTGTCGTGCACCGCATAACCGAATCAGAGATGTCTGCCCAGAATATCCGCCTGAAATTTCGCATACCCACCTGTGTGATTGTCCGATTTACTGGCGTGGTAAACGACCTGCTTTGCTTCGTCGCATTCTCCGCTTCGCGGCACCCGCCTTCCTGTCGAGCCCGTCTATCACGGGCAGCCTCTCGGGCACGATCTTCACTGCTACTCGCCACCCGTTTCCTAGCTTTCCTCTTGCTGCGTCTGGTGTGAGCACATGCCTTAGTGGTTAGCTCCGCCTCTTCAGAGAGGGCGGTGTTATGCAGTATGTGTGTGTGTGTGTGTGTGTGTGTGTGTGTGTGTGTGTGTGTGTGTGTGTCTATGTATGTATGCATGCATGTATGTATGTATGTATGTATGTATGTATGTATGTATGTATGTATGTATGTATGTATGTATGTATGTATGTATGTATGTATGTATGTAACAATAACAGTAAAGGGGAAGAGAAATGCTGCTACGATGAAACATGGAGCTATGGGGATAAAATAGGTACGAGGTGCTCCGGGACATGTGGAAAGTGTAATGGATCCAAAACTTATTTTTGGAAATGCGGTAGTTTGTATGAAATCACGGGTACACTCAGAATTCGTTGGCAACCAAAGGTCATTGGTACGCCACGCATTGGGCGCTCACCAAAAGACTACAAGTGAAGCTGTGCAGGTTATGGGCTGGACTAGTTTTGAAGTGAGGGAAGCTCACAGTAAAAATGATTATGAAGCACGACTGAGGAATATGGAAGAAAGTGAACGGGCTGGGATGGTGTTGGGGTATCTGTACAGAGTACAGCAACAAAGAACGTCAAGCGGAAAGTCAGAGAGGCTGAGATAATATAATGGGTGGTGCTAATGGAAAACAAACCTACCATGAGTAACTACTTAAGAGGAAAAAATGAAATAAGGAAAGAAACAAGTTGATAACTCAAAGGGAAGCTCATTACTTTTCGAAGCGTGATCAAGATGCCTTAGAAAACGCACCTATAAAGCGAGATATAGGAAGGAAGAAGAAGCATGTGCTTCCTGCGGTAAAGCTAGGGAAACAATCATGTTTCTTAGAATGCGAATATATTTGCCCAGTAGTCGATTTAGGCACCACTGGCCTCCTTGAAGCCCCTGGGTTCAGCGAGAGCAGGGGGAATGTAAACATGTGAGCAATGGAGATTAGTAAGAGGCGATTGGAAGGTTGGTGGAAGAAAAGTAGGGAAACGACAAAAAACGATGGAGGCATACAAAAGCAAAGTTCACAATAGGGGTTCAGAAACTTTGGTTATGGGAATTCATCGTGGGTGTCTTTTTCCTTTTCTTTTTTAACATAGGTAGGACATTAGTCAGTGTAATAGCAGGAGCTTAGTGGCGCAACCCACCGCCCCGCTCCAAAGGGGACACTCCTAACATCCATCCATTTATCCATCATCCATCCATCCATCCATACATCCATCCTCTGGGTGGTTTATTCCCCCTTGCTACGCCAGATGTCACCCCATGTCTTACTGGTTCTGTTTGCCTTCTCATAGAAGGCGCCGTAGTTTGGAGGCACATGAAAAATGTATGAGAGGGTGGTCATATAGAACTCTGCTTTAATAATTTTGGCCAGCTGGCATTCTTTCCCGTGCAGTGGGTGCATGGTACACGGGCATATTTGCACTTCGCCCTCGTTGAAATGCCGGCGCGGCATGGATTTCACCCGGGATCTTGGGCTTAGCACCGCAACGATGATGAAGCTCCCGGCAGGTTCGTGTACGGCGCGTTGAGTGCACGTTAAGAAAGTCCATACAGTAAAAATAATCCTGGAGGCCCCACTTGGGCGTACCTCGTGATCAGACCGTTAGTTCGGCACATACAACCGAAAATGTAAGTAATTGCTTGCCACAACGATGCTTCTCGTGAGTTATGTCTTCAGAATTCCCAAGCATCGCTTTTTCATAGAGAAAACTTTCATGAGAGAGTTTAGAATCAACAAGATGGCAAGTTTATGCTCGAATCAAATAGGCTGCGCAAATAGGGTGTGCAGAAAGGCGCCAGGTTCGGGAAGCTCCTCGAAAGCGAAACTTTGCATCCCCCGTGAGTCAGTTATCAAAAAAATGATCGTTGTCGAAGATAGAGAGAGTGAACTTTAATGAGCACCCGCAGTTCAGTCGGCTGGGCCTAGGCCTCCCACGATGGGACGTCGAGGTCTTGCCTCTTCGCCGCTTCGTAGGCCTGCTGGGTCGCCCAGAGTTGGTCGTCGAGATGGGAGCTGCGCAGGGCGGCGTGACATCTCGACGAGAGGGTCACGGGATTAAGGTCTTGGTATTGTTGTTTGCTCTCCGATAGCATGTGGGGGAGTGTTGCCGATTCAGTTTTACAGACCTTGCACGTCTGACTCGGGTAGATGTCGGGGTATATAGTGTGATAGCGTGTGAGGGAGGGGTATGTATTTGTCTGTAACAGGCGAAGGGTGGTTGCCTGTGCCCTGTTTAACTTGCGGTGAGGGGTGGTGAAGGTTCTTCTTGCGAGGTAAAGTGATTTTACAAGGTCGTTGTATTTTGTAAGGCGGCCGCGCCCTGTGGGTGCACCTGCACCGTCTCCGGCACGGTTGACTAGTCCTCGTGCTACGGAGTGCGTAACCTCGTTGAGGTTGGTGAAGTGCGGGTGGACAACGCCGGCGTGTGCTGGGATCCAGACGAGGGGGATTTGATTTTCAGACGAATGCGGGGCTTGTCGTAAGATACGGAGTGATTGATGCGAAATACGACCTTTGATGTAGTTGTTCACTGCTGCGCGAGAATCACTCAGTATGGTGTGACAGGCTGGGTCAAGAGTGGCCAGGGCGATGGCCACTTCCTCGGCCGTCTCGGCATTTTTGGTAATGATGCTGGCAGCATGTCGGAGCAAGCCGCCTGCTGTGGTAACCGTCGCAAAGCGCCGTCCATCTTGGTACTCAGCTGCGTCGACGAAGGTGACGCCCGCGGTGTTGGCGTAAGCTTTGATGAGGCGTGGTATTGGGTGTTTGTCTCCATGTTGACGGTGGTAGGTGATATTAAGCTTGTTTAGGATGCTGCGGCCCGTTTCCGTGAGAGTAAGCCGCTCTAGTTGAGATCGACGTTGGGCCTCGATTAACTCGTCTAGCGTGTTGTGGATACCTAATTGTAGTAGAAGTTCCGTGCTGGTGTGGTTGGGTAGTCCTAAGGCCTGTTTATAGGCTCCAGTTTAGTCTTTTCAGCTTTGTACTAGTTGAGAAAGGGCGCAACATAAGTAATGTGACAGACGATAAAACATTGGACAAGGCGGATGAGGCTTTCTTCCTTCATACCCCCTCGCCGGTTGGTCACTCGTTTCAGCAGTCTGGATGTATTGGCGGTCTGTCGAAGGATCTTTGAGACAGCCGTAGAGTTAGCTTCGTTGGCTTCTATGGTCATACCAAGAACGCGGATGCAAGGGACCACGGGTATAGGTCTGCCATCCCTCAGGTTGAGCTCTATTTCCTCGTATTGGTGTTTAGTCGTGGAGCCCCGCGGGGGGCGTCCACGGAGTGTGGGGCGGTATGGGAGAACCTCCGACTTTTCAGGGGAACAGCGGAGTCCCGTGCCTTCAAGATAATTTTCTACGACGTCAATGGCGTCTTGTAGGGCAATTTCGATTTGGCCGTCACTGCCCTTTGCATTGCTTAGTTTGGCCGTCACTGCATATTGCCTTGCTTAGTAACTCAGGGGACCAACTGCAATGCATGCTCACTGACCTGGAGAGGCAGAGCAGAAGGGTGGGACTAAAAATTAATCTGCAGAAAACTAAAGTAATGTTTAACAGTCTCGGAAGGGAACAGCAGTTTACGATAGGTAGCGAGGCACTGGAAGTGGTAAGGGAATACATCTACTTAGGACAGGTAGTGACTGCTGATCCGGATCATGAGAGTGAAATAATCAGAAGAATAAGAATGGGTTGGGGTGCGTTTGGCAGGCATTCTGAGATCATGAACAGCAGGTTGCCATTATCCCTCAAGAGAAAAGTTTATAACAGCTGTGTCTTACCAGTACTCACGTACGGGGCAGAAACCTGGAGGCTTACGAAAAGGGTTCTACTTAAATTGAGGACGACGCAACGGGCTATGGAAAGAAGAATGATAGGTGTAACATTAAGGGATAAGAAAAGAGCAGATTGGGTGAGGGAACAAACGCGCGGTAATGACATCTTAGTTGAAATCAAGAAAAAGAAATGGGCATGGGCAGGACATGTAATGAGGAGGGAAGATAACCGATGGTCATTAAGGGTTACGGACTGGATTCCGAGGGAAGGGAAGCGTAGCAGGGGGCGACAGAAAGTTAGGTGGGCAGATGAGATTAGGAAGTTTGGAGGGTCAACATGGCCACAATTAGCACATGACCGGGGCAGTTGGAGAAGTATGGGAGAGGCCTTTGCCCTGCAGTGGGCGTAACCAGGCTGATGATGATGATGATGATGATGATGATGCCCTTTGCAGCCCAGATTGTAATGTCGTCGGCGTATATGGTGTGTTCAATGCCGTCGAGTTTTTATAGTTCTTGTGCTAATCCGAGCATAACCAGATTAAACAGTATTGGAAAAATGACAGAGCATTGCGGTGTGCCCGTGCTGCCGAGGGAGAGTTCCTCCGATCGAATGTCTCCGACCGACAGGAAGGCCTTCCGATTGGATAGAAAATCTCTTACGTAGTTGTAAGTGCGTTCTCCAAGGTTGAGCAAGGAGATGCGCTCGAGGATGGTGGAGTGCCTTATATTATTGAAGGCACGCTCGAGGTCGAAGCCCAAGATCGCCTTCGTGTGACGGGATTTACCATTTAGGATTTGATGCTGAAGTTGGAGCATAGCGTCTTGGGTGGAAAGATGCTGTCTAAAGCCAATTATCGAGCGGGGGTAAGCACATGTGTCTTCGAGGTGAGTGTTTACACGGGTTAGGAGTGCGTGCTACATGACCTTGCCTACACATGAAGTTAGCGATATGGGCCGGAGATTGGCGAGGCTAGATGGCTTACCGGGTTTGGGGATGAGAATTACTTTGGCCGTTTTCCATGTCGGGGGAATGGATCCCTGGCGCCAGCAGTGGTTGACGTATTCAGTGAGTTGAAGAGAAAAAAAAATATTCATACTGTTGCTTTCAGAGGAACGCTGCAGCGATCTGCGCCTCGGATGTCAAGAACACCTCCCTACACACTACCAGCCATGCCCACACGACGAGAACGCAGGAATCTGGTGAGAGTTAATTCACGATCTTGACGCAAACTTTTACTAGGGCGAAGAAAGCAGGACGAAGGTCGAGGAACACGAAGACCCACAGTCTAGCGCTGGCTTTAAACTACTTATTTTGAATGTCCAAACAATATTTGATATAGGCGCCCTGTCCCGTTCTCTTCTCTTGTGTGTGTCTGTTTATTTGGCGTCTTCATATTTTATAATGAACAGCTACCAACTAGACCAACAAGAAGTGCTTTTATAATAATAATAATAATATTTATACCATAACTGTATAAAAACGGAAGAAAACTTAACGGTCATCAATATCTGCAAAACTGCAACGTTATAAAGGCTTAATCAAGTTACCTAAAAAATTTTATGTCTTTATCGAGCAGTGACAGTGGCGGCGCACTGATGCATTCTTGCTTTACTTTAGAGTTTTAGTAGGCCTCTACAATCTCTCTCTCTCTGTGGTTTATCTGTGGCTCGCTTCGGGAGCTTAGTTTTTTCCAGCACTGGTGCACACTCGTATCTTTTACATTGTTCATCCCTGTGACCACCTATATTGCTCCTCACTCCAAGATTGTGCTCGCGTGCTCTATCGTTCAAACATTCGGCCTGTCTGGACAATGTAAGCAAGGCCGCAACTACGTGGAATCTCGTCAACTACGCCACGTGCAAAATCGTTGAAACATATTACGCGCGTCTTAGAGCAACCCAGACGTGCTTCTTTCTTTGACAAGAAAGGGCTTAACTTTTCCACCTTGCACGGGGCAGAAAGGAGCACGTTTACGTTATATCTTCCAGCAACCTTTTTTACATTTTGGGAGATGCGGTGAAGGTACCGGAATGCGTGATATTGTTAGTCTGTTGGATGCCGCTTTGCACACATTAACAATTCTTGCCGGTCTAGACCACCGGAGGTAAAGTTATCTATCTAGTTTTGCAGTAGGTGACATGCACGAGTGAGCAACAATTCATACAGAGTCGCGTTCGTCGACTCCATAACGTACTGCCGAAATTTTCACCGCCCTGGCTCTTCGGCAGGATATTCAAATTTACATTAGGATGTTTATTTTTGTATACTATACCAAGAAAGGTGCAGAAGCTAAACGTATGCCAGTACTTGACAGAATCTTCTGTACCGGCTCTATAATAGAATATAGTATGTCAAACACAGAGTCATAAGGTCGCAGCATGTAGCAGTTTTTTTTTTCAGAATATGAACATGAAGATAAACAACTTCATAATGAAAATCTTAGTACATTCGCAAGTCGTTTTACTTGGAGGAAAAAAAAAAGAACGCTACCTAACAACGCGACTTATGCGGAAGCCCCCTGTAAGTAAGCACTCATCACCGTAAGTGGAAGATCTAGGCGCCCCGGAGGGTCATGTCGTAACTATCAGTGGTCGTAATTGGCTACTACTCTCGGCAGGTTCTAATTGATGGCATTTGTGTGCCTTAGGCGCAGAAAATTTCCGGACACGACAGAGCCCTTTTGTAGTTTAATGAATTTAAACACGAAAAACGGGAGAGTTCATGATCTTTTGGTGCTACCTGTAATGACAGTTGTTAAAACTGGTCTGTAAAATTGAGCAATAACAAATTCACGCGTTTTTTTGCGCGGGGTAAACGATATGCGGTTGCTCAGTAGATAGTTTCATCACGGGCTAATTAAGCCCTAATATAGACCGGCAAGCCTGCATCCAAATGTGGAGTTAAGGTCTGATCAGCACATTGTTAGCGCAAAAGCATGTGCAGCCTGCGCGTGGAGGCATAGGCTTGCGGAGACGTGCAGTACGTTTTGCTGCAACATCGGCTCAGCCGGAGCCAGGACAGCATGCTGACTTCCGCTGCTCAAATGAGCCGTGCGGATTCTTGGTGATGAGCTATGTGCTATTTAGCGTACACTGGTATGGGCAGAATGGGCAGTAAACGTTAAACTTATTTTTTTATTGGGCGTCGGCAAAAGCGTCAGATATCCGTTGGTTTTGTCTCGTGCACCATCGAGGAGCGCTTCGTGTAAAGAGCGATTCGCACAGCCGTCATGCTGCCTGTCCCGTGACGATTAATGCACTGGCGTTCGTTAGGAAAGAGTGTTTCTACGCTCGTTGCTGTTAAAAAACAGGAGGCGAGGCCGACTTCAAGAGTATCGGCAAAGGCCGCCGGCGTCCAGGGTTCGCAAGCGGTGTCCAGATGCTTGCAGTTACTCGAGTTCTTAGGCTACATAGTTCCGGCAGACTTAATGGGAATTTCGTCGAGGTTCTTCGTGCAGCAGTATTACTTACACAAAAAATCCATCAAGAAATTCCAGTGACCAGCGTGCAGTGTGGCAGAAGTCGTAGCCTCACGGTCACCGCGTATAATGTGGGTCTAGTAGTCTCGAGAAACAGATATTTACGTGGACCTTTCAAGAGGAGACTGAAGTTCACTTCGTAAGGATGCCAAACGGATGGCCGATGCGACTATATCTGGCTTGCTCAATGCACCGCACTTCATTAAAGTTACGTCCACTGCAGACTTCCTGGCAATTTGCAATATAGGGCGTTCACATTTATGGTGTAGGGTTTAAGTCTAGTGGTTTAACTCGAAAAACTGAAGCATAGGCAGATATCCAACTATCCAACCACCGGATGGCGTTGGCTGCTCGCAAACTGTTAGGGGCAATAATGGCAAGGGACATACTAAATATAATGATTTAAGAACACAGGATATTACACAGCATTGCCATATACATACATACATACATACATACATACATACATACATACATACATACATACATACATACATACATACATACATACATACATACATACATACATACATACATACATACATACATACATACATACACACATACTTGCATGTACTTGTGGATGGTGTTCCTACAATGGCTTTAGTGGATACCGGGGCAACTGTATCCGTAATGAGTCTCGGTTTTAAAGGTCGGTTGGGGCGCAAAGTTGTATTTCCGTGGGACCAGGCTGCAACGTTTTGTGGAGTGAGCGGCGAGTCGTTGCGCCCTGTTTGTGTGTGCACTGCTGAAGTGTCCTTGGCTGGTGGAGTTTTCGCGACGGAGTTTGTAGTTATTCCCCGATCGACGCACGAAGTGATTTTGGGCATCGACTTTTTGCGGCAGTGTGGTGCGACTGTTGATTGTCGCACGGGGGAAGTTTGCGTCGATGGCCATGTTTCGTCCGGGCTCTTAGAGGAGACTTGCAGTCAAGGTGAACTTTGTGTGTCTGCAGATACTGTTGTGCCTGCGTCCACCTCGGTGTGCGTGCCGGTTGTGTGTCGCGGTGCAGTTCCAGACAGTTACGATGCCTCCGTAGAGCCAATGCATCTAAATTGTGTGAAGAAGAACGTTTTTGTCCCTCATTGTGTGGTATCCATCGGCAACGGGCGTGCTGGCTTGTGGACGGCCAACTGCTCGGCAGAACCCGTCCTGCTTCCAGACGGCTTGAAACTCGCCTACTTTACAGAATACACGTCTTCGTCCGTAGCCGTACTAACAGACTCGCCGTGTGAACCTGCTGACCTTCGCCAAGTCTCAGACAAAAAGCTTCTGTCTATGATAAACAAGTCGCTCAGCACAAGGGAGCGCCATACCGTGGTGGATACGCTTTCTAAGCATCTGTCAGTGTTTGACTTTGCGCAGCCGGACAAAGCGTTCTCGATTCCCGAGTCACGAACGCGCCATACTATCGATACGGGATCTGCGCGCCCGATCTGGCAAAAGCCTTATCACGTGTCGCCTAACGAGCGCAAGATAATCGGGGAACAAGTGAGTGACATGATGAAAAATGGGATAATACAAGAGTCCTCGAGTCCTTGGGCAGCTCCGGTCATACTCGTCAGAAAAAAAGACGGTAACTGGAGATTTTGCGTCGATTATCGAAGATTAAACGCCGTGACTAAGAAGGATGTCTACCCGCTGCCCCGGATTGATGATGCAATCGATTGCCTTCATTCGGCCTCTTATTTTTCTTCAGTGGACCTGCGCTCAGGATATTGGCAAATCCCGATACACCCGACAGACAGAGAGAAAACAGCCTTCATAACCCCGGATGGATTATTCGAATTCAATGTGATGCCATTTGGGTTGTGCAACGCTCCAGCAACCTTTGAAAGGTTCATGGACACCATTCTGCGTGGGTTAAAATGGAACATCTGTATGTGCTATCTTGACGACGTTGTTATATTCGGGCGCACATTCAATGAGCACAATACGCGCCTGGATATTGTCCTCGACTGCATCAAAAACGCCGGCCTGGTTCTGAACTCCAAGAAATGTAAATTTGGTGACCGTCAAACCCTTGTGCTGGGTCATCTTGTTGACAAAGACGGTATCCGACCTGATCCCCTCAAGACGGCAGCTGTCGAGGCATTCAGTGCACCGCAGTCCGTGAAGCAACTTCGTAGTTTTCTGGGTCTTTGCTCTTACTTTCGCCGATTTATTCCTGGTTTTGCTGACGTCGCTTATCCTCTGACAAATCTGCTACATAAAGACGCACGGTTTGAGTGGACACCCGAGTGCGCTTCTGCATTTCGTCAGCTGAAGTTCCTGTTAACCTCTCGACCTATCCTTCGCCACTTCAATCCTACTGCGCCGACAGAAATCCACACAGATGCTAGTGGCGTTGGTCTGGGTGCCGTATTGGTCCAACGCTATGACGACCGTCAGCACGTGATTGCTTATGCAAGCCGCTCATTAAGCAAACCTGAACGGAATTACACGGTGACAGAGCAAGAATGCCTCGCTGTAATCTTTGCGGTTCAGCGATTTCGCTCGTACTTGTACGGACGCCCATTCCAAGTCGTCACAGACCACCATTCCCTGTGCTGGCTCGTGAACCTTCGCGACCCTTGTGGTCGCCTTGCGCGCTGGGCTTTGAGGTTGCAGGAATATAACTTCACTGTTTCCTACAAGAGTGGCCGAAAACACGCGGACGCAGACTGCCTTTCCCGTATGCCGCTTGCCACGACGGACTGCGACGCAGACGATTTTGATCATCTCGTCGCTTCTGTGACACCCGCTTTTCCAGATATCGATGCGTTCAAAACAGAACAACGGACAGACACTAAATTGGAGCCACTCTTTACTTCTGCCCATTCAAGTGCAACAAGCAGCTACTGCGTACGTGACGGGCTCCTGTACAAAAGGAACTACTCAAGCACGGGTGCACGTTTCCTTCTAGTGGTGCCGGAGCGTCTCCGGCCAGCAATCCTTCAGGCTATGCACGATGACCCTACCTCCGGGCACTTAGGCACTGTGCGCACACTTTATCGCATTCAAGAACGCTTTTACTGGCCCCGGATGCGACATTCGGTTGAGTTTTATGTCGCCAGCTGCATACAGTGCCAACGTCGGAAACGCCCAACCACTGCCCCATCTGGTCTCCTTCAACCTGTGCCGCCTTCCAGCTCACCCTTTCGGCAAGTTGGAATTGATCTGTTAGGCCCTTTTCCAAAGTCATCTAAGGGGAACCGCTGGATAATTGTCTGCGCCGACTATTTCACACGCTATTGCGAGACGGCGGCTATACCATCAGCAACTGCCACCGAAGTGTCGCTTTTCTTACTTCACGCTATTGTTCTACGACATGGACCACCTGGTGTTATCATAAGCGACCGGGGACGTCAATTCACGGCGGATATAGTGGAAGAGCTTGCGCGTTTGTGTCACTCGCACCTCAGGCACTCGACGCCATATCATCCGCAAACGAACGGCCTCACTGAGCGCACTAATCGAACGATCACAAATATGCTTTCCATGTATGTTGCGTCCGATCACAAGAATTGGGATGAAGTTCTACCGTTTATTACTTACGCATATAACACCGCCAAGCACGAGACAACAGGCTACAGCCCCTTCTTCCTTCTATATGCTCGGCCGCCCCGGTATACGCTCGACACTGTCCTCCCTTTTTACCACCACGACAATCCTACGGTCGCCGATACGCTGTGTCTCGCTGAAGAGGCTCGGAGACTTGCGCGTCTTCGGACTTTGGCATCACAAGAAAACTCCAAAGCCCGCTACGACGCACGACATCGGCCAGTTACATATAACCCTGGTGATCTCGTTTGGCTTTGGACTCCCACAAGGAAGCGCGGTTTGTGTCAAAAGCTGCTGGCAAACTACGATGGACCGTATGTTGTCATCGACAAAGTCAGCGAAGTGAACTATACTCTCGCGCGCCTCACGAACACTGGTAGACGTTCTGCTAGGACACACGTCGCGCATGTCGCACGGTTGAAATCATGCAGGCCACGACAAGCTAGTTGACTCGCCCAGGGGGCTTTGTCTGCGAGGGGAGGTATGTTACGTCCAAGCGCGTCAAAGGGACGCGGGGATCAAGAAGAGAGGGGAAGAGGAGAACGAAGACTGTGCAGCGGCCATTCCTGTTGTTCGTAGCCTGCCGTTCCTGCTCTCACACGCCTGAATAAACCCCTTTTCCCCGTGCTTGTAACAATACATACATACATACATACATACATACATACATACATACATACATACATACATACATACATACATACATACATACATACATGAACGAAAAGAAAGGGATCCGCGGAGTCCGATTTTTATTCATCATATCATCAGAAGCAAATAAAGACACCAAGGACAACAGAGGGGAAATTCCTTGTACTTATTGATTGAATTGAAGTTTTGATAAATTGTGCAAATAAAAGTGGATAAAAAGCAATTGGTCATTACCTTACGAGGGTCTCGAGTCCGGCAACACTGATACCTTCATGTGGCATGTGTGAGACCAGTCGCCGTCCGCCAAATAGTTCACGAACTCGTGGCGTCTGAAGCAGAAAGGGTGTTCCACATCCGCCGCCAAGTTTTGTGAGTGGTGGCGCTGGCTAAAATTCCAAGCGTTAGTTCTAATAGCAAAATATAAACACCCCTGAAAGGGGATGGGGAAACGGCTCCGCGGTATCTCAGTGCGTAAGAGCATCACATGCATAATGCGAAGAAGTGGGTTCATACCCCACCTTCGGACAGTTGTTTTAATGGGAACGCTTTACTAACTGCATCGAGCCGAGTTTCGCAGTCGCCAGAAATTTGACCTTCATTTGACGACAGCTTAGCCGTAGCCTTGGCAACGCATCACGTGACTCGCCGCGCGAGCTCCGCCTCCGCTGCCTGCTTTGCCAAGCGCCGTCTGACGGTTCCGCGGATATCACCCGGCGAGCTGCTTCACTGGAGAGGGTCCGGAATGCAGCAAGCGTTGCACCGTCGAACGATGTCTGTCTATCCAAGCCTAATCACAGTCATGTCTAGCCACCCACCTAGGCACAGCCGTCATGCCTGGCTTAACGATGATTGTGTAGTTAAGCATAATAGTTACAGCTAAATCAAAGCTTAACCAAGTAAAACCCAGACTTTGCTTTGCATATCCAGGGTTAGCTGAGCTAACCCACAGCCATTTTTTCATCCACGTTCATTTCGATTAATTTATCATTGCTTTAATTCATTTAGTAAGTACAAATATTTTCCCCTATGCTGTCCTTGGTGTCAAAGTTTTTTGCCTGCTTACGATATCTTTATTAAAATAGGGTTCCTCGGTTAACCCCCTTTCTTCTCGTTTATTGCATAACGAGGGTCTCGTATCCGGCAACATTAATGCCTTCAAATAGCATGCGTTGGTTTATCGACCAGTTGCCTTCATCCAAGAACATCACGTACTCGTGGCGCCTGCGGCAGAAAGGATGCACCACAACCGCCACCAAGGTTTTTGAGGAATGGCGCTAGATAACAATCCCAGGGTTCTAGTAGGAAACATAAATACTCAAGAAATTGGACGGCAATACGGCGCCGTGGTAGCTGAATTGGTAGAGCATCGCACGGGTAATGCGAAGACATGGGATCGTTCCCCACCTGTGGCAAGTTGTTTTAAAACGAAGCTTTCTTTGTCTCTTCCTTCGACTTTCCCACAGCTGCTGCTGCTGCTGCTGCTGCTGTGGGCTGCTGTCCTGCACACCACCTGGGGGGTGGTTCAGAGCGCCTATATAGATGACAAGCGCGAGTAAGAGCGGAACGGCGACGGCAGAAACTCGTTTTCACCCCACCACGTCAAATCTCCATAATGCCCTCTGAAGCTGCCTGGCCGTCCCCACCTTAGCCGCTTGACAGCTGTAATTATCTGTGGCTTCCCTCAGAAGCGTTGCAGAAACTGCAGCGTTCCCTTAATGTGAGAGGCCAGAGGGGGCGCAGATAGAACTGTAGAACGGAGAAGGAGAGGGAGAAGAGGCCCTACCAATATAAGAGACGGGGGAGGTGACGGGAGAAGGCGCAGGAACCAGCGATTACTCTGGAACATTCGACTACTCATCTACGAAAGCCGACGCGCTTGACCCGCTAATCAGATTTTCGACGATCGCTGACTGTGTTCGCCGCTCTCGTTGTGCTTTAAATGTAGCCTGTATTGTGGGCACAGGTTCGCCCTATAAAACGCTAGTTTCGTTAATCACAGTTTTGCTGCCTTCTTCACTGTCACTACCAAGTGACACCTGGTGGAGGTGCTTTGCGTTCATGTAACGGATGCCCCCACAAAGCTGTGATCCAAGCCCGCACGCTCAAGACAACACCAACGTCGCCAAGAACCAGCAAGTCAGCCGCAGGCTGCAAGGACTGCCCCCGGAGCGCGGAGTTTTGCCTGAGACGACCAGGAAGATCGCCACGAAGTCCACCCCAATCGCTGCCCCTGCGTCCCCCATCGTGCTGCAGGAGCCCAGGGAGCATCGGACGTTCCGCGGTTCAACATTCGAGGACTCGGAAAGCTGGCTTGAGACGTATGAGAAAGTCGCTACATTTAACAGCTCGAACAGCGACGACAAGCTGCGACATGTCTTCTTCGCATTGGAAGAAGCTGCCAGGGCGTGGGTCGAGAACCGAGAAGCCACCTTAACAACCTGGAACCGGTTCTGAAGCGGCTTCCTGCAGAAATTCGCAAGCGTCGTACGCCGAGAACGAGCCCAAGCGCTATTAGAAACCCGGATACAGCTACCTAATGAGACAACCGGGATCTTCATGGAGGAAATCAGCCGTCTATTCCGCCTAGCCGACCCTGAAATGCCCGAGGAGAAGAAAGTCCGCCTACTCATGCGTGGTGTGGAGGGGGAACATTTTGCCGGAATGGTACGAAGGCCACCGAGGATCATCGACGAGTTTCTTCGCGAGGTCACCAGCATCGAGAAGACATTCGACATGCGAAACCGGCAATTCAACCGCCGCACAAACTCGGCAAACTACGCCGGAGTTCATTCACTGGCCACCGACGACCTGCGCGTGACTAACCGAGTGGTCGCGCGGGAGGAGCTACAGAAGCTATTCCCATCATTGTAACCTCTAGTGGCTTCGATTGCCGACACCGGATGCCAGCAGATCCAACAGCAACATGGAGTAGCCCCTGAATCGCTGCAGCCTCAGCCGCAAGCGATGACATACGCCGCTGTAGCTCGCCGTCACGTTCCCCCTCCGCGCCCACGGCAGGACCCAGTGACGACACAGTTCCGTCGTCCAGCACCTCCCCCGCCGCCAGCACGCCAACCGGTCGCCTTACGTGGCGTTCTAAGGAAGACTCACGTTTGGCGCGGACCCGACCACCGTCTGCTTTGCTATCTCTGCAGAGAAGCAGGGCACATCTACCGTCGATGCCCATACCGATAAATGGGACTCCGAGAGTTCGCCGTTAATGCGCCGAGACCACAGCTTGGCGAACGGCCTCGCGATATCGCCGACTACCTCGCCGCCCCGCAGTGGAGCCCTCGACGACCGTACCGTTCGCCGTCACCATACCGCTACCTGTCACCGCAGCGCCGACCATACACTGGCCCAGCCCGGGGCCGCTCTGCGAGCTCATATTCGGAAAACTAAAATCAGCAACCGATAGAGGTGCGGTTGCGGTTCGTCGCACTGACGAAGATCCTCCGCCGCCGACGAAGACGCCGAAGAAACTACCTCGACGACATAACGGCACGCTGCTGTCCCGACGAAGTGTGGAAGCAAAGAATACGACGACGAAAGACGACCGGACGACGTCACATACCAGCCACAGGTCAGCGCGACGCAGCCGTGATCCAACGCCAAGACCTAACTGCAATGCAAGACAAAGAACCACCGACCTCGACGTGCTTCTCGACGGCCACGCAGTCACCGCCTTAGTCGACACAGGCGCTGATTACTCCGTCATGAGTGGACACATCACCGCCCAGTTGAAGAAAGTTAAGACTACATGGGAAGGCCCTCAACTTCGGGCCACTGGAGGACACCTCATAACGTCGACTGGAATGTGCACGGCAAGAATTACCATTCACGACCGGGCTTACCCTGCCACCTTCGTTATCCTCCAAGAGGGTTCACGAGACGTCATTCTCGGCATGGGCTTCCTGAAGCAACACGGCGCAATCACCGACCGGAAATCTAAGTCAATAACGCTGTCGGAAGATCAAGCCATACCGCCGGAGAGCCTTCCTAGTCACCGCGCCTTGAGTGTGCTCGAAGATCAAGTGAGCATCCCCCCTTGCTCCAGCATTGTTATTTCGGTCGGCACCGAAACACCTGCTGACGTAGAAGGCGTCATCGAAGGCGACCAACGTCTACAGCTCGATCGCGAAATTTGCGTCGCAAGAGGAATCGCTCGACTGCACGGAGGAAACACAAAAGTGTTGCTGACAAACTTATGCCAGGAGTTCAAGCCCATCAACAAGTGCACGACGATCGCATACAACGAGGAAATTCTGGAACCCAGCAATAAATTTGTCCTCTCCTATTCTGCCGCATCTACCCCGACGACCGTAGTTCCTGAACCACACTTCGACATAAATCCAAGTCTCCCCATAATTAAGCAGCAACAGCTCAGAAATTTACTTCGACGATATCAAGGATTCAAGGACATCATCAAAGATTCGAGAAACGCCAGTCGCAAAGCATCGCAAAATAACCGAACAGTGTGGTCGACCATTTCGCCAGAGCCCTTATGTAGTTTCTACGCGAGAACGTGAGGCTATAAGGCACCAAGTCGACGAAATGCTGCGCGACGATATCATCCAGCCGTCAAAAAGCCCGTGGGCATCTCCTGTAGTATTGGTGACGAAAAAGGACGGAACATTACGATTCTGTGTAGATTATCGTCGCCTGAACAAGATCACGAAGAAGGACGTATACCCCCTCCCACGAACAGACGACGCATTGGATCGGCTCTGCAACGCTAAATAATTATTCTTGATGGACCTCAAGTCTGGCTATTGGCAAATAGAAATCGACGAAACAGATCGCGAGAAGACCGCCTTCATCACCCCAGACGGCCTCTACGAGTTCAAGGTTATGCCATTCGGGCTGTGCTCGGCGCCTGCAACATTCCAACGCGTGATGGACACGGTTTTAGCAGGATTGAAGTGGCAGACCTGGATCGTATACTTGTATGACGTCGTCGTCTTCGCCGGAAATTTTGACGATCACTTTTGGCGGCTCGCAACATTACTAGAGGCCATCAGGTCATCAGGGCTTACTCAGAAGCCAGAAAAGTGCCGCTTCGCTTACGACGAGCTTCTCTTTCTAAGCCACATCATCAGCAAATCTGTAGTCCACCCCAACCCGCAGAAGACAGCTGCCACCGCAAAGTTCCCGCATCCCGTCGACAAGAAGGCAGTGCGTAGATTCCTTGGCATGTGTGCCTACTACAGGTGCTTTGTCAAGGAATTTTCACTCATCGCGGAGCCGCAAACGCATCTAACCAAATGTGATATCGAGTTCAAGTGGGAAACGCCACAGGTGGATTCATTTCAAAAACCAAACCACGCATACAGTCGCCGCCGGTACTTGCACACTTCGACGAGGACGCTGATACCGAAATCCACAATGACGCTAGCAGCCTAGGCATCGATGCCGTGCTAGTCCAGAGGAAAGACGGACTTCAACGGGTGATATCTTATGCTAGCCTGTCACGGTCAAAAGCGCAAGGGAATTATTCTACGACCGAAAAGGAATACCTGGCCATCATTTGGGCAACAACAAAATTCCGTGCTTACCTATATCAGAGGTCATTCAAAGTGGTCAGCGACCATCACGCGCTGTGTTGGCTAGCTAATTTAAAGGACCCCTCAGGACGGCTGGCGCGATGGAGCCTCAGACTACAAGAACACGACATCACTGTAATCTACAAGTCCGGACGAAAACACTCAGACACCGACTGCCTATCACGCGCCCCCATCGATCCCCCGCCGGAAGACGACGAGGATGACGACGCCTTCCTCGGAATAATAAGCGCAGAAGACTTCGCTGAACAGCAGCGAGCAGACCCGGACCTAAAAGGCCTCGTCGATTATTTGGAAGGGCATCCCGACGTTGTTCCTAGGGCATTTAAGCGCGCATTGTCTTCGTTAACGCTTCAAAACAACCTACTCGTGAAGAAGAACTTCTCACTAGTCCGCGCCAACTACCTTCTTGTTGTTCTGTCGGTGCTGCGTTCAGAAGTAATGCACGCCCTAAATGACGATCCGACCGCTGGGCACCTCGGTTTCTCCCGGACACTTTCGAGGATACAAGAAAGGTATTACTGGCCACGCCTAACCGCCGATGTCGCCCGTTATACGTCAAAACATGTCGAGACTGCCAGCGACGCAAGACACCACCGACAAGGCCAGCGGCATAACTACAGCCGTTCAAGCCTCCTTACCGCCCTTTTCAACATATCGGGATTGACTTGCTGGGGCCGTTTCCGACATCAACATCCGGAAATAAGTGGATCTTCGTGGCGACGGACTATCTCACCCGCTTCGCTGAAACTAAAGCTCTACCGAAAAGCAGCGCAGCCGAAGTGACGAAATTTTTTGTGGAGAACGTCCTGCTGCGACATGGTGCTCCAGAAGTCCTCATCACCGACAGAGGAACGGCTTTTACAGCAGAGCTCACCCAAGCCATACTGCAATACAGCCAGAGAAGCCACAGGAGGACAACTGCCCAGCACCCGAAGACGAATAGTCTCACCGAGCGCCTGAACTAGACCCTCGCCGACATGCTAGCAATGTACTTGGACGTCGAGCCCAAGACGTGGGATGCCGTCCTGCCGTACGTAACCTTCGCTTACAACACGCGGTGCAAGAACACAGATCATGCCGTTCAGGCTGGTTTACGCCAGGAACCCGATGACGACTCTCGACGCCATGCTGCCGCACGTGACCGACGAAGAGAATCTCTACGTCGCTATCTCCAGCGCGCCGAAGAAGCCCGACAGCTCACCCGCCTACGGATAAGAACCAGCAGCGTACCGACAGCCGACAATACAACCTCCGACGACGCTGCGTCCAGTACCAGCCTGGCGACCGTGTTGGGGTTTGGACCCCAATACGTCGACGAGGACTCAGTGAGAAACTATTGCGACGCTATTTCGAATCCTACATGGTCACCCGACGTGTTAGCGAACTGGACTATGAGGTCGTGCCAGGCGGCATTTCGAATTCACATCGGCGCCGCTCACGACCTCAAGTAGTTCATGTTGTGCGTCTTAAGCCGTTTCACCAGCGCTAATGAACTCTGGGGACGTCGCATAGCTGGACTTTTGATTCTTTCTTTTTTGGATTGTGTCCCCTTGGGACTTTGTTTCTTTGTTGTTACTTTGTTTAACAAGTGTTCTTTTGTGTTTTACTTTCTTGTTATGTTTGCAGCATCGGGACGATGCCTTTTTAGAGGGGAAATTGACACGTGAACTCATTTCTTTTACGGGCGAGCGCTTTTACCATCCACGAAATGTTATCGCTCAGCGCAGGACGCGTCTAATTGTATCGGAAGTTTCTAGAATGTTATCAATGCTTCTATCCGCTGTCTGTCGTCGCCGAACCTTGTGTAATCTGATTGCATGCATGCGCGACGCGAACGGCGTAGAACTTTGTGGAAGGCACGCGGGTCCCAGCGATTACTCTGGAACATTCGACGACTGATCTATAAAAGCCGACGTGCTTGACCCGCTGATCAGAGTTTCGGTGATCGCCGACTGCGTTCGCCGGTCTCGTTGTGCTTTAAGTGTAGCATCTTTTGTGGACACAGGTTCGCCCAATAAAAGCTAGTTTTGTCTTTCACAGTATTGCTACTGTGTTCTTTAACGTCACTACGACGTGACAATATTAGGCGGATAATGAATACCTTGTTCCGCAAGCGGGATAGCCGGAAGAGGACGTGGACGAGCCCGAATCGCGAGACTAGAAATGTAATACTCTGCGCTAACCCTGGCATCATATAAGATGCGGACGTGTTCGGCAAGGTGCGCTGCAGTGACTGGTAATGACTCGAATTAGCCTTGACTTGAGGAGGGAACGCAAGAAATTGGTACATAAAAACTGATCAATGAGTTTGCGGTAAGAGGGAAAATAGAGGAATCCGGGATCAAGCTACAGAACAGGTATTCGGCTTTAAGTCAGGAGGAGGACCTTAGTGTTGAAGATATGAACGACAATCTTATGGGCATTATTAAGGAGTGTGCAGTAGAAGTCGGTGCCAACTCCGTTAGATAGGATGCCAGTAAGCTATCGCAGGAGTCGAAATATCTGATCAGGAAACGCCAATGTATGAAAGCATCTAACCCTACAGCTAGAATAGAACTGGCAGAACTTTCCAAGTTAATCAACAAGCGTAAGACAGCTGACGTAAGGAAGTATATTATGGATAGAATTGAACATGCTCCCAGGAACGGAGGAAGCCTAAAAGCACTGAAGAAGAAACTAGGAATTGGTAAGAATCAGATGTATGCGTCAAGAGACAAAGCCGGCAATATCATTACTAATATGGATGAGATAGTTCGAGAGGCAGAGGAGTTCTATAGAGATTTATAGAGTACCACTGGCAGCCACGACCATAATGGAAGAGAGAATGGTCTAGAGGAATTTGACATGCCGCAAGTGACGCCGGAAGAAGTAAAGAAAGCCTAGGGAGCTATGCATAGGGGGAAGCCCGCTGGGGCAGATCAGGTAACAGCCCATTTGTTGAAGGGTGGTGAGCAGTTTGTTCTACAATAACTGGCCACACTGTATACGCTATGCCTCATGACTTCGAGCGTGCCGGAATCTTGGAAGAACGCTAACATAATCCTTATCCATAAGAAAGTGGACGCGAAAGACGTGAAAAATTATAGACCGATCAGCTTGCTGTCCGTCGCCTACAAAACATTTACTAAGGTAATCGGAAATATAATGAGGAACACCTTAGACATCTGTCAACCAAACGACCAGGCAGGATTCCGTAAAGCTACTCAACAATAGACCATATTCACACTATCAATAAGGTGATAGAGAAATGTGCGGAATATAACCAACACTTATGTATAGCTTTCATTGATTACGAGAAAGCGTTTGATTCAGTCCAACCCTCAGCAGTCATGGAGGCATTACGGAATCAGGGTGTAGACGAGCCGCATGTAAAAATACTGAAAGATATCTATAGCGGCTCCACAACCACCGTAGTCCTCCATAAAGAAAGTAACCAAATGCAAATAAAGAAAGGCGTTAGGCAGAGAGATACGATCTCTCCAATGCTATTCACAGCGTCCTAACTGGAGGTATTCAGATACCTGGATTGGGAAGAATTGGGGATAAGAGTTAATCGAGAATTCAAGTTTATTTACCAGACAATATGCTGGATGGTCCGCTGGGCTAAAAGCCGTAAAAACAGCTTGACGGGGCCCAAGTAACCGTTACATGGCAGCGGCTATACAAGATGCAGATGAAAAGGGCTAAGATACGCTGTTACAAAGGCAAAAATGAAAAAGATGCAGATTACAATGCATAATATATCATTCATAAATCACACAAATACACTTGAAATACGATGCACATGAAAATGCATATGCAAATTTCGACACATAGTACCGCATATTTACCACTGACACAAAGTCACTAAAGATGCTGAAAAAGAACTTAATGTTTTTAATAACCGATTTGCAAGCAGCATATATATTATATATAGTAGATATGTATAGATACTGAATCTTTTACTAGCAAACAATAGAACAAAACATAGAACGTAACTGCTTTTTACTGCAACTGGTTGTGTTTTCATATGTGTTTAGTGTTGTTGGGACGTTGTATGCCAACGTTTGATACTTATAAGTTGTACGAAATGTAGGTATAGACCATATATGGCTGTTTCTTACTGTAATAACACGACGCTCTAGACATGACAAGGCTGTAATAAAGTCCGAGAGTTCTCTGTTTGAAAGGTAGAGTGTGTTCAACAAGCGGTATGAGTAAATGTTGTCAACCCGAACTATACTGAACCTTGAAATGATTTGCATGTGGTTTCCAGGCGTTCAATATTTCCAACGTAGCGAATAATCCTTTTTTGTAGAACAAGTATTTTATTTATGTTTCTTTTTGTTGTACCCCAAATCAACGTGCAATAATTTAAATGTGAGTTAAATAATGCGTGATATATTTGAAGTTTGGCCTTGAGTGGCAGCAGACTACGGCAGCGAGACTCGACTCCTGTTGCAGATGAAATTTTCCTACATAGGTAATTAACGTGAGCATCCCAACTTAAGTTTGATGAAAAGTAAACCCCATGTATTTTATTATTTTATGCGTATCAACAATATCTATTTGCTGTGAATCAGGAATTAACGGCTGGTGAGTAGGCACTATAATATTTTTAGAGTGAAATATAGCAGATTTAGTTTTATTTAGATTAAGCTTTTTTCTATTGATTTTTGGCCACGAGTAAATCTTTGAAAGTACGTCGTTAGCTCTGGATATTAGATGAGGCAGGTTAATGTCAGAGATATATATTGTTGAATCATCTGCGTATATTACGTACTTAACTGTTGTGTCCATGTTCACAATATCTTTTATATAAACTTAGAACATCAGGGGGCCCAGAATACTCCCTTGCGGTACACCGCAAGTGAAAGGTAAGAATGACGAGCTACATTTATTAATCTGTACACTCTGGAATCTATTTTGAAGATAAGATTCTAGTAAAGATAAGCAACTACCACGAACGCCATTTGATTCTAGTGTGTGCAAAAGAATGCTGTGGTCGAGAGAATCAAAGGCCTTGCTGAAATATAAAAAAAAAATACCGAGTGTGAATACGTTTTTTTCAATGCGATGAACTATAGCTTCTTTCAGTGTCAGCAGTGCAGTTTCGGTACACCTGCCGCTTCAAAAGCCAAAGTGTGCGTCTGTTATAACATTAAATTTATTGAAGAACCGCGTAATTCGAACAAAGGTAATTTTTTCTCGGCACTTAGAGAAGACAGGAAGGACAGAAATAGGTCTGTAATTACTTTCTATGTTACGATCACCTCCCTTAAAAATGACTGATACTCTGGCTTTTTTCATAGCTTCTGGAAAATCTGGTGCAAGGTGCAGGAGGCGCTATGGATGCGGTCGACCGTCAAACCAACGCTTCTGTGCCAGCTGCATTAACTTTACGGCTATGGTATATCTAGCGGTCGCGCATTTGATGCCAATGGCGGCAGCCGCATTTCGACGGGGGCAAAATAGAAAACGCATGTGCACCTAAATTTTGCAACACGTTAAAGCATATTATGGTGTCAAAATTAATCTGGAGTCTGCCACTACGGCTTGCCTCATAATCTGAGTGTTGTTTTGGCACGTACAGCCCCATAATCCAATTCCAGTTTAATACATCTGCCACAATGCGATGTGCCATGTGAAGAAACGACGACGCTCAACGCTCTCATAGTTTACAAAATATGGTGCACAACAACACCTCAAGCAAACACCTCCCCTGTGTGTTCTGTGTACTACGCAGACAAACAGCAGTGGCGAACGCAAGGTAACGTTTAACAACTCACCACTCTCGTGTTAGCCAAAACATTGAAGAAATTAAGCTTTAGCCGTCAACATCCCCGCTAATTATCGTCAATCAAAACATCCAGCACGGAAAGCCTCGCTTACATCGATTCCCGCAGTCCGTGGTATATGTGTAATCTTTTTCATAGACTTTCATTTTGATTAATTTAAAATTTATTTAATTCATTCAGTAAGTACAAGTAATTTCCCCTATGTTGTCCTTGGTGTCGATGTTGGCTTCTTACGATATCACTGGGAGTGGGGGATAGAAGCGCAACGCGCATGTGTTGTGAAACTTGGACATTTATGTTTCTTTTCGCAGAACACGTAGGTAGTACGTGCGTGTGAAAACTCTACCAACAAATCGTCTAGAGCGAACCTTTGTTAGTACGCACTCTGTGTGGTTTGTGTTAGGTCGCTCCTATGCAGGAACAGCCTGTTATGCAATAGAATGGAACACGAGGAGAGAGCAAAAAATTTTTCGCGTTTAATGTTGTCGTATTCTCGTCTTCACTACTGTTCTCTATCCCGTGAATAACTAATCTGATCCCTGTCTTTCTTGCACTTTCGTTCACGCATAATTTGGGAACACGTAAGGCAATCAAAGTATTAGTCAAGAAGCTAAGCTGAGAACTATAAAGCTTATACTTTTGTGAAGCGAGAAGATCAGTGCTTCGACCGTATTCACGGAAGAATTTGCGTGTTCTTTTTTTTTCTTTTTACGCAGGGTGATTGCTCCATGTGTACCGAAGGTACAGCTCAGCTTTTAAGCACGGGGCAGGTGGAATCAACTGGCGTTCGCTTGGCGAATCTTGATGGCGTCATGGGGCACATCTCGGGAGCAGCCATCAATTTCCGTTTTCCGTGCACCATTGCCGAAGGTCACACTTGCCAAATTGTTAGGCACTTGTCTGTCTGGAACGAATTCCTGTGCCAAGCTCACCTGGAATTAAGAGAACTGCCTGCTCTCCGCTCACAGCTTTGTCTGGGCGGCTTCGATGGTCCACATCCCGTGGACACCTTGCAGGACCAGTTGCACGAAGCCGCTACCTTGGTGTACCTGTTGCTAACGAACCACACCTGTGTGACCGCCCTCGACATCGGTCCTTTCCGCCTGAACGAGTACGAAGCGCTGCTCTGCAGCTCGCTTCAGAAGAACACTTCCATCAGAAACCTGAAGCTGCGATTCCCCAGACTTAAGGTTCCCAAAGCTATTTGCAGCCTTATGTCTTCTATGAAGATGCTGGAAAAACTTGAGTGTTGTGCAGTGACTGATTGTTCTGAGCCATTTCTTGCAGCTCTTACAACGCTCCTGGTGGAGACCTCGTCACTCACTGTCCTGAATCTTTCAGAACTTCCCATGAAATGTCAAGCTTCTAAAGAGTTTCTAATTGCGCTCAGAACCAACTCTTCGGTGAAAGAAGTTTCATTACACGGCTCATCTTTAAATGAAACTTCAAGAACAGTTTTCGGAGACTATCTATTGTGTACGAAAACACTGACAAGTCTCAGCGTTGTCGCAGACAAACAGCACAGCCACCTGCCACTGTCGTCAATTCTGGAGGATCTGCTCAAGAACAAAACATTAGCTCATTTGAATTTCACGGGTTTTGCTATAGATACAAAGGTCGCAGAACTGTTGATGAAACTTATGGCTGTAAATATGGTCCTCCGGTCCTTCAAACTTATTTCTTCTCAGGTAAATTTCGGTCCACAGTTGCAGTCAGTCGCTGACTATTGGCTTATGGCACTCCATCAAAATGAATCACTGACAGAAATAAGACTTCCTTATAGCTTACTGGGACCAGAGCAGTGGTGCCTGCTTTTCGCTGTGTTACAAGCGAAAGCAAACCTCCAGAACATCGTTATAGAACTGAACACCGTTGATTCCGAGGATTTGACTAGGACATATGAGGCCTTAAAAAGGATGCCAGAAGGGAAAGTTTCTGTCGTAAACAGTCACATATGTTGCGTTTTTTATTTTTGCAAATGCTCAACATTTTCTCATTTCTCTTCTTGCCTAGGCTTTGGAACTCAAGAACAGTTTTTGAAATCTTTACAGCACATACCATTGCTTAGCCGAATTACGTCAGTACATCTGGACATATGGATTTCATTTTTTGATGACGTTGCATCATCTGCCATCACCCATTATATTGAGGAAACGACTTCGCTGAAGACACTGCATCTGATTTCGTGGTGTAATAACATCTTTACGCAGGCCACTACTCCTCTTTGGCGGGACATTGTGGTAGCGCTGTCTCGTAACGCGACCATAAGTGAAGTGCGCTTGCGGGCAGTGTGCATGAATACAGAAGACGTGGAACTACTGGCGGCTGTTCTGGCGTCGTCTAAACGCATCCATAGCTTCCACTTCATACCACAACGTACGAGCTGCGCCTTCGCCTTTCTTCAGGCTTTGTCAAGCGGGGTAGCCGAGAACACGACACTTCTAAACTTTACCCTGCACTGGGGTGTAAACGGAGACATGGTGAAGGCCTGGTTCGCCGTCTCAGACGCGACACGTCGCAACTCCGGCCTGGTGACTCGCGCTGCTCAGTTCGTCATTGGGGCTCGAAACGACAGGTGAGCAAAACTTAGGCTGCCTGCTGTATGCACGCCTGCCTTTAATCCAGTGATGGCACATATATTTACTTGAACGTTTTTAGTACGACAAGAGGCGCTCGACTAGGTTATGCAGATTTTCGCGGTGTCTTAGAAGATCTTTATGCTTCACTGACTTCATATTTACTGCAAATCTGTGGCATACTAGGTTTGATTTGTTGGAAACAATAAAGTTTGAAGGGCATTCAGGAAATACAAGAACATTGCTAAGTACTTGTTTAAATACCTGTTTAGAGGCATCCCGCTGCCCTGTGAGAGTCAAAGACCGTAGCAAGTCTATATTTGCTGGGAATCGGGGTCATGCTTTGCATAAGGTGTAAGCAAAGTGGGAATTGGGCAGGTTAGGAATAGCGCTTGTAGAAAATTATTTATACGAGCGTTCCAGAGGTTTGCAAGTGAATTTCACAAAACAGACGTAGTTTTCCCAAAGTGCTGGGAGAGCTCAACGTCCCATATATTTGAAATACTGTGGAAATGCGGGCGAATCTTCACGAGTTCGAGCTAATTGCAGCCTTGAAAAAATGGCACAGTATTGCCTGAAATGTGAAACAGCGATTGCGATAGCAAATTATTAGACAGCCATACGAACTAAGAACAGTAGTTCTATTGGCGGAGTAAACGTGTGAACATTCACTTAATAAGTAAATTAAGAAGCATGGTGTCACCTGCGCTCAGGCAAACATGGACACATCTCACACGATGAGTGCGGACACTCGCTTCCATAACATTAGCGTCAGGAATAGCGAATTGTCCTTCGTGCTGCCTCTCACTAAACGTGAACTAAGCAGCGAGACCACAGCGTAGAAGAAGCCATCAGACCTCGGTGCACCTAGACTTCGTACTCATAGCAGATTACTTTCAAGATAGGGTGCACATGGTCGCGCTGAGCCGTGCCATACGCAGCTCCGGCTTAAATAGAATGCCCCCGCCCCAATCTCTCCTCTTCATGCTTCCTTGCGCGTGATGGATGAAGGCGTGCTTCCTACTCAGCTTTCTTCCTTGTGCGCGTGAGATGAAGCGAGCATACTTTTTTCACCCCCACGTGCAAAACAATGCGTGCGGCCGTGATGTCATGGCTCTTGAACTTTATACGTAACCTGAGGGAGACGGTGGCGATGACGGAGGAAACTCGGCTGCAGTAGACATATAATTGCTTCAGCAATAAAGTTGCTTAAGCAACTGCTCGGGCGTATAACCCGTAATCAACAATGTGTTGCAATGTCTTAGAAGTATTTGTGACACGTAGCTCTGAATAGGCGACGATAAGGGCCAAGTTAGGTTTGAAGTATAGAGCTGAATAGGGCTGTATTCTAAGCTTTGCGAGAAATTCTCCAAACCCTCACTTGATCGCCATTTTCACGCGTTATACAAGGTTCGGAGCAGCTTTCACGAGTGCCAATGAAAAGTTAAACTACTCCTTTTGTTTAATGTACACGGATTCAGAAAATATTTTTCTACCTCCACGCAGTAAGTCGAGACCATGCGTGACTTCTGAAACTGAATGAATAATTGTTCCCCAACCGACACATATTTATACATTTTTCCGAAGCCTACAACAAGGTTTCTATAAATAATGTTGTTCTATAGGGAACTGATTTTAAAACACCGAAGGCTTATAGTCTGGTTGTCAATATACCTTAATAACCATCACCAGTCACGTAATTATCAAAGAACACGCCTCCAGCGAATAATAGCTGGACTCCGGCGTCGCACAAGACTCGGTGTTTGAGCCTCCTTAAGCTTTTGATATTTATATATGATGTAGTAGATTCTGAAAAAAAAAGACCTCATGTTCATTACACGCAAGCGGCTTCCTATAAAATTCCTGTATTGTACCTGGGGGACCCATAATCTGCGACCGATACCTAGTACAAACTTGAACTAGTGCAAAAGAAGGTTCTTCGCTTTGTTTACAATAATTTGGACGTACCTCAATAATACAGAATGAAGAAATCTAAACATGATTCTTAGCGCAAACACTCGCAAGTCTTAACTAATATTGCTATAATAATTAAATCATAAGAAGTCAACAAACGATGACAACACTGACAGCTTCTTATAACATGATTATTAAGTATCGGGCCTCTCTGTTAACCACCGTTCTAGTTGTTTTTTACATAGCGAGGATGCCGAATACGGCAACATTGATGCCCTCAGGTAGGATATGTGGGTTTGTTCACCAGTTTCCTTCCCCCTAAAAGATCACGTACTCGTGATGCCTGCGGCAGAAAGGATGTTCCACATCCGCCACCAAGATTTGCGAGCGGTGGCGCTGGCTAACACTCCCAAGGTTAGATTTAGTATTAACACATAAATACCGAAGAAAGTGAATGGAAGAACGGTGCCGCGGTAGCTCAATTGGTTAGAGCATCGCACGCCTAGTGCGAAGACGTAGGATCGCTTCCTACCGGCGGCAGGTTGTCGTTTCATACTCAATAATTTCCACTCATTTATTATTTATTTCATTCAATTAGTAATTACAAGTAATTTCCCCTAAGTCTTCCTCGGTGTCGCTTTTGCTGGCTTTTAATGATATGACGTATAATAACTTTATTTGTATCGTATTGAGAGTAATGAATGATCTTTTCCTTATTCTACGTCACAGCGACACTTGTTTCTTTTGTGATATTTACTTTCTGTATTGTTTGTGCCTTTTTACTTGCTGTAATCTGTACTTTCTAATGTGCTATACGCAGCGTAATCTAACTTATGTAGGTATTTATCAACCTGGTAAAGTTGCCAATTGGGAGTGAAGTATAGACAAATAAATAAATAAATAAATGAAAAGGGCTAGATTTGGGTGATGCTTTGATGAAATAAACAATATGCGGATTGAATACAGCCGCTGTAGTAATTCACGTATTCAACCACTCCGGAACAAATTACGTGTGTTTTACGAACGGCGTCGGATTTATCGCGCTATCTTGAGATTGGTTGCACCCAAGATGAAATTGGTAAAAAGAGGGGCAACTTTGTAGGCCGATATAATTTGATGATGAACGTCTTCATAAAAGAAAGAATTTGTGGAAATTCTTTCAGCAAAGGCTTCGAATCGTGTATATGCCGCTTTACGTGGTGTCCTAGATTGGTGCATTCCGCGAACGTAGACGCAGGTTCGCAGTCACTTGAAATAGGGGCCATCAAGTGGTGCGTGTTGGAAAAGTTTCACGTTGATGGCTTGGTTTCAACTGCTGGAAATAATTACTGAATGGCAGTCTTTTTTTTTTTCCATTTTCCTTATTTATGTGCGCTTCACGAGGTCCATAGTGGATTTCGGCCAGCTCTTTATTGAAGTCATCGAGAAATTTGGCGTGCATTTCGTTAGGAGAGAGTTAGCTTATCGGTAAAGCGCAGAGAAAGTTCAAAGTGCGTGGTCCGATAGCGGCATTGCAAATTATATATATATATATATATATATATATATATATATATATATATATATATATATATATATATATATATATATATATATATATGTGCAAGTGCTTCGGAATATTGAAAGTGTGTTTTAGAATTCATGAACGCCGTAGAAATCAGCCCACCATCCAGGGGGAACAACAGCTGCCGCCAGCATTAAATTTGCTGAATATCAGGGTAGGCGAAGGAAGATTATAATGAACGCGCATGCGAAGGTAAACAAGTCCGTTCATACGCACATGTTTACAGCATCTGCAAAAAAAATGGCACCATTAGCAAGGTTGCCCAGTGCTCGAACTGCTCGAACTTTGTTCTAAATATGCGGTGGTGCGAAGCTTGGCAGGGCGCAGCACCCAGGGCACCTCCGGCTGGACGAAAGGGGCGCTGCCCTAGCAGTTTTCATGCGTCTCACAACCCTGGCATGATTAGCGCTGCCAGCGATGCCTGCACGCACTGTAGCTCGACGGTGCAGCCAATGGAAAACCATCAGCGTCAGCGACCCGTCAGACATTGGATAACGGTAGTTCGATGTTTACTGCTCAGACCAGGTTCTACACACAAAAAGATGAGCAGTGACTTAAGCGCACTTATAGCGTGCGCATCCGCAACGCCCATGCCAGCAGCAGAATGCTGCCCTTTCTCTGTCAGCGAGGCGAGTAAGCGGAGCGCTGACGGTGCGCCATCATCATCTCGCCGCTTTTGTAATCAAGCGCACTGGACCATTCTGCCGAACCTTTATTCCTCTTCGCGTGAACAGCGCACTCGCCGTCAACGGGTCAACACGACGGCGGCGGCGGCGGCGTCAAAGTGGCTGCAACGTTGGTATAATTCTTATCGCACTTACAAGATTATTTCAGCTAAGCTCGCCTAGCCTATTCGCTGAATCTTAATGAGCAAATTTCTTCCGGCGTAAATCGTACAAGTGCTAAAATTTGTCACCTATCAGTGCTTTAGCACGCCGTGCAAGGCCTGAAATGGCATCGCACCGACGCCACTGCGCTGTCTGTTAAAGGGAAGCTGAAGAGTCTGTGGAATTCAATAAGACGCTTATATACGGATGCGGGAACCTTATAAACCATGTAGGTAAAATTAGTTTTTTTTTTCAATTAGGAGCGACGTAATCGTCGGTTTAAATTGCGCTGTAGCTCCGCCCCCCGTCGAATGCCGCGCGCTGCTGCTGACGCTGACGATGCGAGCGGAGACCGGAAACCGCGGTGTTGTGACGTCAACTCTAGTGTTTCGTTCCTTCGCAGCGTCCGCGACCGTTCCTGACCGCGCTTGTTTCTGCGTGCGTGCCATCGTAATCTGCTTCGATCGACCCTGCATTCCTTTGTTGGTGCGTCTGCGTGTATGTAGAGCGGTAGTGAACGTGCGTGGTAGTCAACGTGAGTGGTAATCAACGTGAGTGGTAGTCAACGTGGTAGTCAACAGATGCAGGTCACAACACGTATTGCATGAACCGGAAAGCTTTTCAAGCGTTTAAGCCGTCTTTGTAGATTGCCGACAGCTTTGGACAGCGCACAAATGCCAACGATCGCATCCCCGCTTACGTTCCACGAGGAGGCATGCAGGGACACAATACTACAGTTGTTTAACCGGAAACGAGCTCACTAGATCGGCGAAAGATCGGCGAGATCACTAGATCACTTCGCAAAAAACATACTCACCAAAGAGCATTTCCAACACGAGGAGACCCCAAGACTTAGCTTTCGTTCGCGTCGAAAGCACTGCTCACACCAGCATCGTCTGCTTCTTCGAGAGGCCGGCTCTTCGCAATCGGCTCGTACATGTAGAGAGTAACGCCAAACCCCTCAGAAAAACGCAGTCTCTCTAAATTTTCCATTACCGTCTCAGAAAAACAGCACCAAACTACCTGGCACCGCGCTTCATGTGTAGCGGCAGCGGTCGGTTACTAGTGTTGACGTCACGAGGCGCCCGACCAATCACAGGCGGAAACGAGACGCGCGAGCTGGGCGTGTCCGCTGCTGCACTTTTCGTCGAAATAAAATATATTTGCGCTTTCTTTCGCTAATTTCGATACGATATTCGAATTCGGAGGGTTGAAAACCATTATGTACAGATGTTCGCTCATTTTTTCTGGAAAACCTTTCAGCTTCCCTTTAAGCCCTAAATATAGTCCGACGTAACGCGAACGCGCGCACACGTTACGTCACGTTGGCGAGCTCAACCAAAGCCACCTAGAAAAAAATTGGCTCAACAGCGTCTGTAGTTCGACCGATGGTTCGACGCACTGGCATCGCCAACGTAGCTCCGACCGAGCGAAAAACGCCGAGACGCGCTCGCCGAGTCAGCACGGATCCACATCTGCTCCTCGAAGTTTTCACGCTATCAACGGAACCTTCTTCGATAGGACTCCAAACTTGTGCTAGGAAGATGTCTCAAGGTACCCACCTTCCGGTGAGACGAACTTTTCATCGTTTCTGTGCAATTAATGGAAGAACTTGGCCGGCTTAGTCGGCGCCGGCCACTAAGCCAAGTCCTTGGCTGGACGCCACCTCGACACCACCGACGCCATGCGCATTCGTGGGCTTCTCAAGCATGGAAATCGAGCAAGCAGCGGCGTCCGCTTGGACACTCGGCCACTGGCGCACCGTAGGGACAACGCCGCGCCAGCAACAAGCCACCACTGTGATTGTTAAATTCACGGCATGCCTGAACCTTGCTGCAATCGACGTCGGTACCCTCGGCAACGCTATCCGCTCGGCGCCAGGACTCAACCAAAGCCACCTAGAAAAAAATGTAAGGCCACCGCATCACCTCCTCTCCTAGTCAATACGTCACAAGAGTCGGATGGTAGCGGTGGATGGGGGAGCGCTGCGTTTTTACAACGCGGCGCGCGTTCTGAAAACAAATTTTCTCCGTGGCTGCAACGCTAGAGCGGCAACGCTTGGAGCATTTTCTTGGTGGCTTTGATGGGGCTGGCTGCACCGTAAACGCGATTGTTTTTCTTCGATTATGCGTGGGTCGTCGTACACGGCAGCGCAACGATGCCTGGCTGTTGCGCACCAAACAGCAAGTCCATTTATGACGGAGGACCAAGTGTCCGAGTGCATATGTTCCCATCTGACCGAGCCACTCGGGAAGCATGGACGAGAGCAGTTCCTCGGAAGGACTTCTTGCCAACGAAGTACACAGTGGTAAGTATTTCTTCTCTCTGTGGTTATTTTGGGTTTCCAGACGAATGGGTTTCGTCAGCATAGTGCCAAATGTATTCGTGCACGCGTGCACAATAGATGGGTCTCTGCACCTGTCGACGCGCTTGTAAATTCAACGTTTTCGTGGAGCTTTATACCTGTAATGGCTTGTTCTTTTTATTTCAGCTTTGTGAAAAGCATTTCTTGCCAACGGATTACTTGAAGACATCTTACACGGAGGTCAAGACAGGAAAAGTGGTCAAAGTTGCCACGAAAAACATTCGTCTGAAGAAAACTGCAGTTCCGAGCTTGTTTCCCAATTGCCCTGCCTATTTATCGCGTCCGCAAGCGTGCGTTCGAGAAGCGCCGGGTGCGAAAAAAGCGCGCTTCGAAGCCACATATTTGCAAAAAGCAATAATGCTTTCTCAGCAAACCCAAGCAGAAGAGGACGCCAAAAATGTGGTTGGTAGCTTTGCGGACTTGCTCAAGGCCTTGCCAAGCTTTCAGAGTTCGGACTTCTGGACAGTTTTGAACAAGGGCTCCAAAGTTTTCTTTTTGGACTTGTCACTTAAATTTGCTCCTGCAGTTAGCACTTCGGTGATCGTGTCCACAGACCTGCGCGTCGAAGTATTTTTTGGTGAAACGCGTGTGAGGAAGTGTGGTGATGTGTTAGTTCCTGAAAAGCTGTGCGACTTCAGAGATTTGAAAAGTGTGTTACACATAACCGAACAGACACATAAGGATATCAGCACTGAGCGTTCTGAAAAGGCCCGTCATCTACTGGCACTGGTTTCGACATTGCTAGAGGAAGTAAGTGGAAAACATTTTGCACGCTAGTTGCAAGAATAGCATTTGGAAGTGCTTAAATTCTTGAAGAGTCAAGTTGATGTTGTTTTGAATAATGCTGGCCGATATTCCCCCCCCCCCCCCCATTTATTGGTTTTTGCTAGCCTTTTGTTCACAATTTCACCTCATGCATACAGATTCCTGAGAAGTTCGATGAAGCTTAAGATGCCGCACCCTGATACGATCAGAAGACTGTGTTCATCGTACGATGTACGCCCTGAAACGGAGCAGCAATAATGTAGCTTTCTTTCCTATGCATAGCGTATTGTAAGCACATATAAACAGCATGAAAAGACTGTAACGTTAATGATTGATGAGATTCACCTTCAATCATTTTTTGATTACAAGGCTGGCTTTGTTACTGGTGCTGCGGTAAATTCATCGACTGCAGGAAAAACTGCCCACGTATTTATGATACAGAGCCTGCTTTCTTCAAACAAGGATGTTGTACACATCCTTCGTGTGGCACAAATCGATGCTAAGGCGCTGCAAGACTTCCTTCGGAAGATTGTTCTTGATCTAGAGGCATCTGGTTTTAGAATAATTGCAGTGATCTCGGACAATAACTCTATAAACAGGAAAGCCATGTCCTACTGTGCTAAGACGGCAAGTGTCAGCATTGTTTACCAGCATCCTGCTGACCTATCACGACCCCTGTTTTTCGTGGTGGACCCAGTTCACATACTAAAGTTTATAAGAAATAACTGGCTGAATCAAAGAAACATTGGCAAAGGCATGTACTTTCCTGAACCAAAGAGTGATGAGGCTGAACCAAAGATACACACAGCATCTTTCAAGGTATTATGCCAGTTGCACGAAGCTGAAAAGCATGAGCTCACGAAGCTAGCGCCAACGCTCACTTTGAAGGCACTGAACCCCTCGAACATGGAACGGCAGAACGTTAAACCGGCCTCAAAGATTTTTAACTCATCTACTGTTGCTGCTCTCAGTGTCGCAACGTTCCAGCATGCAAAGGAAACATCTCAATATGTCGACACCATTTTGATTTGGTGGAACATTATTAACGTCAAGACGCCAAGAAAAGGACAGCGGTTGCGAGATCAGTTGCAAGGTCCAATAGTTTCATCGTCATGTCCTCAACTAGAATTCTTCGAGAGAATAGTTAATGGCTTCAATGGCTGCCTGACACGTGAAACGCACACAGCTTTCAGCCACACTACCCACGCCGTTTACGAACTTGCCATATACTGTCCCGAAGAGCTTCATTTCGAGTATGTTCTTTTGGACAAATTTCAAACTGATAGCTCGAAGGTACGCTTTGGAAAGTATGGGCAATTGTCTGGTGCCAATTACCACGTGTCTATAAGGCAGATATATGAATCTGAAAACAAATTGCGTTTGCAGAAGGTTCTGGACCTGCTAGATTTGGACATGCTACTACCACCGAGCGCGAGCACGTTGGAGACAAGTGTAAATTCAGGAAACGGCCAGTTTCACGTCACTGTGACTGACTCTGACATTGAGAAAAAAACGTCAAGGCTACCGGCACTAACATATGTTGCCGGCTATTGTGCCCATGCAGCTCTAAAAAAGTTGACATGCGCATCTTGCAGTGAAAGACGTTGATCTAGATGACCCTGAGAATGCATTAATCACGAAGATGACGAGGGGTGGCCTGAATTTTCCACGAGCAGTTGTAGTTAATGCTGTAATCTTTACTGAAATTATATTGGACAAGCTCAGGACACCAGAATATGCTGTACGATGTTTCTGCCGTCCTAGGCAGAAAGATACTCTTGTCGGCCTTGTGTTCGCTACGCTTCATGACTTTGAGGATGTAGATGTATGTGATTTCGGTCATCGTGCACAGGAGGTAATGGGCATATTGTAAGTGGTGCAGCGAATACACTGCTGAACAACTTGTGCCGCACAGAAAATGACAAAGTACGCAACGCCAAGAACGACCGAAAATTGCAGACCTTGAAGCCCTGAGATATGTTTCTCATTATTTATTTTTTATTCATGAAGCTCTGTTTTGGTGAACATCTACGTATGCTTGTGTTGACATCTACGTTGTTTGGTTAAAAAGAAACCTGTGGCGTAGCTAGGACTTCTTTGCCTACATTATCAAAATTTAAACCCTGCATTTCGGCGAATTCAAATGTTAGCGTTTGAGTTTATTGTACTACCTGTTTATGATTCGAACTCCCCATGCTACCGCAATCCATTAATTGCATGTTTTCCTTCCGGACTGAGAGTAGGCCTCTCGTTTCTGACTTACTTTTTCACCATTATCTCAGCATTTTATGAAGACCAAGAAGGCCTGCAAACAAGGCGGGTGAAAATAAAAGAACCACTAGAAATGGTACGACAAAGACGGAAGCTTAGTCTATTCGACAATTAGTTGTGCGTGACCGTATAATAATAAAATTTTCACAATAAAATGAACCTCGATATTCGTGTGTCCAGCGAGGGCTGTTTTACGCAATGCAAGAATGAAAATGATAATTGTATATGGAAGATTTAAAATGTTTGTTTCTGAATGCAGTTCTGATCATTTGTGAATAAAGTATATTCTGTGTCTTCAATATGCAGTTTTCCTCTTTCTTTCTTTCCGTCTAAGGTTAAAGTGACTAAGCAGCATGCAGTTTTCTTGTCTTAGTCTCGACCAAACATCACAAGCACAATAAGGCCGGTCGTGTTGCGATATACGCAAAAAAAAAAAAAATGTCGCCAGTCAAGTAATCTAAGGAAGATATGAAATAATGATGCTTCCTATGGTGGTGTTGACTGGAGTGAACCAGCGGCTCCCCCTTATTTTTTGCGTCAGCTTTACGTGTCTTGCTTTGGAACCGAAGGATATGCATTTATAGGTTGCTGTCACTTTAAGGACAGCACTAATTTTCCCATGCCATAGTATCCGCGACGCGCAAAGAGACGCTCTGCAAGCGCAACGAACCTAGGTGCGGAGACGCCGACGGCGTCGACTGTCCGGCCCATCCGACTAGCGTGACGTCACACCGGCGTGCGGAGGCCTTACATTTTTTTCTAGGTGGCTTTGACTCAACACAGTGGAACGCAGCGACACATACTTCAAAATCCGCACCACACAAAACCTGGTGGCCGTTGACACCTATCGTCGATCTGCTGCCGACAAGCTCGCGGAACTGAAGAGCATCACTATCAACGATGCAGCTTATGAGACAAACACCTACGTGGCCGCTGATCCTATGAACGCACGCGGCGTCATACATGGAATACCCACCTCGGTCTCCGACGGAGCGCTGCAGAGTATTGTCACGTGGTGGTGACGTAGAAGAACACAGTAGCAATACTGTGAACGAGAAAACTAACTTTTATTGGGCGAACTTGTGCCCACAATACAGGCTACACTTCTAGCACAACGAAAGCGGCGAACACAGTCGGCGATCGTCGGAAATCTGATTAGCGGGTCAAGCGCGTCGGCTTTTATAGATCAGTCGTCGAATGTTCCAGATTAACTGATGGGACCCGCGTGTCTTCCACAAAGTTCGACACCATTCGTGTCACGCGATGAAATCTGATAACACAAGGTTCGGCGACAACAGACACGCGGATAGAAGCGTCGATAACTTTCCAGAAACGTCGGATACATGCAGGCGCGTCCCTCGCTGTGTGATTACAGTTAAGCGGCGAAACGTAGTTGCCCGATAAAGATAAGTACACGTGTCATTACCCCCCTCTTAAAAAGCATCGACCCGATGCAGCTAACAAACGAAAGTAACAAAGAAAAGCACTCGTAGCAAAGAAAACAACAAACTAACGAAGTTCATCAGCGTCCGTAAAATGGCTTAAGGTGCACCACGTGTACCACTTCAGATCGTGCGCGGCGCCGCTGCGAGTGCGAAATGCCGTCTGGCACGACCTCATAGTCTAGTGCGCCAATACGTCGGATGACCTTGTAGGGTCCGAAATAGCGTCGCAGCAGCTTCGCACTGAGTCCTCGCCGGCGTATCGGGGTCCATACCCAAACACGGTCGCCGGGCTGGTACTCGACGAAGCGTCGTCGGAGGTTGTAGTGTCGGCTGTCGGTACGCTGCTGGGTCTTGATCCGTAGGCGGGCGAGCTGTCGGGCTTCTTCGGCGCGCTGGAGATAGGTAGCGACGTCAAGATTCTCCTCGTCAGTGACGTGCGGCAGCATGGCGTCGAGCGTCGTCGTCGGGTTCCTGCCGTAAACCAACTTGAATGGCGTGATCTGTGTTGTTTCTTGCACCGCCGTGTTGTAGGCGAAGGTGACATACGGCAGGACCGCGTCCCACGTCTTGTGCTCGACGTCGACGTACATTGCTAGCATGTCGGCGAGGGTCTTGTTCAGGCGCTCCGTGAGACCATTCGTTTGCGGATGATAGGCAGTTGTCCTCCTGTGGCTCGTCTGGCTGTACTGCAGAATGGCTTGGGTGAGCTCTGCTGTAAAAGCAGTTCCTCTGTCGGTGATGAGGACTTCTGGGGCACCATGTCGCAGCAGGATGTTCTCGACGAAAAATTTCGCCACTTCGTCTGCGCTGCCTTTTGGTAGAGCTTTGGTTTCAGCAAAGCGGGTGAGATAGTCCGTCGCCACGATGATCCACTTATTCCTGGATGTTGACATCGGAAACGGCCCCAACAAATCCATCCCAATCTGCTGGAATGGTCGACGAGGAGGTTCGATCGGCTGTAGTAATCCTGCTGGCCTTGTCGGTGGTGTCTTGCGTCGTTGACAGTCTCTGCATGTCTTGACGTAACGGGCGACGTCGGCGGTCAGACGCGGCCAGTAATACTTTTCCTGTATCCTCGACAGCGTCCGGGAGAATCCGAGGTGCCCAGCGGTTGGATCGTCGTGTAGGGCGTGCAGTATTTCTGGACGGAGCGCTGACGGCACCACAAGAAGGTAGCTAGCGTGGACTGGTGAGAAGTTCTTCTTCACGAGCAGGTTGTTTCGTAGCGTGAACGAAGACAACACGCGCTTAAATGCCCTAGGGACAACGTCGGTTTTCCCTTTCAACTTGTGCAACTTGTGCAAGTAGAACAAGCGAAACTCCTGACAATCCGCCGTATAGGCACGTCCAACACCGTGATGGTGACGGTGGAAGGCCCACGTTTACCCAGATTTGCCCCTATTAGTCGCGTTGTCCAGCGCCTGTACCCATTTCTACACAGAAGTTCGCTGTGCTCGCACTGCTTTACGCTCGGTCACGCCACCGACGTATGCCCAAATCGTTCGACGTATTGCATGTGCCATCAATGCAGTAGAACATTTCCCAGTGCGCAAAGCATACCCGCCCATGAGTGCTTCCCCTACTGTCATAATTGCGGCGGTGAACATTCGCCAACTTCAAAAGACTGCCCAGCACGAAAAGAAGCGGACCGCGCGGCGCGTTCGCGGGCATCCAAGCACCGTCGCAGACGGATTCGCAACACGAATCCCTTCCAGTATACATCAGATTTCCCTGAATTCTCACAGGGGACACACCGTCCCCGTCAACAGGACACAAGAGTCACTATATATTACAAGACCCCAGACACCTCCATCGCTACTCTCAACCGGTTTTTCGTGCATCGCCAGACGAGTCGCAGCCGGAGTCGCAGTCGCAGCCGGAGTCGTCGTCGCAGCCGGAGTCGCAGTCGCAGCCGCAGCCGCGGCCGCAACCGCAGCCGAAGTCGCAGTGCCAACCAAACCACCACAAAAAAATCTCCAAATTGAAGCCCGCCGTCTAAGGTCGCCAAGCGATCTACCACTCCGGAGCCGAAACGTCCCAGAAATGACAAGAGCCAGCCAGCCTCTGATAACGGTGAGCCAGTCCGTCCAAACCTACCTACTAATTCCTCACAATCCTCACCTAACACTTCACAGTCAACCCGTTCTATTTTACGGACTCCAGTTCTTCATTACTCGTACACTAAAGCTCTGCAGCGCCCTATGACACCATCTACAACACCATCGCACATGCCGGACCAAACAAGCATGCAGCGCCTTGAACGAGCGGTCCAGGTTTTAACGGCTAAAGTAGACAGCCTCGCGAATGAGGTTGCAGTGATTCGCACTATACAGGCTGAAATGCAATATCTAAAACAAGAAATTGCACGCACTGATGTCGTCGTTCAACAGCTAGTAGCCAACGCGCAAATATTCGCGCGTGCACAGACATCCACGCAGTCCAAGGTCGATGAGCCCTCCGGCTCGGCAAATCTGTAATATGGCAGGCCCTAATCGACGTCTAGTATATGGCAATGGAATTGCAGGAGCCTTCGAAGGAAGAAGGCTCTCTTACAACAATTCCTCTGCCGAGAAGCGCAGAAACCAGATATCCTAATTCAAGAAGCTTGCGGGTTTATATTATTACCGGGATATGAACACTTAACCCAAGGAAGTATTACTAAACGAGACAAAAGAGCTCCACAGGGTCTGACCGTTCCCATTACCACTGTAACATACGTGGCCAAACATATTCCAGCTATACCCCAAATCGATACTGATTCCATAAACAATTCGACTCAGGAGCACGTTACTGTCCAATGCCGATTCGGCAGCCGTGACGTTCTAATTATCAATGTATACTGGGTCCCAAGGCTCGACTTTCCTTCTCTGAAAAGGTTGGACAGGTACACAAAGCTACATAAGGACAAAGACATCATTATAGCTGGGGATTTCAATACACATAACATATCATGGGGCTACCAGCGCACAACTAAAGCAGGGCAGTGCCTCGAAAGAAAAATGCAAGATAACAAGTATACGTTTCTTAATGACACAACCGAGCCCACGCGCCAAGGAAACAGTGTTGAACGTGACTCTAACCCCGACTTAAGCTGGTACCGCGGAATCGGGAATGTAACTTGGGCGAATCTTCACGAAAGTCTTGGAAGTGACCATTATATCATTGAAGTTACTCTAAGCATTCCTCGCTCTAAGGCTCGCCTTGCTAACGCAGCTTCCAGTACACAACTTACTGACTGGCACCGATTCCGATCAGACCTAGACAGGGCCGACGAACAGCCGGACCTACATTCATGGGTGAAGAATATTAGCGAGACGAGGAAAAAGTACACCAAAATGATTGCGCGTACTGCTGAAAACCCACACATAGACTCTCATCTGCTTAACTTATGGGATAAAAGACACAGGATAGTGCAGAATTGGAAGAAACATAAACAGAATCATGGCCTTCGCAAACTAATTGAGCAAATAACATTAGAAGCCCAAAAATACGCGCTTGCACCGGAAACTGGTTAGAAACATGTGACAAGCTCAACGGCCGCCTACATACTGCGAGAGTGTGGAATATCTTAAGATCACTTTTGGGCCAAGGAAAACCACGACACACCATGGATAAGATTATGATGAGCTCTGGCCAGACAAGCGACGAAATAGCTGATGAAATTCGTCAGACGTTCTATTCCTTGTACCAAAATGCAGAACAACTTCCGGATTACCCAACTGAGTCACTCGAAGAGAGTACAACAGGCATAAACAGCCTGTTTACTTTAGCTGAGCTACATACGGCTCTCTCTTCGCTGAAACAAAATACAACGCCTGGCAAAGATGGGATTACGTATAGTACACTTCGTAACTTACCCTCTTCTCAGTTAGAACAACTTTTAGAATGCATCAACAATATTTGGGAATCCGGAAACCTTCCAGAGGAATGGAAAACGGCAACAATAATACCTATCCCGAAACCCGGCAAACCGGCCAACTGTATCACAGACCTACGTTCTATATCTTTAACGTCGTGTGTAAGCAAACTGATGGAAGGCATGGCCCTTAACCGTCTCAACTGGCACTTAGAAAACAGCAGTGCTTTTCCTTACATAATGACAGGCTTTAGATCACATGTTAGCACTCAGGATACCATGCTTCATATCTCGGAAGATGTGTATCAAAATCACAGTCTCGTACAAACCAGAGCAATCGCAGGTGTAGATATACACAAGGCGTTCGACCACGTGAAATACTCCGCTATCCTCAAGAACCTCTTGACCTTACGAACCGGCGCCCGCCTGTACAATTGTATTAAAGATTTTCTTACCGGTCGCTCTATACAAATTCAAATCAATGGAGAGCTTTCAGCGCCATACCCTCTGAGTACAGGAGTCCCTCAAGGCTCAATCCTATCACCCACTCTCTTCAATATTGCTTTGCTCGATCTGCCTGCCCGGCTCTCTTCCATCGCACTACTCGAACACAATATTTATGCAGACGATATTACTTTATGGTGTTGCAAGGGGTCCCTAGGAGAACAGGAGCACACCATCCACTCAGGCTTAGATACCATTCACTAATACGTTAACGGTATTGGGCTTAAGTGTTCTCCAACAAAATCTGAGTACGTAGTAGTAACTAATCAAATAGGTCGCCGCGCGGAAGAGCAGCGCCAAAGCATCAGTCTCCATATCGAACACACTGAAATACCGCGCCGATCTAACATCAAAATACTGGGCTTCATCCTTCAGGATGACGGTAGACCTGAAGTCTGGTTGGAAAAAACGATCCGACAACTAAACCAGATATACCACATGCTATCTAGAGTAACACGTAAACACAGAGGACTAAAGGAGCAAGAACATGGAAGGATTATTGAAGCACTTGTCTACTCCCGTGTGCTCTACCAACTTCCATATCAATCTCTCACCAAGACCCAGCACTCCAAATTAGAAACGGCGCTCCGCAGATATACGAGATTAGCTTTAGGAGTACCTCGATTTGCCGCAAACGACCTTGTGGCCGCCACTAGGCTTTTCAACACACTTGATGAACGCATTACAATTTGCAGACAAGCGCAAATTCAAAGGCTTAAAACATCCCCGCAAGAGCGCAAACTGCTCGAACATCAAGGATACCAGACAGGTGCCCTACCGCCTTTTTCACCGTTGTATTCACCACCATGGAACTCACTACCCAGATTCACGGTCCTACCCATACCGCAACATATGCAGCCGCACAAGAACGAAGCTCGCCGCTGCCAGTTAGTCAAACTAATAAATAGGGAAAACCCACTACCAGACACTACGTATTATTATACGGACACTAGTCACTCGGAGGGTAGATGTCTAACTGCAGTAGTCGGCCCTGACTACGAGCATGTAAACGCACACATAGGAGTCCCCGACCCATCCGATGCAGAGGCTCTTGCTATTCTCGAAGCAGTCGCCCGGCCTCATCATCCTACCCAACGCATCTTAATTCGCAGCGATAGCCAACATGCATGCCGCATGTTTCGCGACTACTTGCTACCTGAGCATATACACAGCCTACTTCAATGTCACTTGGATCCACACCCTTCGCTCTGTGTTACCTTGCAGTGATACCTGGGCACCAAGGCATGGGGGGGAACTCCCGAGCTCATGAGCTCACCCGCGTAGTTAGTTTTCCGGGTCCCCCGTGCCTATGGCCATCCGAATTTAACCCAAGGGAACACAGAAAGACCTTGCACAAGGAGCGCACATCACTTTTAAAGCAACTTCGCGCCAATGCCGTCGCCTTTATTACTCCTCCTGCTAATCTCTCGCGAGAAGACAGCGCTATTCTCCGAAGACTTCAAACAAACTCAATAGTGACTCCTCTTTTCCGTCACTATATTCAAGGCCTACCTGGGCCACCGAAATGCCCGAACTACATGGAATATCCGTCCCTGGAGCATTGTCTATCGCATTGCCCTCACACTCAACCCAAACTGCAGCCTACCCTCTCTAACATTCCCACTAACATCAAACCACGGTCATGGACGGACTGGCTCACTCCACCACCCCATGCAACTAACATTCTCCTGCCGGTGCTTATCCAGCACGTCAGAGACCTGTTGGGTGAGGACTGGCAGCTGACCGACCAGGGTTGAGCGCCGGACGCTGGCGTAAAAATAAATGTTTTTTCTCTCTCTCTCTCCGACCGAGCGCGTCGGAGCGGCCAACGCGCTCCGACGCGCCCGCCGTCTTACGACGCTCGCCCGCGCGCCAATAACGTCGAACTATCAAGGCGACTTTAGGATCACTGGCGTCAGCGCCAGTAAATCTACACCGCTTGGAGATACTGAGCCTCAATATTGTCCTGCAATTTTTTATTTTTGAGTTAGAATATTTCAAGCAAGAGGCGTTCGCTATGAATAAACTTTTCTGTGAAAGTTCTGTGCCCACTGCAACTCTCAACAATCTTGACGAATAATACACTCAATGGTGCAATACCTTGACGAACTTGGGTGTTTGAATAATGCAGCATCTACCAGGCATACCAGATCATCTATACGGAACATCACAAAAGCTCCGATCATGAAGACAACAGAGAAAAATGACCTGGAACGTCCCTATAATTGCTTTCGCAATAAAATGAATAGTCAAGTGCTTAAAAGCGTTGTAGGAGAGATATCGGCTACGTTTCCGGAGCTTCTGGGAGAACAGTGAGCTATCACCAAAGAAAAATGAAAAAAAAAAGAATGTCGCAGTTTCGCCCGAAAGGCGAAGCACCGATTGCAAATGAATATACAACCATACCAAGTAAGCATAGTATTTCTATCGGCCGCATAAACTTGTAAACATGGCCATACTAATTAAATTAATGAACAGGCCGTCTTGAGCGCACAAGCAGACATGAACACATTTCACTCGATGACCGCCGAAACTCGCTCTCAAAACGCTGCAGTGAGGCAACACAGCAGCAGCGGCGATTGCATTGACCTTCGGGCTACCGCTCGCATGAACGCGAACTAAGCCGCGCAAAGTCAGCGCAGCGCGGACTCTGTAACCGTTGCAGGTGGCTTTCAAGATACAGTGGCCTTGCCGGGCGCACGAAGTAGAACGCCCCCTCTATCTTCCCCCCCCCCTTCCGAATCCTTGCGCGCGACAAAAAGCGGCACGCTTCCTCCCGCTTTCCGCCGTTGCATGCGTGAGACTGACCCGTGATCGCGGGCTCACCCACGCTCGCTTTCACTCGCAGGTACAGCATAACGCGCGGCAACGCCTTTATTGTGATATGGAGACGCCACGCGCATTTCTGTCTTCGGCGTCGCTGTGAGGTTCCATATGAGTGAAAACGTGAGGGTGAGCTGGCGAACGCGGTTCGGTCTTCCGTGCGCGAGCGACGAACACCGCCCAGATGCGTGCCTTCTCCTGTGGCTCCCGAGGTAGGGGGGTCTGGCGAGGGAGGAGGGGAGTTCTCCTCGGGCGGCTGCTAGGGTGCCTCGATGTTCTTTCTCTCTACCCGCCACTCCATACGGAGTGGAGACAACCGCGGCATCTGAACGGCGTTGGCCACGCGAATCGCGGACGCCGTAGTGGACGCCATAGTAGACGCCTTTGGCGGACGTCGTAGGGACGCGTTGCCGGCACTCGTGTGTCTTGAAAGCTATCTGCGACGTGGCCAAATTGCGTGCCCTCGCGGGCCTCATCTTCAAAGCGATCAGCGATGTTTGTAGGTTGCGCGTATTGCCGATAGCTTCGTATGCGCTGTGCTTTGGACGTTTCGTTTGCCTTGAAGCGACAAAGGCACGCAGGTCAATTGGCTCGCAGCTGCTGCCGCGATTCCTAACTCCAGCACAGACAGTTTCCACTGTCATCGGGCGATATATATTCATGTTTACTTGTGCGCGCGTGACACTGCGCTGGTTAAGTTAGTTAAAACACATTGGCGGGCTAGTTGTATTAAGTCCATGATAGAATATGCTAGCGCAACTGAACAAGGACGTTGAAAGAAGCAGACACAAAGATAGCACCGTCTCTGTGTGCCTGTTTCTTTCTACGTCCTCGTTGAGTAACACATATACATTCTACCATTGTTAATTTAATTAGTAAGCAAATATTTACATGTTTATACGGCCGCTAAAACTACTATCCTTATTTCGTACAGCAATATATAATTTGCTATCGCAATCGGTGATTCGCCTTTCAGGCGGAACTGAGACTTTTGTCCTTAGAATTTATACGACCCTCGTGGCGACGCCGACGGTAGAAGTGCGCCTGGAGTGTCCGTACAATTGCGATTGCAATAAAAACTTACGTCAACCCAATGGGGCGAAGCGGTACCATCGACTGTAGCTCACGAACAGTACTGAAAGCAGCAACTAAATTCAACTTCTTGTTTCGGTAAGAGGCGCGTAATTTGTATGATATAGCTGGTAGCTGTTGCACACAGCTGCGGTCAGCTGCGTTAAGTTAGTGTGGTCTTTTTGCTCAACGTGCAGTGAGAAATTCGAGAAGATAGAGGCGAGATGCCTTATCAAATCTAAATATATGTACCTTGCTTTAAACAAATTTGCTCTTCCTTCTATTGCTCTGCGTTCTTCTATAGGGGTGGTACCGTGGTACACGCTGAGAGATATAAGAAGCTGCACCTGACGGCTACAGCTCAAAAAATTAAGTTAAAAGAATGTGTCATTCCTATATTTAATCCTAATACAAAAACTACGTAAACAGCGGAACCTTGTGAAAGTAGTGAACGGGCAAGATTGCGAACAGGATAATTTGCTTTTATGAACATTGCGTACAAAACTCCGGTGCATCACATACGGAACACTGTTACATACTAAACGACAAAGACATTTATTGATTCTGAAGAATTACCCCATTCGGCGACATTATTTCCTGACTCTACAAACTCGGACAACGGACGCGTATTGTTCGGCACAATATTTACTCCACCGCAAAAGAAGCGAAGTCAACAACAGATCGAGGGCACTCCCTAGAGCCCAGTGGCCGAATTAACTGTAGCGGTATTGTTGTAAAAATAGAACGTAATTTTTGTTTTAGGTTTCAGGCCCGCGCATGTTTAACGCTAGCTAATGCGCATTACTCTTGTTGCGTGGATAGGCACGGCATTTGTTTTTGTTTCTGATAAACCACGCGCTGTCTAGGTGTGGACCACTAGAGGCGCATTTCTGTCGTCGGCGCTGCCGTGATGTTCCGTATTAATTACGATGATGATAACACCATCACCGCGCGCCCTTCGCTGTATGTGCGAGTGAAAGCGTGTGAGGTGGGCTGAAGATCGGCGGCTCAATCGCGCCTGTGCGAAAGGGAGGAAAGCGGGAGGGAAGCGCGCCGTTCTGCGTCGCGCGCGGGGCACCCTGCGTTGTGAGGTGCGGGAGGAAGGCAGGGGGGGAGTGGGTGGCGTTATACTCCACCGGCAACGGCGTATGTGGCAGCTGCACACGGTCGCGCGGCCGTATCTTCAGAGCGATCTCCATTCAGCGCACAATCAAGTTGCGTCGATGGCTCGTAGCTTTGTGCGTGCCGTCTGTTCTCGGCACTCAATTTGTATTGAAGTGAGGCAGAGTTCGACGGACGCTTGCCTCCCTATCGCTGCCGCGCTGCTTCACAGCAGCATTTTGACAGCGTGTCCACAGGGATCGAGCATGATACATTTATGTTTGCTTTGCGCGCATACATCAAGCTTGTTAGTTTAGTTAGAGAGCAAATGTTTACAAGTTGATACGGCCGGTAATGGTACTATACTTACTTGGTATCGCTGTCTGCTAATTTGCTATCGCATTTGGTGCTTCGTCTGCCGGCCGAAACTACTACTTTTCTTTATTTGGTAAAATGAATGCATACGATCGCGAGCGCTCTTTACAGGCCTTAATCGACGCCAACTCCGGTACAACTGTAATTCAATAATATAGGCGCAAAACGCCTTTTGAACTCATGAAAGGTTTATTATGACCTATAACAGTTCTTGTTTAGGGCTTTTTGCACATTCCATTGTCATTGCACCCCAGTACACCTCAGTAGCTCCCGCACAAAATATCTACTGGTCCGAATAAGTTACAAACGTAAAAACAAGCATTTGTCGTGCTATTTATACCTTACAGGACAACTTCGTGTACAGGCACAGCGTGTGAAAGTGTTAAATGGATGATATTAAGGACAACAGTTATTCGCTCTTACGAACATGGCGTAGACAACACCTACAATGAATAAATTCTAGGGCTTTATGTGCAAAAACCACGGCATAACTATGAGGCACGCTGTAGTGGGGGACTCTGCATTAATTTCGCCCACCTCGGGCTCTCTAGCGTACACCAAACACACGGCAATGGCGGTTTTTTATTTCGCCATCATCGACATGCCGCCGCCGCGGCCGGGATAAGAAGCAGCGCCCTCTTGATTAGTACCGTAACGCCAAAGTCCCTACGCGACCGCGGCGCGTGTAGAAAAACGCATCTGACACTCACTATGCACACAATACAACGAAGACATTTCATTTTCAAGTATTCACCCATTGGCGGACCTTTATTTCCTGCTTTAACAAGCAGAAACGCACGGGCCACTCTGCGTTTTGAACAATTTAGCCGTAGCTTACACGATGGGACGCCATGTGTACGGAAATTACCAGAACAGCCTCCTCGTGAAACGCTTCTACACGCACTCACAACAAATACGTTGGTCCAGAGCATGTTCTCGGTCGTTCATAAGACTTAGTTTTGGTGGTACATGTTCCTTGTTTTCTGGCTCCTATACGATTTATTTTTTCCCCATCAGCCTGCAGGCGCAAGCAAGACGCTCCCGTGTTATCACTCCTAGCAGTCAATCGTCGTGTTTTCGGCAAGCATGAGTACCGGAAGAAATGAAATGTTCTTGCGGGTTATACAGTGTGTCACAAACTTGGCCCAGTAAGAGAGAGAACAGAGCTTGTGTTAGCTACACAGAAAAAATAATTTACGCAGATACTCCCCACCGGAGAACTGCCATATAATGCGCAGTGCACCGCGGCGGCACCTTGCCTTGCACACCGTTCAATCGAGCTCGGGGGTGCAAGGTGCACTGCTGCACCTCGGGGAATCGAGGGTCTAGGTGCAGGAGGTGCAGAGAAACTTGGCTGAGTCGAATAGACCTAAAGATAGGTTGGTCATTATGATGATGATGATAATGGTGGTTTCAAAGTTGTGGGGTTCGGTAGTGCACCCACTTCCACAAATTCACCGCCTCACCTTTTCCCATAGAGCATAGAAACTCTATGCCTTTTCCCCACTTTGCTCAAAGACAGAGGTAGCGCCACGTTTGAGAGTCTGGAAACGCAACAATGTATGTTAACCTCGGAGCCAACGACGCTTTTCTTTCTCTCGCTAGGTGGCACCACATTAATATAACCTCTGTAACCTCTATAACCATCCATCCATCCATTCTCTGTACTGAAAAAGTTGCAGATTTCGCTTTCGTTTCAGTAGAAAAGCAAGAAAATCAGCAGATTCAAGCGCTTTATCACTGAATCAGCAGAAAATATTAAAAATCAGTAGATCTAGTGATAAATCAGCAGCCGTGGCATCACTGGCGGTTCCGCGCGCAAATGGGAACGCTCTGGGATCCAGAAGCCGTGCTGAACATCGTGCTGCAGCCTAGTGCAAAAATTAGTAAACTTCAACACAAAAAGTTCCTTCATCCCTTAAGAGATCGCGCATCATGTATACAAGGAATGCGCGTGAATCGCAGGGAGAAAAACCGCGAAATTTAACTCGCGAACACCCTTGTCGGGCGGTGCCCGACAGCGGACCGCTACGGCCGTGTGCCGTTGTCATGCCCTGCCCGACAAAGGGCCACAAAGGGGTTTTTAATGGCCGGTTCTTGCGGCTAGCGTTGGCGGTGGCAGCGCCGGCAGCGGCGTAACCGAGCGGAAGAGCACAACAGTGAAAGATTAAAGAGCGAATGCGGAGTGGCAGATGAAGCGGGGGGCGCGCCGCGAACGAGGTGCGGGCGGGAAACTAGTTTCCTTCGGACCCGCCCGACCGTTCGACGCGTGCTAGGGACGTCAGACTCTGGAGTTTTGCAAGACACGTAGCGCCACCTGCCGTTGAGAAGAGGCAGTAATTGAGTAGTGCGAAGCCCGACTCCCTTGCTAAGTTGCCTATGCAGATAGCAACTGCGAAACAACGATTTAACTAGATTTTGATCCATATTGCGAGTGTTTTGCGCATTTAACACCCAGACAGAGAGCTATGAATTTCTACGCTAGTCGGACGCGCCGCCGAAGTGCCATAAAGCGCTTGCTGGCTCACTCTTCAAACTGATGGCGGAAGCGACGGCAACCACGATAGCTCCGCGCGCTACGAAGAAACGCCGCAATCAACGCTACTGTTGTGTTGTAAATCGCCATGAACGTGAAGGGCAGGATAACAACGTTCAGTTTTACCGATTTCCATTGCGATCGTATGAAGGGGAAAGGCGAGAGCGCTGGATACGGGCCGTTCAACCTGTTGGTTAATCGGATTACTTGCATTCCCCACAACACAGCGGCTCGCATGAGAAAGTGCGACAATTTTGTTCTGTAATTGTGTTGCGTGGCCCTGACGGAGGACCGTGGTAACCATGCGAAAACTCAAGCATCTGCAGCCGCCACTTCGTTAGTAACAGAAAAAACAACGTTGCGAACCATCCTGCTTATGTACCATCGATATCTCCACCTTTTAACAGACGTCCGCGTCCGCTTGACTCAACAAGTGGAACGGGGAGATTTGGCAGGTCAGCGTAACCAAACATTTTGGTTCGTTTATGAATTCAAAATCCTGTTCTAGAGCATCGTCGTATCGCGAGCACATTTCAACTTTCGGTATTTTGCATGTCCTGCGCCGATACAACAAGCACGCTTCGCAATGTACTGAGCCTGCTCGACTGCGTTTTTCAAATGTGAGCAATAAAGTTGCTGTATAGGAGCACTGGATGAGTAATTGCGAGGTAACGCATGTGTGTAAAGAAAAAAAAATGTCGCGTTTATTTACATTTATTTGTGCGCGCTTGTTGCTCGAAGCGTCTGCGAAAAGTTCAAATTAAGGTACTGAGCGATGCTGTAGCTCCTGCGAGAAAGAAAGATGCAGCGCGTAGGCACTGTAGGAAGCTTACTTTCGTTATGAGAGCTGTTCGCTGCCTTGGAAACCGTTTTCTGTCTGCTGCCCTGGAAAAGGCTATTAAAAGATTTACTCTCTGTAAATAATTGCGAGACAAAACATTACAATAAAATACATAAAAATATAGGAGATACTTAAGTCTTGTGTTCAGGACATATTCAACATGAACCAATTTGAAATCCTTAGATTTTTATGCTGATATGCCTATAGACAAACCTGATGCTCTCCGTACTTGCGAATTGCAGCACGCCGAAATAACACTTGAGACTTTATTTTATATTGTACACGTACTTCGCCCTGCTGAGCTTCCTTTCCGAAGCGTGGATAGGCGGAAGAAGTTTTCCAGGTCCTTGATTTTTAGGAAACCGTGCCTCAACACAAACGAAAGAGAAGGGTCCATTGTGGTCTATGCACCTTCGCTTGCGGACAGCTTTTCTTGCACTACCCAGTTAGCGCCAAGGCTGCGATGGGGCGCTGGTGACGGGTTTTTCCGCAGCGCCGCCTGGGCAGAGTCTGAGGTCTAGTGTGTGGTCTCAGCCGGACGCTAGTCTCGGACTGTCGTCTGCTCGCGTCAATACTGAATCGCGCTGGATTGGTTTGCTTGGTTTGGTCTCGCTTGCTTTGGTCTCGTTTGGTATTATCATGGTGTGCGATTCTTTTGTAATCTGATTGTATGTGCGACACGAAATATGTAGTACTTTCTGGAAGCCAAGCGGCACCAGCAATTGCAATGGAAGCTTCGACGAGTCATGTATAAAACCAGACATGCTTGACCCACAGATCGGATTTTCGGCGATTTCCGACTCCCCCACATGTCTCTCTCAAATTAATTACCTCAGCATATTGCGAGATGAAAACACAAGAACACGTGCGCTCAAATTTCGCATTAGGAAATATAGTAATGGTCGCTGAATTTTTTACCGCTACTCTTGTGTTTGGTAATTGAAAGAAAGGTTTTAGTGCTTTTGTGTGGCATAATTTGCCAGCCAGTAGTGCTTTTGTGTGGCATAATTCGCCAGCCCATAGTGCTTTTGTGTGGCATAATTTGCCAGCCAACGCATTCGCCAGCGCTCGAACTCGTCCTTTTCAGAAGGTTCTCGCTGTTGGAGACGCAATTCTCTCGTTGCTTGCGATTTCCGCGTGTTCTTTGCCCACCCAAGCTCTTGTCTGCATTCCGACTGAGCCTCCGTAAGGGCAGTGCTTTATATACGTTTTCTCGTCGCATTCTGACGTCTGCGTACCTAGCCACTGAGCAGGTTCTTAGGTCACGGCACAAGCACAGAAGTTTCATATTCAATGCAATACTGGCAGTGAACTCATGCGGAAATTTTCATTTTCTCACCTATGAAGCTACATAAGTCCCCCGATGTCGAGTGTGCAGGTCACGTGTAGAGAAATTTCTAAGAATATTTTCGGCTACAGATTTTCCTACAGTAATTATTAGATGGAGCTTTGGCTCTGCGATCATTCATTTACCATCAGAATGACGGTTAGTTCACATACTTGTCTGATGTTCGTGCTTCTGGCTTGAGACGTTCTTGTCGCTTTGTTTACTACGCTCTATGTCCGTTCATTGTCCTAAATGTATAGAAGCAATATATAGATGCAATAATGCATAGGACGCTGTGAATATGCATAATAGCTACTAATACCTCTCAATGCGGCCAAATCGAAACGCGCCGAGCGTTAGAACATGCTCGCTTGCCCGCAAGAAATTATAAGTGCGTTCTATGCCGTTCGTCGAAGCATGCGTTCATAGCTGGAAATGTCCTTCGTAGGCGGTCACATGTGCCGCAGGCCGGAATCATGAGCTTGTGGGAGCGGTACCAACATTCCTCGCTGGTCGTGGAAATAGGATAAACGCAAGTGCGGACTGTGAGTAGCAGCTTACTACAGCGAAGCTTATATGGCTAGTTCCCATTTTTTTCTGCGTGTAGAAGAGGTTGGCGTAGAGCACGAAATCGATATTGCGACGCCGCCGGCTCGGGAGTCGACGCGCCGGTTGCACACGACTCCGGTGTAGCGGGGTCCATGTCCAGCGCTTTTCTCCTCGTAGTATTCGGTGTCCCGACGGGTATCGCGCATACGCTTGGCGTACCGCGATACCTGGTCGCCGGTGGTCTCCTTCTGCCGCCACCGTGTCCATTCCTGTTTCTGTTCGCTAAAGCAACCTCAACAAGCATGCTGATGTGCTCGTCGAATGTGTGCGCCTCTGTACTGTGATGTCAACATTGCCTAGCGATGCTATCAGCAGTTCCGTTCAGGCCGTGCTATGGGTAGGACGCATATGCGTACATACATTTCATCAGTATAGTCATCTCTATACACAGCCTCACTGGTCATCAACCTTCACAGAGTAGAATGGCATTGAATTTTTCTACCACAGCTGCCTGAAGGGCGTGTTGTTATTAGCACCGTGGTTTTGAACGGTGACGCACGCATGAGACACTTTAGGGTAGAAGATTTTCGGGAGGCAATTGATCATGCTGGCGTGCTAACCGAAGTAGTACACATTAAGAAAAAAAGTGGTCTCGAATCCACGAGGTGAAGGTGGTTGGACAGCGAAACTGTAGACGACCGCTAAACGATTACTCTTTGCGGCGTTGCTGGAACTTATATACATGACGACATCCACATGTACTTTACCTAATTATTAGCCTTCGACCTTTCAACAGCCTACGACGTGGCTTGCGCCGCTAATTTGTGCATCTACAAAGAGTGAACCAGAGAGAAGAGAAATACACTTAACCACACTTTCGCCACGCCTCGCATGTACGCTGCTCTACAGGAGTCCTCACTATACGTGTCCTTGACATAGCACTTTCCCAACATAAATCAGTTTCTAGGCGGGTTCTTCTTTTACATACAAAGGTATAGTTACATCACTCCCTGCTTCGTATTCTATAGCTACCACTTTCCGGCAACTGCAGCCTATGCGACCGTAATATTGACCGCAAAACGCTTGCGACCAACGCTATGCGAAGAGGCGAGCTTTCTGGTTCTTTTTTTTTCTTCAGCCGCACCGCCGGAGCCGCCGCTGGCGCGGTAGCTCGAAGGCGAGGAGCTTTATTTGGTGGTGCTGCAAGGAAACCAGCGCTGCTCGCACCACGGCCTCCAGAGCTTTTCTCTACGGACACGAAACACCCATTGGGAGGTAGAATGATACACCTTCACTGTAGAAAAGAATATATGTTAGTCCTTTCGAAGGCTCCGGACTCGTTACGTATGCGACACACTTTGTGGAAGGCGCCCGAATTCTCCATAGGCACAGAGTCCACAGATTATCCGCGTTGTATACAAGGTGGTTGTTTAAATCTTCACACAACAGGCATGCGCACACAGTGGCGTAGCAACAGGGGGGGCCGGGCGGCCGTGGGCCCCGGGTGCAAGGGCCAATGTGGGGGCGGGGGGGGGGGGGGTGTCACATACGTCTGAAGACACCCCTCTTTCCGCCGGCTACACCCGGGGCGGGGGGGGGGGGGGGCGTGACAGAAGACCTATGGGCCCCGGGTGCCAGACGACCTAGCTACGCCACTGTGCGCACACTGTTGTAATAGTATCATGGACCTTCTCATAAGGGTCACAGGACTGCTGCTTATCGAGTCCGTTAAACATCCTCAATAAGTCTGACGACGCATGATAAAAGGTGACGTGAGCACTGCTAAAGGATTCAGGTATTTATTCTTGAGTCCGATGACTCCAGCATTGTGCGTCAAGTGACCCTCAGTGCGTCGCGCAGTACCCTTTCAAAGAGGAATATAAGTAATAGATGTAAGTCGTTAGACTCTTGGTGGGCAATCTCAAGCCGTTTTTCAAGATGAGTCAAAACTCTTGCCGAACAGTATAAAATGCCTTCTCAAAATGACTATTTTCAAAAGACAACATAGAATAATGACAATTCCATGCTAACTTGCCATGGAGCACATGACAACTAGCAACTAAAAGTGAATATTTCTTCGCACTTCGTTATGGTCCTCTGGAAATGGCAATGTATCACTCAGTAGAGCATCGCCATAAACACAAGCCAGTTATCTTCACTAATAAACTGCAACTAATGGCCAACCAAGAAAAACAAGCACCTTGACACTACATATGCATGGCACCGCAATGCCACTCGGTACCATAATGCCTCCTCAAAATAATATGTCACTGACACAAAAGATCGATTCACCACACCACATATTTATTTATTTATTTATTTGAACATACTGCTAGCCTCACATATGATGCTGTTGCAGGAAAGGGGCAGGATACATATTCAAGAGAACACAGTTCAAGTAGACGCGGACATAGATAAGTTTGGGTGAACAAGGCAGTACATATGCACTCTATAATCATTACACAAATTCTATAACAGGAGCGGGAAAAAATGGTAATAAACGCCATGTTGGAAGGTTTAGCACACAGAAGAAGAACAAAGAAAGAAAATGTAAATTTTTTGGATGTGCAATGCGCAAGAGACAAGATGCAGCAGGTGTTTATGTCACGGCAGAATACAAGACACTGCTGAGTGAATTAGAATGCCATTGTACGACGCAGCTCATTTATGTGCAGATCGTAGCTACAGAGCATTGTTCGATAACTTGGCGATAAAAGTTTCGAGTGATGCACAGGTGACAACGTCATCAGGCAACATGTTCCATTCATGGATTGCATGTGGGAAAAAGGAGTACCTGAATATGTCGTTGTGAAATCTGTATTCTGTTAAGTGCTTGGTGTGTTTTGTTCGAGAACTACGTGTGTCTGTCTGTAGCAAGTAGTCACTCGCATTGATTTTCGTACTATCATTAAGAAGAAGGAAAAGAAACTTAAGACGAAGTAGTCGAGCTCGATTTTGTATAGTGGGAAGTTCAGCTCGCCTTAATAATTCTGTGGGGGAGTCAAGACGGCGATACTTATTAAAAATAAATCTAATCGCTTTCCTTTGTACGCTCTCCAATTTTGCTATGTAATGCTTACGGAAGGGAAACCAACATACTATTCCATATTCTAGTATAGGGCGAACTAGTGACAGGTATGCTAAGCGTTTAGTATCTATTGATGCGGATCTAAGCGAGCGTTTTAACGAGTATAGAACTGCCAGTGATTTATTAACAATATATGTTACCTGCTTGTCCCATTTAAGATCTGATGAAATTATGACGCCTAAATATTTATACTCTTCTACTTTCTTTAACATCTGTCCTTGTAAATAATACGGGTAGTTCATGGGTGCTCTTTTGTTCGTCACTGTCATACAAACTGTTTTCTCTGTGTTAATCACCATCTGCCACGTTTGGCACCATTGTGTTATATTTTCAAGTGCACTGTTTAAGGTTATCTGATCATCACGACAGGTTATTTTCTTGTAGATAACACAGTCATCTGCAAACATTCTTACTGTGGCGTTAGTATTAATGTGTAAATCATTGATAAAAAGAAGAAAGAGGATAGGAGCTAAAACGGCTCCTTGTGGAACGCCAGATAGCACATCGCCGAAATCCGAAGAGTAGTTTTTGAAACATACATATTGACGTCGATCTGTAAGATAACTTTTTATCCACTTGGTGATGTTGTTATCACCGAGGTAGTGGATCAATTTTTGAAGCAACTTTGGATGGGAAACTTGATCGAATGCTTTAGATAGATCTAGGAATATCATGTCGGTTTGACTGTATTTATCCAATGTAATCGCTAAGTCGTGGATTGTCTCAATCAATAGAGTAGTCGTAGACAATCCTTTTCTAAAACCATGCTGATTAGGGACAAATAAATTATTTTTTTTCTACGAATGACACTATGTGTTTTAGGATGATATGTTCAAGGACTTTGCCGGCCCCTACAAGTAAGCGAGATTGGTCGGTAATTTGCTGTGCTGGTAAGGTCACCGGAATTATGTATAGGGATAACCTTAGCAGTTTTCCATTTCACCGGAACCTCGCCCATTTGCAATGATTTAAAAAAAATAATCAGCAAGAACTTGGACATCCATTCCGCGTAGCGCTTCACGCTTCAAAAATGCATTTAGAATGTTATCAGGACCACAGGATTTTTTTAAATCTATTTCAAGTAAGAGGGAAAATATTCCCCATTCGGTTAAGATTAAGTCGTCTAGTTTTGCTGAGTAGCTAGTAAGGGATTGAAGGTTGGGTTGTTTACTGTTGTCTTGTGTAAATACTGAAATAAAATATGCATTGAACTCTGTAGCCTTTGCCATAGCTTCAGTTGGTGATGGATTACTGGTCTGACGTGACTTCGAATTAAGGTATCGCCAAAACTTAGACGGAGATGTTTTGATAGAATTACTTAAGGTGACATTCATGTATTCATCTTTTGCCTTTTTTACGGCTGGCTTTAGTGCCAGGGAGTTTTCGCGTATTTTAATAGTGTAGCCTGGTAGCGGTAGTTTATTTCTCACTTTCCTTAATCTGGCAATTTTTCGCTTTAGTTGTATTATGTTTCTTGTTATCCAAGGGTTTGTCTTACGTACTGGTTTGATCTTTGTGGGAATATATTTTGATAAGCAGTGCTGAATGATTCTTTCTAATGTTGACCATAATCCATCCCCTGAAACTGTATGATCATTCGAGAACGTTGTAAAAGTGGAGTAAGAGTGATCTAGATAATCAAGAACGCTGACGTCGTCGGCATTCGCCCAGTCGAAAATTCGTGTGCTCCCTTCTTGGGTGGGCGGAGGTGCGCCTAACAGTAAGCAACATTTAGTAGCTTTGTGGTCCGATATGCCGTCAACAACTTCCCATGAAACACTGTCTTCTGCGATAGCATCACTCACAAACGTCAAATCAAGTACATTCCTGCTTTTTGCAGTAACACGTGTTGGCTCTCGTATGATTTGTCTAAGGCCAAGATTAAAACAAAGATCAAGCAGTACCTCTGCGCGAGTTGTATCAGCTATGTTATCAAGGGAGTCCCATGCAATACTAGCAAGGTTGAAATCCCCCGTAAGGATTAGCTTTGTAGTATGTGTAAAATGATTTTCCATATAATTTGCTAGCACGTGTAGCATATCATAGGAAGTATTAGGGGGTCGGTACATGGTGCCTAAAGAAAGGGAGGATCGATCTGTCATGATTTTGCACCAAAGTGCTTCAGCATCAACCATTTCAGGCATAGGTGTGACGTAAATATTTTCTCTTATCAAAATTGCTACGCCACCACCGCGAGAGGACCTATCTTTGCGCATGACAGCATAACCCGGAGGGAAGATATCGCTGCTTGAAACATCAGGACAAAGCCATGTTTCGGTTATTGTTAAAATATCTGGTCTATGTTCTATAATAAATGCCTCAAGTTCAGTGCTTTTGTTCACAACACTCCGGGCATTTATGTTCACTATCACTAGGCTGGAGGGCGTTTCATGTTTAGTCAGTTTTTTTTTTTTCTTTGAGACGGCAGGTTTCTTTCCCACGGGCACTCGGGCTCCTTTATGTTCGTCTCAGACGTAAACTTGGCCATTGATTTTAATCTTGTCGTACACAAGTGTAACTTTTTCGCCCCTATCTCGGTAGCTCTTGCTGCTGTTCCAAAGTTCTTTTCGAATGTTACGCACACGGATAGAAAAATCTTCACCCACAGATATGTTGGAATTCTTTAGCTAGGAACAGTTCTTTAATATGTTCGCCTTGTCCTCGATATATTGCAACTTGAGGGTAACAGGTCGCGTTTTATTTTCTGCCTTAGTACCTAGGCGGTGCATTCTCTCGATTCCCGAGACCGTGACACCGATGGTATCCTTGATGATTTTATCAGAGATTGTTCTTTTGAGGTCGTCAGGTTTCTCATTTTCTACTTCCGGAATGCCATAAAAGATTAAGTTGGATCTTCTGCTTCTATTTTCGAGATCGTCAACCTGGAGTGCAAGACTACTGATGGTATTTTCAAGTGTCGCTATTTTTTCCTCAACGCGTGCTATTCTGCCCTCGAGGTTTAGCAAAGTATCTAACTTCACATGGATGGCTTCCAAAGATTCAGTTAAAGCTTTGTTGTCATTCTTCGGATCAGTCATGTCAGCAGCCACCCTGCGAATTTCGGTCAAGACTTCCTGATTGGTAGGGCCGGGGTTACTTTCTACATCCCAAGCAAGCATCAGTAAGTACCTCAAGGACGTTATACAATTACACACAGTTTCACACACTTTGCCTGGGCACGGCAGCACCACAAGAAAGATGTCGTTACTTTTGTGACATTTGCCAAAATGTTTTCTCAGCTGTATCAGGAAGACAAAAGGGTTACTCGACATGTTCACTGCGGTGCCGCCATGCCCAATGCCGTTGTCAGGCACGTCGCGCTGTTTATAGGTGAATGGTGTCGATAGCTTGGGGTGGCCGATGCATTTGTGAAGGGGGCCTAGGCCAGTCGGTCCAGCTGTCCAAGAAAGGCGTCGCAACCCAGCTCGGCCAGTGGCACTTTGCAGCACTCGGCATTCGGCGGAGCAGTCAATGGTGGTGCGGTGCGGTTGTGTGTCGGGATGCCGCTCCCAAAACAGTCGCAGGAAAGCGGGAGGCCGAGCGCCTGGATCAGGAAGACGAAAGGGTTACTCGACATGTTCACTGCGGTGCCGCCATGCCATCTTGTCTCTTATCAAATGTCGAAAGTTGTTTAAGCTAAATATATTTCACTGTTCTCATGGACGTTTTTTTATTTGGAACTTAGGATTTAACCGCCTAAGCAAATTGGGTACTCATCACAGATAATAAAGGACTTCACTGATGCAAGAAAGAGGCTGAGATAACACAGTGGAATAAGAACAATATTCCATAAATGATCACATAATGTGTGCACTGCAACATGCTGCCTGAAAGCAACCGTGGGGCAATCGGTAATGTAATTTAACAGTAAAAACAGCTGGCTTACCTCATGAAACTCTTGTTGGCACTTTTCCTACGCAACTCGTGCATGTTTCTTAGCTTGTGTTGAAAATTGATCTGAAAAACATCACAATAAAAAATTGTCGATTGACTGAATTGTTCATAACAATGTGACACAGTGCATAAAACCTTCGGGGCTGACATTATCACAAACTGATGCAGCGATATTTATACTACACATTTTAATTCACGTTAACATATGTTTTCCCGACACCGACAATTTCACAGATTGCAATAAGCATCCATACAAAATTTGCCTTAAGGCAAACACGCTGGCAAATTATGTAGCACATGTATCTACATTTAGTTACGCGACAAATATCGCACATGAATGATGAAGTCAAAAAAGGAAACAAAATGGGTGATTACTAAACTGTACCAAGGAACACACGCGTAGCTGTAACATTGCAATACGCATGATACATAAAGAGCCAAAAGACACAAGAAATAAAAGAAGTGACGATGGCTTCTTTAACTCATCACAAGTCATCCTTTAAGATTAATTTGAGGAAAGCACGCGGGTCGCAGCGATTAGTCTGGAACATTCGACGATTGATGTATAAAAGCCGACGCGCTTGACCCGTTGATCAGATTTCGACGACCGCCGATCGCGTTCGCCGATACCGTTGTTCTTTGAGTGTAGCCTGTTTTTAAGGGCACAAGTTCGCCCAATAAAACGCTCGTTTCGTTGATCACAGTTGTGCTGCCGTCACTACCACGTGACAATATCTGACAACTGCATTGTTCCTCCCGGCTATAGAATGTTTACGAAAGACAGGGACACACTTGGGGGGGGTGGGGGGGGGGTGGAGGAGCGTTCGTAACACAGTAAGAAAAATTCTGTATCTGCTGTAGTAATGGATTCCGGTATTGCTGAAACGGTTTCGTACATCAATGTTCATGGCGTAGCTTACGCCATTGGAGCTGTGTATCGTATCGCGCACTCTCTGCCTCGCTTCAGTTCTTCGAAAAACGAACTGCATTTCTATGTGCAAATTTCAAAGCAAACGGGATACTAATAATGACCGGCGATTTTAATCATCACATAGACTGGCAAAACCCATGAACTGTCTGCTCCAATTCGTCTAGTGTAGAGAGGCTATTGGAACCTATGTTGATGGATGTATGACCTGAACGAAATTGTGCAAGAAAACACAAGAGCAACGCCCATATCGAGGTCATTGTTGAATCTGGTGCTTGTGCCAGATTAAATGGCTGCATATTGAGACGCGTACTTTTCTTTATCGGCTGACCACATTTTACCGCCCAACAAATTTTATCGCACAGCAGAGGACTCGCCTACAGGTATTGTAAGTTTCTGGAACGTTATCTATGGTTCCATCCGCTGTCTGTGACCGAACCTTGTGCAATATGATTGCATGTGTGCGCGGCGCGAACAATGTAGAACTTGTAGAATCTAGAACAGTCTAGGACAATTTGGAACTGCAATAATATTTGTTAGGCGGTTAAACGTGTCGCCCGATAAATACATACAAGTACACGTGTCAATATGCTACCGATATCTAAGGAAGCTTTCATTGATTACGAGAAAGCATTTGATTCAGTCGAAACCTCAGCAGTCATGGAGGCATTGCGGAATCAGGATATAGATGAGCCGTATGTAAAAATACTGAAAGATATTGTTACGCCCACAAAAGGCGTTACTTTGAAGCCGGGTAGAGTTAGAAGCGATGGCCTTGGTCAACTGAGCGCCTGTCGAGACTCAGCCAGCCAGCCACTACCCGTTCACTACCCTTCGGTGCCCCCACATACTGTTTGTTGAGGCGTGAACCCACTATGCACCTAAGCGCGTCACATTTCCCTCCGCGCTGACGAAGCCCGCCGGGCAAGTCAAACAGGCTGTCGAGAAATAAAGGGCTTTAAACGGGCGACATGTGAAAGTTCAGTCTTTGCTGACCGTCGGCCATTTGATGTGAGACGTGCTATGCGGTAGGTTAATTCGCTGATGCGCTCCGTAATAACATAGGGTCCAACATAGTGGGCCAGCAGTTTTTCACATAGTCCACGTTTCCTGGTTGGTTTCCAGAGCAACACTAAATCACCAGGGTCATATATCACGTGTCGGCGTCGGCGGTCGCAGCGTGCCTTCGAGCGGTCTTGTGAAACAAGAGTGCGTAACGAAGCAAGTCGTCGGGCTTCTTCAGCAAGACAGACTGTCTCTGATATACAAAGATTATCGTGGCTGGAAAACGGGAAGATAGTGTCTAGTGTATAACGAGGCGGACGAGCGTAGAGAAGAAAGAAGGGACTGTAGCCCGTAACTTCATGCTTTGAGGTGTTAAATGCGTACGTAATGAAAGGTAGCACGCTGTCCCAGTTCTTATGATCTGACTCGACATACATGGACAGCATGTTAGTAAGAGTTCTGTTCGTGCGTTCCGTAAGGCCATTTGTTTGGGGATGATACGGGGTGGAATGTCGAAACCTTGAAGCACATAGACGAAGCATCTCTTCGACCACGTCTGCAGTGAACTGCCGCCCACGATCGCTGATGATGACTCTGGGAGGTCCATGTCGGAGAATGACAAAACGCAGCAGAAAAATACACACTTCGGTTGCAGTAGCCGATGGTATTGCAGCTGTCTCACAGTAGCGTGTCAAGTGATCGGCACACACGATAATCCAGCGATTCCCATCGGATGAACGCGGGAAAGGACCGAGGAGGTCGATGCCAATTTGCTCAAAGGGAGAGCTGGGGGGTGGCACTGGATGGAGTTGACCAGGAGGAGCACTCGTCGGACGCTTATAACGTTGACACTCGCTGCAGCTGGACACATACTGGGCGGTCGTCTGGCGCATTTTAGGCCAGTAGAACCTTTCTTGGAGGCGGTAGAGAGTTCGCGCAGAACCCAAATGTCCAGATGTTGGATCGTCATGCATAGCGCGCAAGACGGAGACACGGAGACTCTCCGGGACCACCAGAAGATATCGTGGGCCTGTAGTAGAATAGTTCTTTTTGTAAAGAACCCCATCACGAACACAGAAACGAGTGGATGGTGCTGATTGCCTTGCAGTAATGAGCAGTGGTTCTAAAGTTCTGTCTTTTTGTTGCTCGACCTTGAAGGTATTTATATCAGGAAATCCCGGCTCCAGTGATGCGATATAGCAGTCGAAGTTGTCCGCGTCGCAGTCCGTCGTTGGAAGCGGCATGCGCGAGAGGCAGTCAGCGTCGGCGTGTCGGCGGCCGCTTTTATAAGAAACGGTAAAGTTATATTCCTGTAAACGGAGTGTCCAACGCGCAAGCCGGCCCGACGGATCACGGAGATTAACCAGCCAGCAGAGAGAATGATGGTCTGTCACCACAGTGAAGGGGCGCCCGTACAGGTACGACCGGAAGCGCTGTACTGCGAAAATAACTGCAAGACATTCTTGCTCTGTAACGGTGTAGTTACGCTCGGACTTACTTAAAGAACGATTCGCATAGGCGACGACGTGTTCTTTGGTGTCGACGCGTTGAATAAGGACGGCGCCGATGCCAATACCGCTAGCGTCCGTATGAACTTCTGTGGGAGCCGCATGGTCGAAGTGTCGGAGAATGGGATGAGACGTCAGACGAGAGTTCAGCTCACGAAAACTAGCTTCACATTCAGGAGTCCACTCAAAGGGAACGCCCTTCTGGAGGAGGCATGTCAGCGGATACGCGATGTTGGCAAATCCAGGAATAAACCGGCGGAAGTACGAGCAAAGCCCTAGGAAACTGCGTAGCTCTTTTACATGGCGAGGTTGCTTGAAGGCTTCCACCGTAGCAGTCTTCGCTGGATCAGGCCGTATACCGTCCTTATCCACTAGGTGTCCCAGAACGAGTGTTTGGCGCTCTCCAAAATGACACTTCTTCGAGTTGAGCACCAAACCCGCTTTGTCCAAGCAGTCTAGCACAAGATCGAGACGTGCGTTGTGCTCACTGAACGTGCGCCCGAAAATCACTACATCATCTAGATAGCACATGCATACTTCCCACTTCAAACCACGCAGGATGTTGTCCATGAAGCGCTCGAAAGTTGCAGGCGCATTACAGAGCCCGAACGGCATCACATTAAATTCAAAAAGTCCATCTGGTGTTACAAATGCCGTTTTCTCCTTGTCTGCCTCGTGCATAGGAATCTGCCAGTACCCCGACCTCAAGTCAACAGACGAAAAGTAAGACGCTGATGAGAGGCAGTCGATAGCATCATCAATACGCGGAAGAGGATATACGTCCTTTTTAGTGATGGTGTTGAGGCGGCGGTAGTCAACACAAAATCGCCATGTACGATCTTTCTTTCTAACCAGGATCACTGGCGCTGCCCACGGACTACAGGATTCTTGGATTACATTCTTATTTAGCATTTCGTGGACTTGGTCATTGATCACCTTGCGTTCCGACGGTGAGACTCTGTATGGTTTCTGTCGCAGCGGTTGGGCAGATCCCGTATCGATGCGATGGTGTATACGAGAAGGAGGAAACAATGGTGGTCCCTCTTGCTGGAAGAAGTCAAACAGTCGGGCATGTTTTAGCAGAATATTCGCCACTTCGTGACGCTGCTTAGTGCTGAGCGACTTGTTTACCATAGTCAGAAATGAGGAGTGCGCCGCAGGGCAGACATTAGCGAAATGGCGCTCATCCGCAGAATCAAGGGCCTCTGTAAGAATGGCGAGCGATAGCACGTGATCTTCATGGTAGGCGGCAAGTTTCAGACCCTGTGGTAGTATTGCAGGTTCACTCGAACAGTTTACGGCCCATAAGTTGGTGCGTCCCTGAACAACTGACAGCGTGCAATACGGTATCAGTACATTCCTCCTGATGCAACTCAGGTGAACGGGCTCCACGGTAGCGTCAAACGTTCCGTCGGTGGTGGGGAAACAGGCGACTGAAACACACGTTGCGGATAACGGAGGCACAACTGTATCCCGGGATACACAAAGCACACTTTCACGACACGGTGGGGCTTCCATAAACGCCGCAGCAATGCTCGTACCTACACTGATTTCACCCGTTTTGCAGTCGACGGTGGCACCACACAGTTTCAAAAAATCAAGACCCAGGATTACGTCATGCGTAGAATGAGGTAGAACAGCGAACTCCGCGTTAAATATTTGACCACCCAAGGTAACGTCTACATTACACACGCCCACAGGATACAACAACTCCCCACTCACTCCGCGAAACGTATCGGCACGGTCCCAGCGAAACATCACCTTTCGTCCTAGGAGGCTTTTAAACGCAAGACTCATCACTGAAACGGTTGCTCCCGTGTCCACTAAGGCCATGGATGAAACCCCGTCAATTAATACAAACACCTTATTCTTAAACATACAAATGGTTGGAGGTATCTCTGTCGATATCGAAGATTGTCCAGCGACCTCACCTCCAACGGCCGCGCTGGCTAGTTTTCCGGGGGTGGCGACGGGTATCGACGCCGCGGAGAGGGCGACCGGCTTACACGAGGAGCGGGTGGTGGTGTCAAGCTGCGATCGGATGCTGGAGAACGGTGCCGTAGCGGCTCCGGGTGCTGGTGAGGCAAGCTTCCTAAATATGTGTGCGAGGGCGAATATGTTTCGCCCAGAGGAGCGCGGTACCGCCTAGACATCGTCGATCGGTCGAACCTCGGTGGTTGGCGGCGATTGCAGTACCTGGCAATGTGACCCAAGTCGCCACAGCTATAGCACACAGGTAAACGACGATCGATGAACTGCCCTTCGAAGCGCTCAGCCGTGGGGGGTCGTGTAGCAGAGCGGAGCGGCTGAGCCTGCTGCACAGGAGGAACGGTCGGTCTGCGTGCAAACCTGCTGGGGCGAGGGTGTTCTGCTGGTCGGTGTTCGGGCGTAAATGTGTCCTCACGTGGCCATGGAGCACCTCTGTGGTTGACGTCTGTGACACATACCGCCGGTTGCCAGGAAGCGCAGGGTGCGGCAGGCGCCATGTGTTGCGGGTAATAAGCGTCAGGTTGTCGTATGACGTCGCGCGCAAGTTCCTGGTGCCGCAGCAGTTCTTCACGCACGATCTGCCGTATAGTAGACGAAAGATCGGCAGACGGGCTCTCATCGACGCTGGCAATGGTTGTCACATTCGCCAGGCGTCCAAACTTTGGCACAATGCGACGTGTTTTCAACGTCTCAAACGTACGGCAATGACGCACGACATCTGAGACGGAATCAACGTGTTCCCGACTTATGAGGAAATTGTACACATCTTCTGCAATTCCTTTGAGGAGATGTCCGACTCGGTCTTCCTCGGACATCTGCGGATTTACGATTTTGCACAGCTTGAGGATTTCCTCTATGTATATAGTGCATGTTTCTCCAGGAGCTTGAGCTCTTTGGGCAAGTGTTCTCTCGGCGCGTTTCTGTTTGGCGTGGGTGTCGCCAAAACACTTCTTAATTTCCTCAACAAAGTGCTCCCACGTTGTTAGGGAGTCTTCGTGGTTTTCATACCACATCAACGCTGTCTCACTCAGAAAGAGTGCAACATATTCAAGCTGAGTGACAGAATCCCAACGGTTGTAGCGGCTCACCCTTGCGTAGTGCATCAGCCACTCGTCGACGTCTTCGCCCACTTTTCCCGCGAACGAGCGTGGTTCCATGTAGTGCCGCAAAGGTCCAACTGGCGCTGACCTTTGAGAAGGTGAAACTATAGCTGGCATTTGTCCACCTCCGTCCTGAGCCATAGGGAAGGTCGTTGGCCAGAGACCGGCAAGACGACGGCTCCGGCGAAGTTCTAGATGTTGCGACTCCGTGGTACGTTCTGTCGTACCCAGCACCTCCACCACTCTGTTACGCCCACAAAAGGCGTTACTTTGAAGCCGGGTAGAGTTAGAAGCGATGGCCTTGGTCAACTGAGCGCCTGTCGAGACTCAGCCAGCCAGCCACACGTCGTCGTCCTCGTTCACTACCCTTCGGTGCCCCCACATACTGTTTGTTGAGGCGTGAACCCACTATGCACCTAAGCGCGTCACAATATCTATAGCGGCTCCACAGCCACCGTAATCCTCCATAAAGAAAGCAACAAAATCACAATCAAGAAAGGCGTCAGGCAGGGAGATACGATCTCTCCGATGCTTGCTATTCACAGCGTGTTTACAGGAGGTATTCAGAGACCTGGATTGGGAAGAACTGGGGATAAGAGTTAATGGAGAATACCTTAGTAACTTGCGATTCACTGATGATATTGCCTTGCTCAGTAACTCAGGGAACCAACTGTAATGCATGATCACTGACCTCGAGAGGCAAAGCCGAAGGGTGTGTCTAAAAATTAATCTGCAGAAAACTAAAGTAATGTTTAACGTTCTCGGAAGAGAACAGCAGTTTACGATAGGTAGTGAGGCACTGGAAGTGGTAAGGGAATGCATCTACTTAGGGCAGGTAGTGACTGCGGATCCGTATCATGAGACTGAAATAATCAGAAGAATGAGAATGGGCTGGGGTGCATTTTGCAGGCATTCTCAGATCATGAACAGCCGGTTGCCATTATCCCTCAACAGAAAAGTTTTATAACAGCTGTGTCTTACCAGTACTCACGTACGGGGCAGAAACCTGGAGGCTTACGAAAAGGGTTCAACTTAAATTGAGGACGACGCAACGAGCTATGGAAAGAAGAATGATAGGTGTAACGTTAAGGGATAAGAAAAGAGCAGATTGGGTGAGGGAACAAACGCGAGTTATGATATCTTAGTTTAAATCAAGAAAAATAAATGGGCATGGGCAGGACAAGTAATGAGGAGGGAAGATACCCGATGGTCATTAAGAGTTACGGAATGGATTCCAAGGGAAGGGAAGCGTAGCGTAGGGCGGCAGAAAGTTAGGTGGGCGGATGAGAATAAGAAGTTTGCAGGGACAACATGGCCACAATTAGTAGATGACCAGGGTAGTTGGAGAAGTAAGGGAGAGGCCTTTGCCCTGCAGTGGGCGTAACCAGGCTGATGATGATGATGATGATGATGGATATAAGGAAAGATTTAGTCATAGAAATGCTCCGTTATTCCAGCCTTGACCTGTTAGAAACGCGTAGACAAAAAAACTTGTTTGAAGTTATTATTCCAAATACTGCAAGGCCAAATAAATATTAGCGAGGAAACATAAATGCTGGCGTCTGGTAAAGGGAGCTCCAGAATCAACCATAATCGGCTAATTCATGATTACAACGCCCACGCTGGTAGTATTCTTCCCCAATGTAATTAAAACGTGGAATAAGTTACCGATGCGTATTCTGGAACATGCTGATCTGTGTTTATATGAATAAAGTACGTATGACTATCTGTACGAGTGTGCTGCTTGATTGCTATGTATTCTGCGTTTGTGAATGTTGTACATTTTTCTTTATTTTAATTTATTACCCTCCCTGCAAGGACCTTCGCAAGAAGGGTGACAATAATGTTAAATAAACAAATAAATTAATTAATTATATGATTAATTAACCTCGAAGTAGCCCTAGTTAAAATATGCCAAGTAGCCTCTCTGGGGGCTCTCTGTATTGTTTTTAAGTTGGCAAAGCTTTATAGAGTGCCATTTGTGTTAGGCAAGAAACTTTGTATAAGTGGTCTCAAACCAGTCTCAATATTGGCATCATGGTTCGTCTGATTTATGGAGCCTCTTGGCGGCTAAGGAAACGTGCATGGACTTGGGCAAGCCTATACCATTAAAGGGGTGGAGACAGGAAAATTTTCGTTCATGTGTTCTTCGATTAAAGCGTTGCGTACTGCTTCAGGAAGCACGATACACACCGCGGGATTCATATTGTCACGAGAGGAAAAGCCAGTCAGTCAGTTCTAAGCGAACGGCCGTTTACAGTTCGTTTTCGCAGCAGCTACCACACACACTTCTTCTTCCTCGACATCTAGCGTAACTAGCGCGTGCCATTACCCCTCCCTCCAAAAAAAAAACAACAAAAAAACAACAAATAAATAAATAAAGTTGGGGAGATGTTAAATGCCACAAGGAAAAAAATAAAAGAAATGAGAAAGACAACGGACGAGACGACAGGGGCCGCATCACAAAGTTTGTGAATGAGAGTCAGCGCGAATGGTAGGGCTTCATCCTGGTAACGTGAACAATGTCAGAGGAACGTGGTCTACGGGAGTGGTGCGAACTGTCGGCTGGAATAACTTCGTAGTTGACAGGACTTAGACGACGCAAAACTATGTAGGGTCCAAAGTATCGGCGCAATAATTTTTCTGACCGGCCTCTTTGACGTATAGGGGTCCAAACCCATACAAGATCTCCCGGGTTGTATGTGACGTCTCGATGGCATATGTTGTATCGACGAGCATCTTGACTTTGTCGGGATAGAATTCGTTGCCGCGCAAGGTGCCGCGCTGCTTCGGCACGCTGAACAAAGGCGTCTGTATCTGGTGCGGTAGGTTGCGACGAAGTTGGTAGGAGCATCACGTCGAGCATAGTGGTGACGTCGCGTCCGTAGACCAGACGAAAAGGAGGAAACCCGGTGGTTTCTTGTAGGGCAGTGTTGTACGCGAATGTCACATACGGGAGCAGTTCGTCCCAATTTTTATGGTCCGTGGCAACATACATGGAAAGCATATCCGCAATCGTTTTGTTGAGACGCTCAGTTAAACCGTTAGTCTGCGGGTGATACGCAGTTGCCGTACGGTGCGTTGTCCCGCTCAGCTGCAGGATATCTCGGACCAACTGGGCAGTGAAGGCCGTACCACGGTCTGTGATGACGACAGCGGGAGCACCATGTCGAAGGACGATATTTTTGATGAAGAAGTTAGCAACATCTGAAGCAGTAGCTCGCTGAACGGCTTGTGTTTCGCAGTATCGAGTGAGGTAATCGGTGGCGACGACGATCCAGCGGTTATCAGCCGAAGACTTGGGAAATGGGCCGAGTAAATCCATCCCGACTTGTTCAAAAGGTGAGCAAGGAGGCCGGACAGGCTGAAGCAGACCGGCTGGTTTCAGTGGTGGAACTTTGCGACGCTGGCAATCTCGACAACTTCTGACGTACTGCTTCACGGTTTTGGCGAGTTTTCGCCAATAGTACTTCTGCTTGATCCGCGCGAGAGTACGCGTGAAACCAAGATGCCCGGACGTTGGTTCGTCGTGGCATGCACGTATAACGTCGTCGCGGAGAGTAGCGGGAACAACGAGCAGGAAAGCGGTTGCCGTAGGGTGAAAGTTCCGCTTGTATAGGATGCCGCCACGTAGGCAGAAAGATGACAAGTGACGCGCGAAATGCCGTGGGGGTTGTGGGCGGCTTCCTTCAAGGTATTCAATCAAGGGCTGGAGCTCGGAATCTTGACGTTGCTGTTGAGCAAGGTTTAAAGACGGAAGAGTACAAAGAAATCCCGAATCGTCGTCAGTATCTAGTGGTGCGGGTTCGACGGGGGCGCGGGAGAGACAGTCGGCGTCAGTGTGTTGCTGGCCAGACTTATAGACGATGGTCACATCAAATTCCTGCAACCGAAGGCTCCATCTTGCGAGACGGCCTGAAGGATCTTTGAGATTCGCCAGCCAGCAGAGAGAGTGGTGGTCGCTGACGACACGGAAGGGGCGTCCGTACAGGTATGGGCGGAACTTCTGGATAGCCCATATGACTGCCAGACATTCTTTTTCAGTTGCTGAGTAGTTTGTTTCAGCAGCAGACAAGGTTCGGCTGGCATACGCAATAACGCGCTCAACACCAGCTTGAAACTGTACGAGTGTCGCTCCGAGACCAACGTTACTAGCATCAGTATGCACTTCTGTGTCAGCCTCGGTGTCAAAGTGACCAAGGATCGGTGGTGTCTGTAGACGTTGCTGAAGGTCGTGGAAGGCGTCGGATTGTGCCGGGCCCCAAACAAATGTGACGTCGTTCTTGATGAGTCGTTGCAAAGGTTCGGCAATTTCACAAAAATTGGGTACAAAACGGCGGTAATACGCGCAAAGCCCTAAAAATCGGCGGACATCGTGTTTTGTCTTCGGTATCGGGAACAGAGCGACTGCCATGGCTTTGTCAGGGTCAGGGCGCACACCGGTGCTGCTGACAATATGACCTAGAAATTTGAGCTCCTCGTAGCCAAAGTGACATTTTTCGGGCTTCAGGGAGAGGCCGGCGGTGCGGATAGCTTGAAGAACCGCCTCAAGCCGCTGGATGTGTTGGTCAAACGTGGTGGAAAAAACAACTACATCGTCTAAGTAGACTAAACACGAGTTCCACTTGAGGTCAGATAAAACTGTGTCCATCATGCGTTGAAATGTGGCCGGAGCGGAACACAATCCAAAAGGGAGGACCTTAAATTGATAGAGACCGTCGGGTGTTATAAACGCCGTTTTTTCCTGGTCCCGTTCGTCAACTTCAATTTGCCAGTACCCACTACGCAGATCCATTGAAGAAAAGTAACGGGCATGTCGCAGGCGATCCAAGGAGTCGTCAATTCGAGGAAGTGGGTAAACGTCTTTTTTCGTGACCTTGTTCAGTTTGCGGTAATCGACACAGAATCGTAGTGAACCGTCTTTCTTTTTAACTAATACAACAGGTGAAGACCAAGGACTTGTCGATGGTTGAATGACATCATCGTCGAGCATTTGTTTAACTTGATGACGAATAGCATCCTGTTCTCTTTGCGACACGCGATAAGCGTGTTGGCGAACAGGTTGGACGGTCGGTTCAGTGATGATTCTGTGTTTGATTAAAGGAGTCTGTTTGACCTTCGACGTGGTGGCGAAACAGTCGCTAAATGACGATAGCAGAGTGAGGAGCCTCTGCTTCTCATTTTGGTCTAGCTGTGGGTTGACGTTGATGTGACTGGTCAAGTCCACATCGCTGGGTTCCGGAATCGAGATTGTCGTTACCGAAGCACAGGCGTTGGAATCGGCCACAGTTTCAAAGTAGGCCATGGTGGTATGCCTCGCAAAGTGCTTGTATTCGCCACTGAAGTTGGTAACTAGAATCGTGGTTTGCCTATGTTGGAGCTCTACGAGACCTCGTGCGACGCCGACTTCGCGATCCAGCAATATGGTGAGGTTACCTTCGGCAATGCCTATTCCTAGTTGTTCTTGGGGGCATTCAACGAGGACGAAGATGCTACTTCGAGGCGGTAACGTCACGCAGTCATCGACCACGCGTAAAGCCGCGCGGTGATGTTCATCCTCCACACTCGAATCCGAAGAAACGTAGTTAGAAAAAGTCACGAACAAGTCACGAAGGTTAATGATCGCCCCATACTCCTGGAGAAAATCCATGCCCAGTATGACTAGCCGAGAACACTTGGGCAGCACAAGGAAAGACGCTACGAAAGTCGAAGTAGAAATTGCAAGTCTGGCGGTGCATCGTCCAATGGGTGACACGAGGTGTCCTCCGGCCGTAATCAGATGTGGGCCGTCCCACGCTGTCAGCACCTTGCGTAGCCGAGTGGCCAGTGAGGCACTCATAACCGAGTAGTCAGCTCCCGTATCGACAAGTGCAGTTACCGGATAACCGTCGATTGAAGCAGTAATAGCAGCAGAAGTTCTTTTTGCAGTTTCGAATGAAGGCGTCAGCGGTACGTCGCGAGGGGATGGCGTCGGCGGAGGATATTTGACGGTTCGCATGACAGCGGCCTCACCCCCGGAGGTCGCCGTTTTCAGTTTCCCCGGCGCGGGCTTCCACCGTTGACTCCAGCGGAATCAAAGGCGGGTCGAGGACGGTTTGGTGACGCGTACCGACGAGGTGAAGGCGACCGTGACTGTCTTCGCTGTTGGGCAGGAGGAAGCCGGTTATTTTCTAAGTATTGCTCGATGTCGTGCGGGCGTTCGCCATAGCGCGGGCAACGGGCGTCCGGATGGTATCCCCGCAGACCAATCCGTCGGTACTGGCAGTCGCGATACATGTGACCAGCCTCCCCGCAGTGATAGCACAACGGACTGTTGTCGGGGGCGCGCCATACTGTAGATTTCCGCGGACCAGGATGAAAAGGTGCTTGCGGATTCGTGCGGTGGATCGGACTTGGGGAGCGTCGAGAAATCCCAGCAGGCGGCTGTGAAAAACGGCCCGTCGACGGCGCGGAAGCCCGAAGAGCATCCGCGTACGAGAACGTGGGAGGTTCGGGTCGTGTTGGTGGCGAAGGATGAACCACTTTGCCGATTTCTTCCCGAATGACATCCGTAAGAACCGCGGCACTGGGAGGTGCCGGAGCTGATGCATAGGACTTCTGCAGTTCTTCTCGAACGATTTGTCGTATTAGCTCGGTAAGGGACTCCCTGTCATCATTTGCAGGTACGAGAGAGCATGCAGCAGTCATGGTGGTCTGGCGTTCATACTGCGAGAGCCGCTGCCGAAGCATACGTTCCATGACTGTTGCCTCACGAACGAACTGAGAGACTGTTGTAGGAGGATTGCGCACGAGGCCCGCGAAAAGCTGTTCTTTTACGCCTCGCATTAACAGACGCACCTTCTTGTCTTCTGGCATTAGTGGATCGGCCCGACGGAACAATCGCGTCATGTCTTCGACGAACATGGCGACGGTTTCGTTTGGCATTTGGAACCTCGAAGACAGTGCCTGTTCGGCTCTTTCTTTCCTTTCGGGAGTGCAGAAGGCTTCGCAAAGCAGTCGGTAAAACTCCTGCCAGCTGGTAAATGAGGCTTCGTGGTTCTCGTACCATACTCTCGCCGCGTCTAAAAGGGAAAAGTAGACGTTCTTCAACTTACGGCGATCGTCCCAGTCGTTAAAGGCGGCGACCCGGTTGAAGTGGTCCAACCAGTCTTCAACGTCCTCAAAGGCGTCGCCATGGAACGGGTTAGGCGTGCGAGGCGCGTTGAGAATGCATGGTACGGCAGCATTTGGGATCCCCTCGGTTTGGCTTGCGGTAGTTGTTGACATCTTCCTCACGGAGCTTGCCAGGGGGCTGTATTGCGGTGGAAGACCTTGGAGGCGACGGCTGCTTCGATAGATTTCTGCCGTCCCCGAGGTACTGGCGTCGGTAGCTTCTGGTTGAGGACCCGTAGGCATACGATGGATGCGTACCCAGCACCTCCACCAGTTTGTCACGAGAGGAAAAGCCAGTCAGTCAGTTCTAAGCGAACGGCCGTTTACAGTTCGTTTTCGCAGCAGCTACCACACACACTTCTTCTTCCTCGACATCTAGCGTAACTAGCGCGTGCCAATATATACCCGATGAATAATTGAATAATAGCATTACTATGCCGAGCGATTTCGGTTTCGGTTTCTTGGTTTCGGGTGATTCTATGACGTCGTATGAGAGGAAACGCAACAATGCTTGGTCACGTGGGTAACAAAAAATAGTGACGTAAAACTATGCTGCGTCATCTGCTCGCGCACACGCGTGCTCTGCCAGAAGAGGTAAACAACTGGCGACTCGAAGTGCATGTCGCGATTATTATAATTATTGCGAAGAGCGACAAGAACGGTAAGAAAATATTGCGGCTTGAGAGATTATTCCGAAGCGCGTCAGCTTTAGCTTTGAAGTGAACCAGAAAAGGTCTAGCCACGATATCGGCGCCGCCGAATGATCAGCGGTGGTGAGGTTGCCGGCTATGCCAGTGGGAACATGCCTCGGTCACTGATTGGCCACTTCGCCGTACTGCTGCTGCACAAATGGGTACCAGTCCGATCCTCTCTACAGCAAGGAAAACTCGCCGTTCGCGAGCAAACCGCCGTCGCACGGCGGCCCGCGAACTGAAAACGGCGTGCGGCGAGTTGCCATGCCGGCAACGTGGACGGGCCTTTACACGTTGAGAAACGCCAAGCTAACGAGAGACCGCTCCGAGCTGCTGAACTATGCGATTCGCAGATGCTACTTCAGCTTCTCTCCGCTACAGCGCTGTGCATGCCTCGGTTAGCCAGGGCCAGGGTTAGCCCGGTTACAGTGTTCTAGAAGCCTGTATATATAGCATAGAGAAAGGATTTTTAGAATGACAGAAAGCTAAGCGAGTTGATAAGGTTCATAATGCAAAGAAAAGGTAAGGCGTTCAAACACGGACACAAGAGAAGTGAACAACAGGAACAACGCATTTCCTGGTCCCTTCGGAGCCGGCTGGCTAGTGTTACACTCAAGGCCCGTCCACATTACCGGCACGGCAACACGCCGCATGCCGTTTGCCATTCGCGGGACGCCGTGCGGCATTCGTGTTGTCCACTTCTCTCTTCTTGTGTCCGTGTCTGCACGCCTTACCCCTCCTTTGCACTAAGAAAGCATTTCCATATGCCTGTAGCTCGGTCATAGTGGAGGCTATGCTTGGTCGCTGGGTTCAGCAGGCTCCGTAATCGGCATTTCATCGCTACTCATCATACGTCACGTTTTTGTGCTAGTGTGCTATGACGTAAATATTTTCGGTCCTCCGGTGTGACGTCATAACAGCCGCGCTAGCGATGGGTCTCGACCACGAGAAGGAGCTTTTAATGAATTTTTCGGAGCTGAATTAAAATTATTTTGAAATGTTTGCAACGTCCAATACCTCGTTGTGGGTGTCCACGCATACAGAAGCAGCCTACAACAGACTTTTTATAGCCTCAAAATTTGGTGTCTATACCCCTTTAAAGGGAGTCCAAACTGCTTCTAAGTTAAATACATCATGCCTAAGTAGCTACAAGGCATTTCACTCAAGAAGACGCTCCAGGATTACATGTATTAACCTGCATGTTGCTGTCTGCTGCCGGCCTGCTTGTCATCATCATTAAGGCTACCAACTCTTTAGTGTACGTAGTCAAGATGGGGTGGCAGGGGCAGGTGGCGGGAGGCAGGGACAGGAGCTGCCAGGTAGTACCCGTAGCAAAGTTGTACAAATTTTTTTTTCAGTCCTGCAACGTCGTAATTTGCAAGAAAATTTGTAGGCCTGCCACATTCATATGGGGACGGATTACAAGCGAAGATGTTAAGCTGCATGCATGTGGCTGTATGCATGGCCTGCATACGTTATGAAATCGAACATGTTTTTTTGTTTTCATACGGCACCACATTACGGTCACACGAACACTGCCTCGATCACCGCGCCTCCAATGCACCTGCCTCTGCCGCACCGGCATCTCCGACTGGCGTGGATTTATAACCACAGAAGCGCAGGCCACTTCACGGGCGCCACCGCGACGCACTTACTCCCTCTCACTTCCCGTCTGCACTGCTGCGGCGCTGGGCCCGCGCTCTCTTTCTCTGTTCCCCTTCCCGTCTCGACTGCTGCAGCGCCGGCACCTTGCACGCGCGTGACGTTATAACCACAGAAGCGCAGGCCACCGGCGCCGTCGCCACACTCTTCCCTGCAAATGGTCAGCTGCGCGCGCATTGGCCAGCTACGCGCCGAGTGTACCCCCCTCTGGTAACGCAGACACGGGATGCATACGAGGGCTTGATCAAAACAGCTTCGCTGTAAAAAAGGCGGCAGTTGTCTGCGTAACGTGGCTGCCAATACAAATAAAAGTAAAACGTTAGATCCTGAAATACAACTAGAACCCCGACAAAAACAAACCCGCATTTATGCTAATGAATATGCAAGCGCAGGCGAAAAACAATGTGTGACCGGGCTAGGCTGTGCATGGGGGCTTGATTGGAACCTGAGCTCATGCCATCTAGTTGTCTTCTAGTCGACTGCAAGCCTGCCATCGTAAAATATAACTCCTGAATATAATTAAATATTTATAATCAACTAATGCTGCAAAAAGACTAATCTGCAATGATCGAAATTCAGCATGTCCTGACACGAATAAATCACCAGTCTTCCACCAAGTGCAAGCTGTGCATGAGGCTGAGTAATTGGGTAGTGAAAAATAACAATGTGCTTCTGTACATCTTATTCTTGTTTCCCTTCCCCTTTGTTGGTCTAGCATTAGAATTCATGCCAACTTTCGCATTCTATACTTTTTACAGTGCTAATATTTAATCCGTAATGCATACTTCAGCAAGAGCGACAATGCCTCCTGTGAACGGTAAATAAACCCGCGGACAAGTTTCTGTGGCAATTAAGGGAAAGCTACGGAGGCAAAGCGTGCACAAGGGACAGCGCTTCTGCAAAGAGACGCGTGTTTTGATCCGCGGTAATTGAACCTCGGGCAGAGAAAACATAAACAACTTATTAGCAAAAGGTATATAAGATAAAATACACGGCCGAATGTAAAAGTTTACTTATATTGTGGCTTCTCCCTTCCGCCTCAGGCAAACGAAATACTGTCGCACGTGAAGCTGCGTCGATTCAGCGTCTGTTCCGAGCAACCACAAGCACTGTCTTACGCTGGCGGACTACTTGGCGCCGTAACACGTGTAGTACGCAAGCGCCTGTACCTTTCCCTTCATTGCCACATGAAGTTGTGCGCGTGTATAGTGGTAGAACAAGGAGTGCCGTTGGAGGCAACGTTTCGAAAAGACTAGTCTCTTTCTTCTTATCGATACATTGGCGCCAGCGATGTTGCTTGTTCACCTTTTGTCACCATTTCCACTCTGTCTTCCTGTGCGGGTGCGTCGTTTTAATACTGTGTCAATGCAATTGTAATACCACAGAATTATTAAACGGAGCTTACGAGGAATTTGGGCTTGTTGGTAGATAACGAAAGGGTAATTGCGCAACATCGAGACACAGACGAGGTGGCTTGTATGTCTTGTCTGATGCAGCCATGCATCGTTTTTGCGGGTTTATCTGTCTCTATGTAAACATATTACCTTTTCCACAATGTTACTGAAATGAATAAAGGCAGTAATGGGCACAGAAAAATGACAGCAAATGGCATCATGTCTCACACATAACGTGTTGGATAAGACGGCTATTTGCTGTGGCTGTTGCTGCTTCTTAACACTAAACCAAAATAGATTTCAAAGTTGCAAAAATAGCCAGAAGAGCAGCTGAGGAGGAAACGACATAGGATTGCTTTGTACGAGAACATACAATAATCACTTATACACGACAGACAAAATATCTTCATTAAATTGAAATATTTACACCATACTTCATTTGATTTTATTGAACAGAACGAGAGTTGTAACTACTTTAAAAAGAAGGTTGCAAGGAAGCACTGAAACAATGAATGGCCTTCTGCTTTTACAACAAAATATCCTACAGCAATTAAGCGAACTGCAGCTGTACATACAATTCATTTACCTACATTACAATAGCCAAGACAGGATTGCGTGACATGCAGCTCACTCGAAGGAACAACTTCCTGATGAACACGTTTCTGCTTACAAAATTTAAATGGTAACTAACAACAACAAATGAAATTACCTTCTTTATCATAAATCACACGTAATTACACAGACAAAAGGGGATACAGGCCAAGTTCACTGCAGAACGCACACAGCTTTTTTAAGACTAATAGGTTTCAGTATGTAAAGGTTGCAACAAATACATGTTTTTAAATGCAGGAAAAGTGCAAATAAACATTACGTGAAAATGCTACGTGATATATCGGCTTAGATTGTAAGCTAATGTGCGTCTAACTTGCAGCCAAATACGCATGAGTCCTTTTGGCCTTGGTGGTGTCATCTGACAACATTACAGAAAACGTCCCACACAATTTACAAAATAAAGTAAATAGAGAAAGTTAGCTTTCAATATGAAGTCAACATAGAATTGAGGCAATTGCCAGAAGGTTCGGTCGAATAGTGGCCGACAACCACTGTAACGGGGAAAGATCTAATACAGGCAGTATCACACACCGTATCACTTAAGGACGCCGTCGGTACCAACGTTTTGGCCATCTGGCTTCTTAATTTTAGTCTACGAAAAAATTATGTTGAATAGCAGCTCAAGAAAAAAGACAGTTTCGCCTGAAAGGCCAAGCATCGATCGTGATAGCAAATTAGTGAACAGCTATACGAATTAAGGATAGTAGCGTTATCTTCCCTATAAACTTGTAAACATAGGCATACTAAGTAAAAAAAAAATTATGGGGCTTTACGCGCCAAAACCACTTCCTGATTATGAGGTACGCCGTAGTGGGGGACTCCGGAAATTTAGACCATCTGGGGTTCTTAAACGTGCACCTAACCCTAAGTACACGTGCGTTTTCGCATTTCGCCCCCATCGAAATGAGGCCGCCGTGGCCGGCATTCGATCCCGCGACCTCGTGCTCAGCAGCCCAACACCATAGCCACTGAGCAACCACGGCGGGTGTATACTAAGTAAATTAACAAGCACCCTATCACGCGCGCTCAAGCAAACATGAACACATTTGACATGATGGCCATGGAAACTCACAGTGAAAGCGCTGTTGTGATGAAACGCGGCAGCAGCAGCGAATGAAGTGGCATTCGTGCTGTCTATCGCTTCAACGTAAAGTGGGTGCCGAGAAACACACAGCTGATGCAAAGCTGCGAGCCTTCGCGACTCTGCCCGCAACGCAGATAGCTCTCACGATACGGCCGCGCAAACTCGCACAGCCGCCACATGCGCAGTTGCAGCTGGAGAAGAACAGCGCCCCTCCCCCTTCCTGCTCTTCCACCCGGTGGCCTATTTCCAATTGCTAGTAGTTACAGCGGGGCGTGGCACTTGCGGAGACACCGGGCATTTGCGCGCATGCGCGAGTAAGAGTGGGTGCGAGAGAGGAAATGTGGGGACTTTTGCTCCTTGAAAATACGACTTTGCCTAGGTACTACGGAGGAGTTTCTTGGCGCTCGTTGTATGCGCCTGTCCTAGGCGTGCCAGGGGAAGTGGCGGGGCGCAGTAGTGCTGAACTTGGTATCGCAAGTTGGCGGCTAGACGCAACTATGTTTATTCAATGATGTTTTCACTAATCAAAAGGCCGAGTCATAATTTTGCATTATTGGTGGCGCCTCCAGGATACCAAAGCAGCAACGAGAACATCAAAGCTAGAAGCTGGACTGGTCCGTGGGATGGGGCTCGCAGAGGCCTGCGCGTGCCAGGGGAGTATAAGATCGGCTGTCCGCGATAGCGGACAGCTAATGTTTTATGCGAACACCCCCTGGCACGCTTCAGCCTCCGCGGCCCCAACCTACGGGCAGCGCTGCTTCCAGCTTTGATCCCCCCCGCTACCGCTTGGGTGCCCCGGAGATCCTGTGCCGCCTGCTTTAATATAACCTCAGGTTCTCTCTTGAGGCCTCCGTTTGCCGGTTACATGTGCCCTCCTGGAGCAGTGCTTGAAAAAAATTCGGTGTATCGTCGCGACGAAAAAAGCGACCCGTGACTTATACAACACCAGTCAGAACATTGCCCTTTCAGACACAACGATCACCAAGCGGCATCCGCGCCCACTGCCTCACCACGCGGGCAGTCAGCGGCGGAGCCTACAAACTAACTCGAGCGCACTCCGCAGCTCCGGCATGTCTAGGGGACAAACGAATACAACGCGCCCACGCTAAGAAACCTCCTCCGCAGTGCCTAGGCTGAGTCATATATTCAACGAGCAAACGCCTCTCTCTCTCACGCCCGCTCTTACTCGCGCCTGCGCAGAAACGTCGAGCGCCGTCAAAAGCGCCACGCCCCGGTGTACCAACTAGCAATTGTAAAAACGCCACCCGGTGCCTCAAATCGCTGGTTGACTCGCAGGCGAGATTGAGGCGCAATCAGCGATTCCCCTCGCGCGCTTTTGCTCCCACGTACAGCGTAGGGCGCACGGCGACGGTGTGATCGGCCTTTGAATTTATAGGGAACCTCATGGTGACGCCAACGGTATCAGTGCGCTTGGGTGTCCATATAATTGCTATTGCAATAACAACTAAGAGCGGTGTTATTTTTGCTTCTCATGTAATAGCTCATATTGCGGTGTGAGAAATTGAAGCCACCAGACCTCAGTGGTTGTAAAATTGAGATTCAGAGTAGTTCGTTAAAATATGTTCCCCACAGCTTTTTCTAGAAACAGCATTTTTCTTGTTTTTCGAGTTATTTGTTAATTCGGGAGTGTTATTTGGCTGTAAACGTGATGAAAACTCACAGAACATTTAGGTGCACCTAGAATATTCATCAATAAAAACCAAAGAAAAATGACTGAACTTGTGTTCTCAACCTGTTCTTCAGGTGAAAAAGAAACTGAAGGTCACCTCGAGCAGCCTAGCCAACAAATATCATGAACTCAGCGCGAACTACACCTTACAACATGAGGTATCAGCACCCGTGATAAGCATACTTATATGTGGTACAGTTGCATTTTCTTGTGTGAACATTACAAGGGCCAACATAATGTTTAACGGAAAAAAAATCCAGCTTTTCAGCCCCTATTATAAATAATGGAAGAAAGCTTTGCGTTTTTCAAATATTTAAGTTGTTGAAACCCCACCATTTAGCACTGGTGGCGTCACTTGACGCCATATCTGTAACTTTGCTAAAAAATGTTAAAATTATTGTTTTTTGTGTCATGGTTCTGAAAGCTTTTTTACCCTAAAAAATTATCAGCATCGTCATCATCAGCCTGTTTTATGTCCACTGCAGGACGAAGGCCTGTCCCTGCAATCTCCAATTACCCCTGCCCTGCGCCATCAAATTCGAATTTCCTAATTTCATCGCTCCACCTATTCTTCTGCCGTCCTCGGCAGAAGAATAGGGGGAGATCCATTTTTTTTCTCTTGATGTCAATTAGGATATCGTCTATACCCGTTTGCTCTCTGATCCAAACAGCTATCTTTCTGTGTCTTAACGTTACGCCTAGCAATCTGCGTTCATCGCTCTTTGCACGGTCCTTGACTTGCTCTCAAGCTTCTTTGTCAGTCTCCAAGTGTCTGCCCCATATGTAAGCACTGGTAAAATGCACTGATTGTACACCTTTCTTTCAATGATAATGGTAAGCTTCCAGTCAGAAGCTGACAATGTCTGCCCTATGTGTTCCAATCTATTTTAAAGCGAAATGTTTACTGGCACCGAACTTGCGATTTCGCCGTGGCCGTGCTCCGAGGAGGCACATGACGTCACACCGCATTCCTCGTCACCCCACGTTCCTCGTCTTTGTGTTCGCCTCCACTAGCTTCGCCAGCTGCGTCGCATGCCTGATAACATGTCGGAGGACTGAAAAGGAGAGCTCGCATGCACCGCAACCACAGTTGAAGGGGTAGTATGGACGGCGACGATTCTGATAAGCAGGAATAGGCCTGGAATCGACATCGGAGCAAGAGACAGAGGAAACAAATCGCCCAGCAAACAGACGAACAGCGCGCCGAAAGACTGGCTAAACGCCACAACATAGCTAGACAACCAGACTAACCTGGACTTGCAATCAAGATTAACCACGGCTAATCATGCTTTGCCTTAGCTTTCGCTACGTATATTCTGGCAAGCCACTGCGAGTTTTTTATTGTTCTATGATTTTTTTTTTTCATGAACAGGGTTCCTTCTGATTAATTGACCTAGGTGAACGTCCTCCTTCACAGACTCTAGAGGCTGACTGGCGATCCTGAACTCTTGTTACTCTGCCCGGCTATTCATCATTATCTTTGTTCTTCTGCATAATAATTCTTTAACCCCACTCCTACACTCTCTCTGTTAAGAGGAAGCTTTAGCTCGGCCCCAACTCCGACGCAGCCTATTCAAATATATGTAGAACGCAAAAACGTTTTTCTGAGATAATCCCTGGACCGATTTTAAGGACATTTGTTGCATTTGAGACAGTCAGTTGAATTCTAGTGACTTTTGGAAGGAGGATTTCGAACTAGGGTCTGAATTTTGCCAAAGAAATTTTCAAGTATTCGACAGTTACAAAAAAAAAAAATAGAAGCACGAAGTTTACAAATGCGCAGCTCTGCATCAAGAACAGACACCGCAGTTTTGTAAAGGGCATCCATTAGATCATTCAAAGCGGACAAATTCGATATGTCATTTTACATCTTATTTGCATTTGTTACGTTTTTAACAAGGGTTCTACAAAAGCTGTATTTCAATATTACCAATTTTTTTAGATTCATGTGTAACATATCAATTTTGTCCGCTTTAGATGTAGTATTAGATATAACTCACAGGAATGTCATATCATTTTTCATTGATGAGTTAGAGTTTTAAACTTGATAGTGTCGTTCTTTACAAATTTTCAATGTTTGCCAATTTTTAATAAAATATTTACGACCTAAATAAAATATTCGAGAGCAACTGTCACTAAATTTTAAGTTATTCTTTTGAATGTAACAAACCTTGTAAAATTTGGTGCAGTGGTTTCTGAGAAAAACGAATTTTCCATGTACGTGTATTTAGATAGGAGCACCTGAGCTAAAGCTTCCTCTTCAAGGAGTACTGACACAAAAGAAATTCACGTGGTTTTTTCTGCTTCAATAAGTCGTTAATGACCCCGTAATCACGGTACGAAACCTCATTTACTTCAGAGCGCGAGAGGCAATTATTTGCAGTCTTTTTTGTAGCGACCAGTCGAAGTTTCGGTTCCAGAGAGCAACGAGACGGGACAACTGGAATGTAAACAAAATGGTCATGTGTTCGCAAAAAGCCATGACGTATGCTCTGACGCGCAGCCAGCGTGCGCGACCAACTTGCTGAATATTGTCGTGCGACTGCCGCTACAGTACTGCCGCATCGGTCGGACGACCGCAGCCAATGACAGCGCCGGTAGCGTGAACGTCATGGCCACGTGGTATACCCGGCCGGGCGGGGCCGGCGAGTGGGCGCCTCGCCGGTCCGATCATGTCTGTTCTTTTTTTCTCACGCTGGTCGAAACGCGGGCCTCTTTCGCCGCTGACGGCGGCACATAAATCGGCTACAATTTGTTTCTGACACGAAATAACTTCTAGAATAAAGTGACCTCGAAAAAGTGCGAGCTATAAAACGTTGTGCGAAATAGTAAATCGTTGGAGTGATTTCTACTCGGACGCAGTAAGCGTAGACGCGCCAGCAATCGTCTGTATACGGAGCGGCTCGCCTGACTGGCCTGTTTACTCATCCCTACTAACGGCACCGGAAAAACTAACCGTATTTTCACTTAAGAGAAACATAAATGTTGAGGAATTGATTGTGCTGACGAATTTAAGCGCTTTATTATGAGCTACGGATGCATCGCAAGGACCCTCGGCCCCGGATGTAGGCCGGCGAGCTAGGCCTACATCGTCTCCCAGCGATCGCAAGCTCGGTTGGCATGCTCGTTCGCTTCTGTCGGCGCCAATGAAATCATATGTGCTGCAATTTAAGCGTGACATAACTGTGTACACGTTGTGCCGACTAACATAGGCGCTTCGTTATACGAGCTGCAAGCGATCGTGTCACAAGCGCAACTGGTGTCGGATTCGATGGCCCGGCGAGCTATGCCTGCCGGCTCTTGGCCGTCGGCGGCTGTCAACGGATCCGATACTGCTAATGCGGCCTTGCGGAAACACGTCTGCAGTGCTCGCATAGACGTGTTTATATTGTCATCGTTTGTTTCAAACAAGATAGCTGTGCACATACGGTTGCTTTCACTTTCTGTTCGAAGTTATGCAACATTCCGAACTTCCACGCAGGGGCGCTGGTTCTGGGCGGAGCTACCCGCCGCTCGCTCATTCGTACCATGTGTCCCGAATCGCCGCATGCGGCAAGTCGCACACGACGCGCCGTTCTACAGATCGCACGGAAATTCGCGCCATGTGTCTCGCGCTTTAGACGTGGCCAATCACTTAGCGACTCAGATATTGCGGCCGGCGATGGCGAGGACGAACCTCAACAAAACCCTCGCATCAGCCACAATCAATGGTAAGACACAACAAATCGGCGTTGAACGTTGTGGCAGCGCAGTCAAGCTGATAGTGTGGGAAATATGCCGAGGGACACGACAAAAACTGCAGTTGCAGCGACACGGTAGCGTCCCACTAAAAGTACAACAGCTAGAACAAGCATAAACAGAGGAGAAGAGCACATGTAAGCCGCATGGCAGCCGACGAAAATTCGTGACGTAGCCCTATGACGTAGCGTTTTCTTGGCTATTTACAATCCCGCTTGATGCCAATGTAGCGAGGTGCTCTGTTTTGCGGTTGGCTGCGGGCACGTACTTTAAAATTGATTTTAAATATGTTCTAAGCGATATTCGCCGCTGATATATTATAGACGATGTGTGTGACGAACTAAATCGATCTCACAAGTTATCTCGACTTGAAATTTTTGTGTCAGTACTCCTTTAAGGTCCTCAATAATTTCTTGTAACTTGTCTGCATTGTTGCTGAATAGAACAATGCCATCGGTAAACTGAAGGATGCTGAGATATTCACCGTCGATCCTTACTCCTAAGCATTCCCAGTTTAATAGCTTGAATAATTCTTCCAAGCACGTAGTGAATAGAATTGGAGAGATTGTGTCTCTCTGTCTTACCGCTTTCTTTATAGATATCTTCCTGCTTCTCTTGTTTAGAATTGAGGTAGGTGTAAAACTCTTTCTATATATTTTCCAAGGTATGTACTTAAGCGTTCTGTACTCCGTGATTATGTAAGGCCTCTATGAGCGCTGGTATCTCTTCTGAATCAACTACCTTTTCCTAATCTATGAAAGCCATATAGAGAGGCTTATTGTACTCTGCGGATTTCTCGATAACCTCATTAATGACATGGATGTGATCCATGGTAGAGTATCCCTTCCTGAAGCCAGCCTGTTCTCTTCGTTGACTAAAGTCCAGTGTTGCCCTTATTCTATGGGAGATAACGTTGGTAAATATTTTATTTAATACTGGGAGTAAGCTAATGGGCCTATAATTCTTCAATTGTTTAACGCCTCCCTGTTTGTCTACTACTATAACCTTTGCATTCTTCCAGTTTTCTGGGAACGTTGCAGTCGATAGACATATTCTATAAGGAGCCGCCAGTTTTCCAACCAGTATGTCTCCTCCATTTTTGATTAAACCGACTGTTATTCCATCTGCTCCTGCCGCTCTTCCTCGTTTCATGTCTTGCAAGGCCATTCTGACCTCACCGCTAGCTATAGGAGGAGTTTCTGTATCCTGTTCATTACTGTTTCTAATTGAGGTATCCTGACTCCTCTGGGTACTGTACAGGTCAGTATAGAATTCTTCCGCTGCTTTTACTATATCTTCGAGATTGCTGATATTACCCTGCTTATCTTCCAGTTCATTTATCTTGGTTTGTCCAATGCCAAGTTCCTTTCTCACTCATTTCAGGCTGCGTCCCCTTTTTGCGGCTTCTTCAGTCTTTCTTACGTTATAGTTTCGAATATCACTTATTTTCGCGTTCTTTATCTGTTTTGACACTTCTTATGTGTTTTGACATTGTATCTTATCTCTTGAATTGGACACTTTCATTCTTTGTCGTTTCTTTATTAGTTACTTCTTTACTTGGGAGAGCTTGCCTACTTGTTGGCTTGGTGCCCTGCCTCCCACTTCAATTGCTGCCTCTTAAACCAGCCTAGGGCGCTCTAACGTAAAACTATTTCAAACTTTTTTATTTCAATTCTGCAATCAGCCCTGCGCGATTGGTCAAAAGCTTTCTTGACCAGGGGTGCTATGCAGGATGCGCCGAGTTTGGCGAAACTCGGGATCTTCACGAGCTCTGGCGACACCCCAAGATGAAAGCACAAATGGTACCGAGACACAGTTTATCTTTCGACAAGCCTCCAGTTTCATTGGTTTATCTAGATTCACTAAGGGTGGCTATCATTCCTTGGGCGTTGCCTTCTGGGCGGTTGACAAACTGGGGCTCACGTGATCATACCGTCGGTGCATGGTCGCGCCTTCTTTCACTTGTTTGTCGTTCCACCGAGTGCATTACACGCACAAGCGAGTTATAAAACAAATGCATTTAATACAATATTATTAGTTAGTTTAACGTGGTTTAAAAGCATTTTGAAGCTTACAATATGTACACTGAATGTGTATTCGACTAATTTGCAATTTAGTACGCTTCGCATTATACCACGAGGGAACGCTGTGGTGGCGTCATCACATACCTTCATCGGGCGTGCATGGCGGCTAAACATCGAAGAGGCCCAGTGTAAACAAACTCGTACAACGAGCTTGCAGTGCGCGACGTAGTGATCAGGCTCGACGATGACCACTATTTCTTGGATAGTTCTGTTCCTCGGTGAGCAATCTTTTCGTGCACCCCGAAAGACTGCGAATAGCTTAAGCGATTTTACAGATCGCAACACGTACCTACTGTTCACGGCACAATCCTGAACAAACAACTTATCCGGTGCTGCTTCTGTGAGTGCGCCGAGTTCCTCCACTCTGCGTGACTGCGAGCGTCACGAATATTGCATAGTGTGTGCAAAAGGAAGACAGCCGATATAGCTACGATGCGACAAGGAGGTGGTGCCGACGATGGATCTCGCAACCACAAAACACAGTGACGGAGGCATCGACAAACTGCAGATAAGTATATTTCTACTGTTTCATACTTAGCATATTAATAGTGCACGGATTAAGTCACTTTCGTAGTAACGAACTGAATGTCCAGCAGTTTAAAAAAGGCATTGAGAGCCAATGAGTGTTCGTGCTTTTACATGTACGTGGGCCCGCGAAAATATGGAACAGGTAAAGGTAACCTTCACTAACTTTGTGATATAACAGAAATTCATCAGTGACATTCAGCCCGCAGAATCTATGGAAGAATATCTTTATCCAGGTGAAATGTCAATAGCAGTACTGTTATAAAGGAAGAAACTTATACAAAATTTCATGGGTTGAACAGCACATGGGAGGCATTCCCGAATCGTGATCGCCACGTTACCGATATCCTTTAAAAATGTTTAGAATAGTTGCATTCTACCGGTTATGCAATATGGGACATAAACCTGGAGGTTAACAAAGAAACTTGAGAAGTCGAGGACTGTGCAGAAAGCGAAGTAACAAAAATTGTTGGAGATAGCATTAAGGCAGGAAGACAGTGGCGTAGCAAACCGTGGCAACTGATATGCTAGTTGAGATTAAAGAAAAAAAAATGGAATCGGTAGGCAGGCCATGCACGTCTTCAATCACTTGTTGCCAATTTATAACAGGTGATTACATAAGCGTGACAGAACGGATGTCAAGGAGAGAGAACTGCAGCCGAGGATGGTAGAAAATTGCGTAATGGGACAAAAATATGATGTTTATAGGCATAGGATGCAATCAGCTCGCATAAGACGGGATTGTAGGGAGCGCCATTGATCTTGCAGTGAACAAAAATAGGTTTGTGGTGCTAACAGTAGAGACTCGTGAAGGTTCGAGGACACCTCAGCTGTTGGCACACTAATAAACATTGCAATTGGCTCTCAAAAAAAAAAAACAACCCGTTATGAAAAATAAAGCAATGTTGTCCCGACAAATTGTTTTATTATGCATACACTAAAGGCTTCCACAGTTAAGGGCAGTTAGTACCAATAGTGCAATGAGCATTTTTATTTGTAAATAATGGTTTATATGCGGTTGATTCATTCTAACAATCCACTTTTTTGCAGCAAAACATTGTGCTGCTGGAGGCACTGAACCGCCTGGTGGCAGTAGGCGAGCGCCAGGCACATGCTCTTGAGAGTGTGGCAAGGTCCAGAGGGCTGCTCTGCAACAGTAGGATCATTGCACTCACTGCTTTCCAGTCGAGCCCCCAGTACACACCTTATAAAGGAGCTTTCAGTTTATTATTATTCAAGAGCATGAATAAAATTATAGCACTAAACATTGTGCTGTGCATATTGGGACACTTGTAACATGCACTTGATGTCTCTTGAAAATGGGCAAACACGTAAGACAACCTGGACCGTGTAAATGAAAAAGACACTAATGCAGCATATACGTCATTGTGCTGTTTGTTCTTTCTATGTGCAAGAATACAGTGGGTGTTGATTAGCCACAAGATGAACGGTGTGTGTATTTCACAATGAAAAGAAAGGAAACGGCATGACCTTAATCATGCTATCACCTATAGACTGTGCACATGAATGCAACACTCCCCGATTTAAACGTGCCATTACATGCATGTTCGAAACCACATATATTTTAACAATGTCATATATTTGCATGTACTAATTTTCACACAGCTTAAGCCCATGCATAGCTCACTTGTGATGTATCCATTTCATAGGCCAAATAATTGTACACTTTGTCCTTTTGTGTTGTATGAACAGCGGCATCCTCTAGTCGGATACAACTTCATAAGACAGGAGAGGCCCCACCCAGATGACCAAAGCGCAGCAGCCGATTGCCTCCACGTCTAAAAAAATAGTCCCTCTCCAATGAGCGGGTATTAGTGCGTCCAGCGGCACGACGTCAGTGTAGAGTGTGTGCCCATTGGTGCAGGCTTGTGTTCACCTGTCATTGAAGTGCAGATTCTGCGGCCTCCTAAAGTTGTATCAGACTATAGAATCACGCAATGCCTTGCACTGGTTGCATAGACTTTAGCAACTTCATAGCACACAATGATCAGGAACAGAAATATATAAAGGCACCCAAGCAAAGCTGGCTGGCCACACTTCTATTATGAGGGGCTGTAAACAGTTCTCGCCAAATATTCCCATGACATCCTTGAAAAAGAGGTGGTGTTTGGCATTTTAGAATCAAAAACAGATTACAGTGAATGTTGTGTACCACGTTAAAACAAACTGAGCTTGGTTATCTGCACAGCATGTAATGAAAGCTCGTGCTTCACATAGGAAACAAAGTGCTCTGTCCAGTACAATTGTCGAGTTCGCTGTGGCACCTATTATGTCATTAGTGCCAACATACAAATTTTCAAAGGCCATTCATTTCACCATTATTTTTGTATGATGGTTCTTTCAATCAGTGCTTGTATTACATGAGCAGGTGGATTTGAAAGCAAAGCTTTGTTTGCAAACCTTCAGACTTCCATAATTGTGTGGCAAGGCACTGGCATGGTGGCGAATAGCTCACACTTCGTCGGTCCTGCACCAAAGAGGCCCAATGCTCTATATGAAGTTGGATCACGCAACAATTCGACGGCACACAAAGAAGAGTAACACACACAGCAGAGCGTTCTGCTGTGTGTATTTCTCTTTGTGTCCCGTCGAATTGTGCTACAATTCAGCTTCAAGCTTCTATACCGATACAACGAGTCTTCAACCTCACCAATGATCTAGTTATTAAGCCACAATGGCGCACATCTTTGAAATGTCCAAACGCGAATTAGCTCTCCAACAAATCACCGCAAGCATAAAATTTCGCTGCACAGGTGTATGCACGTGCCATTTTCTGTACCACTAAACTCGCAGGAATCAAAGGGGCAAGCATTAACCAGCCTTACTGCTGCCGTTACCACCATCATCATCATCATGACACCAATAGAAAGACAGTGCTGCATTTCAGTAAAGGGAGTGCCGGAGGGAAAGGCGTGACAGCGAGGCTTGAGGCTTGCAATAAAAATAGCACTTGCAAGACATGTTCAATGCCAAAATATGCTGCATATCGCTCATCCTACTTTGGCATTGCGGCAAGCTTTTACACGTTTATGTCACAGTTTCTGTAATCATTGCTCTAAAGCTGTACAAAAGGTCTATTCGCTCTGCAATCTTTATCATGGCGGGTTAAAGACCCACTTTTCATTGGCATCTGCACCACATTTCTCCCGATATGTAATTTTGCCTTGGTGGTTCACGACATCTTCACGCACACCGAGTTCTGCAGAGCATTGGATCTGTATTGTTCTACTGCTGAAGAATTAGAGCCCCATTATGAGACGAAAATATACGATTTGTCCATACAGAATAACGCTGCCCCCCCCAAAAGAAAATACACTGAACCACTGGCACATGCACCAACAGTGAACACAGCAAACACTCTGAAGTATTTTCTTCATGCAACCCAGCACACTAAGATTCTCAATGCATTTTCACTTTGCCATAAATGCATAGGCACAACCGGCTTGGCGCGACATCCGCATCTCGCACTGCAACGAATTGTGCAATGCCTTGCTGTTTCATAGTGCGGCCGATAGATGACGCATGACCAAAATTTAGCATTATGCATACTAAATAACTTGTACTAAGTACTAAGTAATCTCATAAAAAACCCAAAGTATTTTTATGAGATTAGCATTCACAGGGTACTTCACACAATTTGTGAGATCCATTTATCTATTTACACTTCATTAACCTCTTTCCTCAAAAAGTGAGCCATTTGGAAGGCACCCTGATAGACAAGTAGAACAATCGGTAAAAAGTCAGCAACCAGCGAAAAAGTCAGTATCATAGGCTGCCGCATGTGTGACGTCGGTAAAACAAAATTTAGGTCGGCTGCACAGAAGTGACAAATTTGGCAATATAGTGCGTCCAGGCATTGCTGCAATGCTAATCACAGTAACGCTGACATTGAAGGCACCTTAATTCCTACGTACGTTCCGTCGACACACCCGACTACGTTCGTAATGTTTCCGCGAAGTAAGAAGCGTTCTTTTATAAATGCCCGCTCAGCCGCAGTCTTCGGGAAAGCCAGCCACCGCTTCCGCACTGCCGCATCAATAAGCGCATCAGACATCTCTGACACAGAGGCTCACAGTAGTTTGATGACGTCCAATGTAACGCTCGGCGCCGACGCTTCCCTGAAAACTCCCAGTCCCGTAGAAACGGAGGGCGCAGAGGACTTGCTCTTCAACGGTGAGCGAATGAAGCCCGCCACGCTGTCTCCACAGACGAGAGTCTTCGCCTAGCTCGTCACACAGCCAGCGCACTGATGTCTTCGACAGGCGAAAATGACGCTGAAACTCCACAACGGTCGTGTACGCAAACGGGTCCAAACGGTCATACTGACGCTGGCTGCGATAACACAGGCTGCTGCTGCCGCCGCCATGTTTCCGAGTTGAACTCGGAGGGGGTTTCGCGATGTACGAGTTTAGCACGAGTTCGCCTGTCAATCAAAGCCAGAGGTCACGCCCCGCGCGGGGCATGTAACTCTTGTGCGCGCACCCACCACGGTTGGGCCACGCCCAACTTATCTTTCGGCAACAGCGACGCGGTGCCGAGCTGAGAGGCATCAACAATATTTACCACCGACATAAAACACGCACAACACACTGTCATCGGTGATGTACTGCGCACTACTATCAAAAACAAAGCGTTGACTGTCGCTGGCTTATGCATATATCTTCTCGGGCTGAGATGGCCCCACAGCAAGGTTTCATTGCCTGCATCGTGGCGACATAGCGCACAGTAAATAATTATCGGCACGTCACTGTAGCTGCTTGCAAGGCGTCGATGCGCCGAGGCTGAAGACGATGCTGAGGAGTGCGTATCGCAGCAGTCGTTTGAGATGGCTGCTCTGTCATCGGTGATGTATCGGAGCCACAACGTCGTAAATACGATCAGCGTCCGAGAATCACTCGCTCTTCTAGACCCAGTGCAATGGCATTTCTTCATCACAAGCACTGCCCACAGTTCCAACACCTTCCTCAGTTCGAAGTCTCATTTCATAACCGCACACAAGAACCCTCACCTGCCAAAATGCGATTGCTGCGGTGTCGTTACGATATCCTTCTGCGATCGCTGCTGGCTCCAGCATAAGTAATCCGCAAGCACCTTGGTGCGCACAAAACACTGAAATAGTGCGTACATGCGCTCAGAGGCACTTTCACTGGGCAAGCGATGACAAGCGATGAATTGTGTCGATGGGAAGCACGCACTTCTTCGCAATGCATCGCCGAGGCTTCGCGCACAAAGATAAACTAGTAAATTTTCACTAAACTGCGTCACTACGGGCACTACGGACCGCCATTTTCGCAGCGACAGCCGTTGCTCCCGTATTTGTGACTAGTGCGTCGTTTTTAGTTGGTAAAGCGGGGGCCTTAAGGCGCCTGCGATGAACAGCCGTACCACGGCGCTGCGTTTCTATTCCCCTAATAGAAAAAGAGTGGTGATCACAGACATTATTGAGAATAGCACTGTAGCGCCCCTAGGCGACCTCTCACCGTATGAACTGCCTCGTGCGTGCGACCTGCTTCAATGTATCCGCTTCGAAGCTTTCGCCTCACTGTCGCCACTCGCGGCAAGAAGTGCAAAATTTAATAATTTGCTCGATCTCCGTTTGTCATCAGAAATTTCTAGCATTCAACACGAAAAACAGACACTTAAAGAAATAAAAATGTTCGTTATTTAATTTGTTGTATTTTAACGTATTCGTTTGAGCGAAAGCGTAGCTGCAAGAATGCGCCGCATGTACCCTGTTCGCATTCGATGGAGGATAAAAAGATAGTTGCCGAAAGAGGAGACACGCCCTTGACGTGCCCGGGAAAGGCGTGGCAAGCGGCTCACGGCAAGTGTGCAGACAGACAGCGGGACAGTCACGGTATTGCTAAGTTGCGATAATCCGTTGATAACATTTCGCGGCGCTGGCGCGTTTCGTTGTGCAGCCGTCTGCGCTTGAAACGTGGAAGCAGCGTGCCGCGCAGGGTGCGCTCATGTTGTCATACGCGGCTTTTTGTCTACATATTTTTTTGCCTGCAGCCTTTGCGCGTTTCCCGCTATCTCCGTTCACTGACTGCCGTCGAGCAAACTCGGGTAAAACTCGGGTGAACGAGAAACTCGGCGCATCCTGCATAGCACCCCAGCCCCGCATTACCTGTCCTTCACGCGGCGTCAGAAAACCGCGATAGCTCCCGTCTGATATGACGTGTATACACTGATTATGCATGATTTGACCGAACGAACGAAAAATAGCTATTTCTGATTCGACGCCTTTTCACCATTAGCCCTCGGTTATCGGTCAAAAGCTTTCGGGCTGCGCCCACTTCACCTGCCTCTCACGCAACGTCACAAAACCGCAATAACTCACTGTGTCAAAGTGTTGTGTACGCGTTAAGGATGCATTAATATGCCGAACAAAACTGAATTTTCTTCTGAATAGCCGCAGGCTGCCCCGTTCCGAAAGGAATACAAAATAGCTGCCGCCGATCTACTCGTAGCTGCCGGAGAGCATGAGTTTATTTGCGTGTAATAAACTTTTTCCGTGGCCGTTTAACGTTTTCAAGCACTTTCGGCACGTTTACGACCTCGCTCTCCCAAGTTTTCTTTGCTGAGGATCCGTTTTGGCGTCATTCTTAAGCTTCCGTTGCAAGCCGCCGCGATTGTCGCCGAGCCACCGCAAGCTAAGTAAGAGAAAGTGGACCAATCGCGTACGCCGGCACCACCCTCTTCATCCGGTTATCGATTTTCAGTGAAATGGCCCGGTCCCATCAAATCCCTCTCCACTTGAGCGTGCTCTTCACCTCTTGTCAGCCAATTAGATAAGAGAAGCCGTTCAGCGTAGGCAATGTTATTCGTTTTTCAAGCAAACAAAAATGACCTCATATGAACGAGGAGAGCGTTTGAGTGGTCTGTTCAAAGAGTCCTGTGGGTGACCGCCCGATGCTTGCGTCGGCGGTTATGGAAATTTGACGTCAGGAGATTGGAATAAAACCATATTGGAATAGTTTTACGTTATAGGGCCCCTAGTTACGGTTTCATAGTTACACTGAATAGATCAAGCAAAAATATCTGCATAAATAAAAAAACTTCAGGACCGAAACTTAGGGCGCGATCTTGTACGCGTTCCAAAATAGAACGGACCGCCTCCGTTCTAAACGTCACGAAATAGGCGGTTCGCAGTGTTCGCGAGAACGAGAGGAAGCAAACAGCCAATGAGCGAAGTGGAAGCCTGCGTCACGCATTTGACGTCTGCTTGGGGACCGTATAATATATTGAGAAGCGTTTGCAACATGTTGAGAAATATTTTGCTATTATGAGTGAGTAGCAAAATGTGTTGGTGTTGCTTTTCAAAGATTCAATTTGGAATGCAAAACGACTGAAACAAAATATTGTGGTTAATGTCTTCAAATGGCGCTAGGTGGTGTCGCAGTTTTGCGAAACGTTTAGTGATGACGCTAGCTACCACCCCGTTTCACGCACACGGCGCGAATTTTGAAGCGGTTGGTTTAGTCGTTCAGTTGAAGCCATGGCGCTTAACGTTGAAGCACCGACGAAGGGGCCGCGCGTGTCGGAAGCTCAGAAGGAGACGGTGGTCGCCTTCATGCAAGAGCATCCCCAGCTGGCTGTAAGATCCAGCGAGCTGGGGCCACGCTTCACTGCTGCCGACCGCCGACGGCTGTGGCAGCAGCTAGCCGAGCAGCTCAACACGCAAGGCCCCGTCGTGAAAACCGTCGAGCAGTGGCAAGAGTGGTGGCGGAAGCAAGTCTTCGAGGCCCGCCGCAACGCTGCCGCACTTGCCCAAGAACAAAGGTGAGTGACCGTCCAATGGCCTGGGCGATTTGTCCTTCGACATTGGCGTGTATTTTCAGAAGCACAGGAGGGGGGCGGCTACATGGTTTTCATGGCCGAGTCCTGCAGCTAACCGGGACGGTCCGCCTCCACGGCGTGACCGACCTCCCCTACCAAGAGGTAAGCACACTGCCGCCGTAATATCATGGGTTCCTGAATGGTGCCGGTTTAGAGTTTGACATTATCTGTAAGTGCTACCTTTAGCAGAACGCAACACCGTTGGTGAACAGGAAAATAGCGTAGGAGAGAATGGAAAAGCAGGTAGGTTAATCAGCTAGAATCTCAGTTGGCTGCGTTTTCGGGAAAAGGGGGGTTAAGTGATTAACACAGAATTAAAATGCCTTCACGGAAGTGCACGAGGACGGTAACACATGGGATCATTAAGCACTCAATAATTGCACAATATTTTCGCAAATTAGTACGAAAACTTGTAACATAGGCATTGTAACGAATAGCCACGCTTACGACATTTTCCAGCAGGCTGACGTCCCCACCTATGGCATGGAAGTCGTCGTCGAAGACGAGGCTGCGGGCGTGAGCACAGCGACACGTAAGCATCAGAGGAATGAGTGTTTTAATTATCGCCAAGTGTGTGTGCAGTTCGTAAACATTAATGTGTTTACTCTACAGCGGCAGAGGATCCACCGCGCGGCGCGGCGCCTGCCGAAAGGGTGGCCGCTGCACCTGGTAAGTTATTGATCCTCAAGCTGTTAAATAAAATGAGCTCTTGTATTTTATTGAACTAGCCCAATAAGCCATAACATGGCCATAGCCACTTTTATTCGTACCATAAAATGCAGTGCAACTGTAGAAAATGCTGTATGCTTTCAGTGTTGCAGCACCCTGTTCGGCCACCACGTCGACAGCGACCGCGACGGGTGGATACCCTGACTACGATGTCTTCGCAGTGCGCCCGCAGCCTGGAACAGGGCGACGAGGTGCTGCAGGTTGGTAGGCCCTTTGGTGTCATTTTACATGAAGGACATAAATATTCTTTAGGCTTTGTTATAAGTAAATCATGAATCTGAAAAACAAATCAGCTTGGGATGTAAACAAGAAATATGCGTTGTATAGAGGGCTCGGTAACGTATCTTGCCAACGATCAGCCGCCGGACGAAAGGTTGGGTAGCCCTGAAAAGGGCTGTTTGGTGGTGAGAGATGCATTAGAATAGATGACGGAAGAGTAGTTCCAGCAGGTCTTTGTCTGTCCAAACGAAGAGGGTATAGCTTGTACGCGACGCTTGACACTGCCAAAGAATGCCATCAGGCCAGTGGCTCTTCAGCAGAGAGGGAATCGTTGTGCACGTTGCAATTCTTCACAACAGCAGCTTGCAGCCGTGAGCTGGTTGCGAGTAATCAGCAACTGATGCGAACAGTTCCACCATGATTATTCATTCCAGGTGCTGCGCAGAATCGAGGCTTCAACAACCCGCCTCGCTGTCGCGGCAGAACGGACGGCAGCAGCCCAGGAGGGGATCCTGGAACAGGTGCGCGCCATAGCGCAGGACATCGCTGAGCACCTGCAGCAAGCGAGACATTAATTTATCATTTTATTCATTTGTTTCACCAGTTCCGTTTGTTTTGTTTATTTATTGTTTGAGTTTCCTTTCAGTAATAGAGGAGGATTTTTTGGTTGAGAGGTGCAATGCGCGCACCCATTTTTGTTCTGTTGTTTGAGTTTCCTTTGAGTAATAGAGGATTTTTTGGTTGAGAGGTGCAATGCGCGCCCCCATTTTTGTTCTGTTGTATTTGCCTCTTTCTATTTATGCTTATCCAGCTGCAATGCCAGCGTGCTTTTTTTATTTACACATTTCGAAGGCGCCTAGTCATTCACACTGGAATCGTTACAAATAGTTGTCGATTTCTGTGTATGGGTTTTGTAATGCGATATTTATATTGCTTCACTGTGTTGTAGCTTACTGCACTCATTATGAAGCGTTACCGCATAGTGTTTGCAATGTGATATTTTCATTTCGGCACAGTGAGGCTAAGGTGCAACGACTACAATGTCTTTTTTTCAGAGCACCAAACTAGTCACTCTTTAAGTTGCATAGTTTCAAAATGAAAATGACCATCATTGCACCACACCAGTGATTGGTTTCCTCTAGTCTTCGTTCCAAGGGAGTCATTGCAAGAATAACTTTCACGCATGACACTTTCTGGGTGCTGTGAGATTGCAGAGCCAATTATTCATGTATTATGTAACATGTTTCATCACAGCTGGCAAGTGCACTCAGCTTTTTACAATTATGATTCACCTGTTTAGCATCGCACTACAATTGCTGCCGAGAAATGAATGCTTCTAGTCAGTGACTCATAACACTGACAAGGGAATGGACATACCTGGGATAGTCATACTTTCTTGCAAGGTCACGTAAATGTAATTGCAAGTTTTACATGCCGTGGTGAAAAAGAATTGTGTGATGCTGATGTTGCAATGTTGTCACATGCTTTGCTACCTGAAGCATGTTGTACTACAAGGTTTGTGATGTACTTGTCATTATAGTGTGATAAAGTTGACCTATCTATTTTTTGCACTTTTACGTTAATTTACATCTACCCATTTGGACATGATGTGACGAGTATAATGCTGTCACTACACTCGGCGTTACATTTTGTTTGTGTTTGAATCCGCATTCATTACGCGTTACTTGCTTGCCTCGCCTGCGTATTCATGCTTGCACAGAAGTTTTGATACACCTAGCACAAGAGATGGCTAGCAAGCATATTGCCTCACTCCTGCCAACGTACACTGAGCGTCAAAATGCACAGGATGCGGCGGTTGCGTTCATTCTGATGTGCTTTATGAACATTTTTCGCACCTTTTGCTGATGGTGACCATGAGTACAGAGTGCCAATCATATGCATTGCTTCCATCAAGTCTGTCATGACTATGATGGGTCAAGGGATGTTTTTATTTCATATTTCATGTGATATTTAAAGAAAAGGCTGCACTTTCACGTTGCTACCGCGTTTCATGTTCCACTAGGGAAGAAGTACTTTGTGATGTGCATATTGCATAAGACAATGCTAGCTTGGGAGCAGCAGCGAATGCAGTTCTTCACAGATGAAGGGGCATGAAGCATTGCCTTACGACTGCTTCGCGAGTACTACTGTTAATAAGTGGCAGCCTTGGAGACTCTTGCATAGTGGCGAGGGTACAACTGTTTCCACGGCCGTGGCATTCTATTTAAAGGATTCTTTGTATAAGTGTACTTCATCATCATCATCCTGGTTACGCCCACTGCAGGGCAAAGCCTCTCCCATACTTCTCCAACTACCCCGGTCATGTAGTCCCTGCAAACTTCTTAATCTCATCCGCCCACCTAACTTTCTGCCACCCCCTGCTACGCTTCCCTTCCCTTGGAATCCATTCCGTAACTCTTAATGACCATCGGTTATCTTCCCTCCTCATTACGTGTCCTGCCCATGCCCATTTGTTTTTCTTGATTTCAACTAAGATATCATTAACTCGTGGTTGTTCCCTCACCCAATCAGCTCTTTTATTATCCCTTAACGTTACACCTATCATTCTTCTTTCCATAACACGTTGCGTCGTCCTCAATTTAAGTAGAACCCTTTTCGTAAGCCTCCAGGTTTCTGCCCCGTACGTGAGTACTGGTAAGACACAGCTCTCTTACACTTTTTGCTTGAGGGATAATGGCAACCTGCTGTTCATGATCTGCGAATGTCTGCCAAACGCACTCCAACCCATTCTTATTCTTCTGATTATTTCACTCTCATGATCCGGATCAGCAGTCACTACCTGTCCTAAGTAGATGTATTCCCTTACCACTTCCAGTGCCTCGCTACCTATCGTAAACTGCTGTTCCCTTCCGAGACTATTAAACATTACTTTAGTTTTCTGCAGATTAATTTTTAGTCCCACCCTTCTGCTCTGCCTCTCCAGATCAGTGAGCATGCATTGCAGTTGGTCCCCTGAGTTACTAAGCAAGGCAATATCATTAGCGAAGCGCAAGTTACTAAGGTATTCTCCATTTACCCTTATGCCCAATTCTTCCCAATCCAGGTCTCTGAATACCTCCTGTAAACATGCTGTGAATAGCATTGGAGAGATCGTATCTCCCTGCCTGACGCCTTTCTTTATTGGGATTTTGTTGCTTTCTTTATGGAGGACTACAGTGGCTGTGGAGCCGCTATAGATATTTTTCAGTATTTTTACATACGGCTCGTCTACACCCTGATTCCGCAATGCCTCCATGACTGCTGAGGTTTCGACTGAATCAAACGCTTTCTCGTAATCAATGAAAGCTATATATAATGGTTGGTTATATTCCGCACATTTCTCTATCACCTGATTGATAGTGTGAATATGGTCTATTGTTGAGTAGCCTTTACAGAATCCTGCCTGGTCCTTTGGTTGACGGAAGTCTAAGGTGTTCCTGATTCTATTTGCAATTACCTTAGTAAATACTTTGTAGGCAACGGACAGTAAGCTGATCGGTCTATAATTTTTCAAGTCTTTGGCGAAACGAAGTGTACTTCGTTTGTGTTTAAATTATCATCTGTCGGATGTGTGGATTGGGAACACTGACCATTCGTATGGAGGTGCACTTGTCGTGTATACAAATTTTTAAATGTATTTTCCGCTGTACAAACACACCCCTGTGATAGCCTAAGGGCACTGCACTTTGTATAAATAAATTATGTATTATGAAAACTCACCATTCCTGTGTCCTTCAGAAAAGGTTGACAACTGCGCTGCGCTGCTGCCTTCCTCTGAGGAACACGTCTTGTGGTGCCAGCACCTGTATGTCTCCTGGCTCCTCTGGCTCCTCAGCTGGTGGCACTTCCCCACCATAATCCTCCAATGTCCAGTCGCCCGCCTCCAAGGCAATGTTATGGAGAGCAACGCATGCATAAATGATTCGCGCTGCTCTATCGGGGCTGTACAGCAGTGTCCGAAAGCGCTGCAAGCAGCGGAACTTGCTTTTCAACACCCCGATACATCTCTCCACAACATTGCGCATGGATGCGTGCTCCTGGTTGTAGTGGCCTTCAGAGGTGGTGCCGGCATGGCTGCCAGGTACTGGAACAAGCAGCCATGGCTCGAGAGGATATCCTGAGTCTCCTATTACAGAAAGTGACAGCTGAGTGCTCTGCCCTAGTTAGGGGTACGCATTACGAATACTAACCAAGCAGATACTCGCCAGGCTGCAGTTGTGCGGCTAGGCGTGCATGCAGCGGGTTACGCTGCCACACCCAAGAGTCATGGCACGAACCAGGGAACCGAGGGTCCACAACAAGAATGCGAAGTTCCGCATTGCAAACTTGCAATGGGGATCAATACAATATAGCGCTGCAGATATGCTCGAAATCCGTTTTGCCATTCATATGCACAAAAGAATACACGTACGCTGGTACAAGTAGCAGACTGTTTCAGCCATAGGCGTGCACAGGGTCTTGCAATGGGGGGGGGGGGGCAATGCGCCACCCCCCCCGCCTTATGTGGACGCCTATGGTTCGCACTAATTGATAGCTAAATGAAAACTCGAGGCCCGATATTGCGCAAGAACCTCCATACGAGACAAAGCCAGCCCATGCAATGGTTGTAAGTACTTGCGTGTTCAAAATGCTTCCATCGTGTCTTCCCTACAGTGTATCCATTTCTGCTACGACTGCTGCCCATTTAAAACACAATTTTGGAACGGCAGACTGATTATCCACAACACATGGCACTCATCATTACTCCCGACATGTCAGATTTCAACGAGCTCGTAAACAGTTCCCCGCATGTTCTCTTTTAATCGTTACATTACTTGTTATGCCAGCTTGGGCATTAAACCGAACAATTGCAACTATGGGCGAGTAAAAATGGCAACCACAGTTTGAAGTAAAACATTCCAACGGTACTTACGACCATGACGTTTAGGGCGTAATAACCCTTCCTCGACATGAAGCTCGCCGTGTCAGCCGGGCTGAGTCCCTCTGGCTTCATAATGGCGATCAATGTGCCATCGACGCACGCTAGCACGCCTGAAATGGCGCCGCGTCGCGCAAACGCCGCCTTTGCCTCATCCTTGGCAGCCGGTGTCAATGGAAAGTCCACCAACTTTCGCCGGGCAGACACGGAAATCATGGCCTCCGTCACCTCGTGAATGGTGCTGCTCACGGCCGACTGTGCCATGCCTACGTGTTCCTCGCGACCAACGCTCCTCTGGAAGCTTCCGGTGCCGAAGAATCGCAGCGCGCACAACACTTTCCTTTCTGTGGAAAGGCCACTGGCTCGCTGGCATCCAATGATAGGGTCAAGCTCGTCGCACAAGCTACGCACTGTTCGTTTGGACAGACGAAAATACTGCCGGAACTCTTCTTCCGTCAACTCTTCAAATGCATCATCTACCTCGGGTCGTCGTCTCTGCGCGACTGCACCAGCCGCACAGGCGACACGAAAAGGCACGGCAGAGAAAAACGCCATGTTCTCCAACTGTTGGGAGCGCGGAATCGGATTGAACCGGATACGAAAGATGCTAACTGTCCTAAGCACTTACGTTCTAATCCAATCCAAGCCGTCTGGTAGCCGTTCTAATCCGTTCTATCGCTCCGGACGGACTCTCCGTCCGTTCCGTGGCGTTCGTCCGTTAGCAGACGACACGGAATGATTATGCGCAGCAAGACGTCACGGCTCACGTGACAATTGACGTCATGGCATTCGTCGCGGTTCAAATTGACCAATCGTGTGCGGCTTGATGGAACGGACCGCCTCCGTTCTATTTTGGAACGCGTACAAGATCGCGCCCTTATTTTGTTTAGGCTCTTGACGCGTTCTCACACTTGCGTTTGTGCATGCATCTGCTGTACCTCGACGAAAATTTCTATAGTGCGCCGTTGCCTGACACCGTGTACATTAGTTTAGTGTTTTTCTTATTGTCGGTAATACACCTGAAGCTCTAGCAAATTTTCGAGAGGTACATGCTGTCTTTAATATTTTCGGGAACCTCTCGTCAGCAGTGAATGTCACATCACTGCTATTAGTCTGCATCTTAAGTTACGCAATACCTGTTATTCTGTGGATTTCTTGCAACAGACTTCCCGACAATATGATCGGTAAGAGCAACGTTTGTCCTTGCAGGACAGCTTGTTTATATGCCAAAATGCTCTCCCGGGGCCACCATCTTCCAGTAGTATTTTCGCTCGCATCCGCGTGCGCAAGCCTATGAAACGTCTGGGCACTGCCAAGAGAAACTTCGTTCGAAATGTAACCAAACCGGGAGGGTCGAGTACGCAACGTTTGTAAACTCGAGCACAAGTTGATATTCTCGACATATTTGCACAGCGCAAACGGCAAGGACTGAAGAAAGAACACAACAGAGGTGCTGGCTTCAACTGATTTTTGTTTGCGAAATCCCCAGAACTATACACATGACCAAAAGTAATAAAAAAACAACTTTTGCATTAGGTCACGCATGAACGCCTATTGAATCACAGCCAGATACTTCATTTCGTTTTTGTTGAGTGCAATGGATGGCATGCTGATGCAAAGGTCACCCAGCCGCTGTATCTTTTCAGCCTCTATGATTTCCCTTGTAAGCTGATCTCAGGGTTTGGAAATAATGACGCAGTTTTCAAATTCACCACCCGATTTTTCCCCACACTATTCATGGCTGATCCCCCAGAGTGGGTTGCGACGTTCCACTAAGAAACAAAAACAAGAATTTCAGGTGCTTGTCACGGTCGAGTGAGCTGGACTTTCTCCATGTAAGGAAAGACGAAATCGGCGACATGCTGCTTCTGGCTATCTTTGCCGTCACAATCTCATACCAAAGAAAAAAAGTTCTCACCGTAACTTGCCGTAACCTCCACTTCTAGTCGCCAATAACGGGCCGCTTTCCGAATCATTCAACAACGACAACTTGCTCGCGCATCATTCAAGAAACTTTCGAGATGCCGCCACGGTTTATATTCGATTCCCCCCCCCCCCGGCTTTGGATAACATTAAACACGTATAATATAGAATATGTGGCACATAACAACCGACAAAGACCTAAGACTCAGATAGGTGTTTATTAGCATCCACCTTAGATGGTTTTTGGTCTATTAGAGGGTGCGAAATAGCGTCGCAATAGTTTCTCACTCACTCCTCTTCGGCGTATCGGGGTCCATACCCGCACACGGTCGCCGGGCTGGTACTCGACGAACCGTCGTCGGAGGTTATAGTGTCGGCTGTCAGTACGTTGCTGGTTCTTGATCCGTTAGGCGGGCGAGCTGTCGGGCTTCTTCGGCGCGCTGGAGATAGGTAGCGAAGTCAAGATTCTCCTCGTCAGTGACATGCGGCAGCATGGCGTCGAGCATCGTCGTGAGGTTCCTGCCGTAAGCCAACTTGAACGGCGTGATCTGTGTTGTTTCTTGCACCGCCGTGTTGTAAGCGAAGGTTACGTGCGGCAGGACGGCATCCCACGTCTTGTGCTCGACGTCGGCGTACATTGCTAGCATGTCGGCGAGGGTCTTGTACAGGCGCTCCGTGAGACCATTCGTCTGCGGGTGGTAGGCAGTTGTCCTCCTGTGGCTTGTCTGGCTGTATTTCAGAATGGCTTGGGTGAGCTCTGCTGTAAAAGCTGTTCCTCTGTCGGTGATGAGGACTTGTGGAGCACCATGTCGCGGCAGGATGTTCTCGACGAAAGATTTCGTCACTTCGGCTACGCTGCCTTTCGGTAGAGCTTTAGTTTCAGCGAAGCGGGTGAGATAGTCCGTCGCCACGACGATCCACTTATTTCCGGAAGTTGATATCGGAAACGGTCCGAGCAAGTCCATAACGATCTGCTGAAAAGGTCGGTAACGAGGCTTGATCGGCTGTAGAATCCCGCTTGCCTTGTCGTTGGTGTCTTGCGTCGCTGACAGTCTCGACATGTCTTGACGTAACGGGCGACATCAGCGGTTAGGCCAGGCCAGTAAAACCTTTCTTGTATCCTCGATTGCGTCCGGGAGAATCCGAGGTGCCCAGCAGTCGGATCGTCATGTAGGACGTGCAGTACTTCTGGACGCAGCGCCGACGGAACAACAAGAAGGTAGTTGGCGCGGACTGGTGAGAAGTTCTTCTTCAAGAGTAGGTTGTTTTGCAGCGTGAACGAAGACAATCCGCGCTTAAATGCACTAGGGACAACGTCAGTGTGCCCTTCCAAATAATCGACGAGGCCATTTAGCTCCCGGTCTGCTCGTTGCTCTTCAGCGAAGTCTTGCGCGCTTATTATTCCAAGGAAGGCGTCGTGATCCTCGTCATCTTGCGGCGGCGGGTCACTGGGGGCGCATGATAGGCAATAGGCATCTGAGTGTTTTCGTCCGGACTTGTAGATTACAGTGATATGGTATTCTTGTAGTCTGAGGCTCCACCGCGCCAGCCGTCCTGAGTGGTCCTTTAAGTTGGCTAGCCAACACAACGCGTGGTGGTCGCTGACCACTTTGAATGGCCTGCCATATACGTAGGGGCGGAATTTTGTTGTAGCCCAAATGATGGCGAGGCATTGCTTTTCAGTCGTAGAGTAACTGCTTTCCGCTTTTGACAGCGACCGGCTAGCATAAGTTATCACCCGTTCAAGTCCGTCTTACCTCTGTACTAGGACGGCACCGACGCCTAGCCTACTGGCGTCAGTGTGGATTTCAGTATCGGCGTCCTCGTCGAAGTGTGTAAGTACCGGCGGCGACTCCATGCGTCGTTTAAGTTCTTGAAATGCATCGGCCTGCGCCGTTTGCCACTTGAACTCGACATCACATTTGGTTAGAAGTGTTAGCGGCTCCGCGATGCGCGAAAAGTCCTTGACAAAGCGCCTGTAGTAGGCACACATGCCAAGGAATCTACGCACTGACTTCTTGTCGATGGGCTGCGGGAAATTGGCGATGTCAGCTGTCTTCTGCGGGTTGGGGCGGACTCCAGACTTGCTGACGACGTGGCCTGGAAACAGAAACTCGTCGTAAGCGAAGAAGCAGTTTTCCGGTTTCAAAGTAAGCCCTGATGACCTGATGGCCTCTAGTACTGTTGCAAGCCGCCTAAGGTGATCATCGAAATTTCCGGCGAAGACGACGACGTCATCCAAGTATACGAGACCGGTCTGCAACTTCAATCCTGCTAAAACCGTGTCCATCACGCGCTGGAACGTTGCAGGCGCCGAGCACCGTCCGAATGGCATAACCTTAATCTCGTAGAGGCCGTCTGGGGTGATGAAGGCGGTCTTTTCGCGATCTCTTTCGTCGACTTCTATTTGCCAATAGCCAGACTTGAGGTCAATAGACGAGAAGTATTTCGCGTTGCAGAGCCGATCCAATGCGTCGTCTATGTGGGAGGGGATATACGTCCTTCTTCGTGATCTTGTTCAGACGACGATAATCGACACAGAATCGTAGGGTTGCGTCCTTTTTCTTCACCAAGACTACAGGAGATGCCCACGGGCTTTTTGACGGCTGGATGATGTCGTCGCGCAGCATTTCGTCGACTTGGTGCCTTATAGCCTCACGTTCGCGCGTAAAAACTCGATAAGGGCTTTGGCGGAGTGGTCGAGCACACTCTTCGGTTATTATGCGATTGTTTGCGACTGGCATTTGTCGAATCCTTGATGACGTCGAAAAGCACTCTTTGTATCGTTGAAGTAAACTCCTTAGCTGTTGTTGCTTAATCATGGGGAGACTTGGATTTATGTCGAATTCTGGTTCGGGAACTACGGTCGTCGGGGTAGATGCTGCGGAATCTGAGAAGACAAACGCATTTCTGTTTTCTAGAATTTCCTCGATTTATGCGATGGTCGTGGCCTTGTTGATGTGCTTGAACTCATGGCTGAAGTTTGTCAGAAACACTTTCGTGTTTCCTCCGTGCAGCCTAGCGTACCTCTTTCGACGCAAATTTCGCGATCGAGCAGTGGACGTTGGTCGCCTTCGATGACGCCTTCTACATCACCAGGTGTTTCGGTTCCGACCGAAATAACAATGCTGGAGCGAGGGAGGATGCTCACTTGATCTTCGAGCACACTCCAGGCGCGGTGACTAGGAAGACTCTCCGGCGGTATGGCTTGATCTTCCGCCTGCGTTATTGACTTCGACTCCAGGTCGGTGATTGTGCCGTGTTGTTTCAGGAAGTCCATGCCGAGAATGACGTCTCGTGAACACAGTTGGAGGATAACGAAAGTGGCAGGGTAAGTCCGGTCGTGAATGGTAATTCATGCCGTGCACATTCCAGTCGGCGTTATGAGGTGTCCTCCAATGGTCCAAATTTGAGGGCCTTCCCATGTAGTTTTAACTTTCTTCAACTGGGTGGCGATGTGTCCACTCACTACGCAGTAATCAGCGCCTGTGTCGACTAAGGCGGTGACTGCGTGGCCATCGAGAAGCACGTCGAGGTCGGAGGTTGTTTGTCTTGCATTACAGTTCAGTCTTGGCGTCGGATCACGGCTACATTGCGTTGACCTGTGGCTGATATGTGATGTCGTCAGGTCGTCTTTCCTCGTCGTATTCTTTGCCTCCACACTTTGTCGGGACGGCGGCGTGTAGTCATGTCGTCGTGGTAGTTTCTTCGGCGTCTTCGTCGGCGCGGGGGATCTTCGTCAGTTGGACGAACAGCAACCGTACATCCATCGGTTGCTGCTTTTAGTTTTCCGGATATAGGCTCGCAGAGCGGCTCCGGGCACGGCCGGTGTATGGTCGGTGCTGCGGCGACAGGTAGCGGCCTGGTGACGGTGAACGGGACGGTCGTCGAGGGCTCCACTGAGTGGCGGCGAGGTAGTCGGCAATATCGCGAGGTCGTTCGCCAATCTGTGGTCGCGGCGCGTTAACGGCGAACACTCGGAGTCCCAGCTCCCGGTATGGGCATCGACGGTAGATGTGCCCGGCTTGTCCGCAGTGATAGGAAAGCGGACGGTGGTCGGGGGCGCTCCAAACATCAGCCTTCCTTGGAATGCTGCGTGGGGTGATGGGTTCGCGTACTGGCGGCGGGGGTGGTGGTGGACGACGGAACTGTGTCGTCACTGGGCCCTGCCGTGGGCGCGGTGGGGTTACGGGACGGCGGGATACAGTGGCGTATGTCATCGCTTCCGGCTCAGGCTGCAGTGATTTAGGGGCTACTCCGGGTCGTTGTTGGAGCTCCTCACGGAAGGCGCCGGTAATTGAAGCCACTTGAGGCTGTGATGAAGGGAACAGATTTTGTAGCTCCTGTCGCAATACAGCACGGATAACCTCGCGCAGGTCTTCGGTGGCCAGTGACTGAACTCAGGCCTAGTTTGTCGAGTTAGTGCGGCGGTTGAATTGCCGGTTCCGCATTTCCTGTGTCTTCTCGATGCTGGAGGCCTCGCGAAGAAACTCGTCGACGGTCTTCGGTGGGCTCCGTACCATTCCGGCGTAAAGTTCCTCCTTTACACCACGCGTCAGTAGGCGGACTTTCTTTTCCTCGGAGATTTCCGGGTCGACGTGGCGGAATAGGCGGCTCATTTCTTCTGTAAAAATCGCGGTGGTCTCATTAGGCAGCTGCACTCGGGTTTCTAGTAGTGCTTGGGCTCGTTCTCGACATACCACGCTTATGAATGTCTGCAGGAAGCCGCTTCGGAAAAGGTCCCAGGTCGTTAAGGTTGCTTCTGGGTTCTTGAACAACGTCCTCGCAGAGTCTTCCAATGCGAAGAAGACATGTCGCAGTTTGTGTTCGCTGTTCTCGCTGTTAAATGCACCGACCCTCTCATACGTCTCAAGCCAGGTTTCCGGGTCCTCGAATGTTGAACCGCGGGACGTCGGAGGCTCCCTGGGCTGCTGCAGGACGATGGGGGATGCTGGGGCTGCCATTGGGGTTGCCTTGGCCACAATGTTCTTGGTCTTCTCAGGTAAACGTCCGTGCTCCGGGGGCAGCTGTTGAAGACGGCGCCTTGCTCTATGGTCCGGGATTACGTTGGTGTTCTATTTGCGGTCCGGGCTTGGATCACAGCTTGTCGGGGCCGTCCGGTACATTAATAAAGAGCACCTCCACCATATGTCGTCTGGTGGTGGCGTTGGTGAACGCAGTAGCAATACTGTGAAAGACAAAACTAACTTTAATTGGGCGAACCTGTGCCCACAAAAACAGGCTACACATATAGCACAACGATAGCGGCGAACACGGTCGGCGATCGTCGAAAATCTGATAAGTGGGTCAAGCGCGTCGGCTTTTATGCATCAGTCGACGAATGTTCCACAGTAATAGCTGGGACCCGCGTGCCTTCCACAAAGTTCTACATTATTCACGTCGCACACACATGCAATCAGATTACACAAGTTTCGGTCACAGACAGCGGATAGAACCATCGATAACATTCCAGAAGCTTCCGATACATACAGGTGCGTACTGCGCTGTGCGATAACATTTGTTAGGCGGTGAAACGTGTCACCCGATAAAGACAAGTACACGTGTCAATACCAACTCCAGGAAGGCGGCACGTTTGGAATTTCTGATGAAGTTTTGTCCCTAAATAATAAGTTTGTAATAGTAGGCAAAAATATCTCTCATTTCGAAATATGTGCTTGTGTATGCACCTTTTTTTTATCCTATGTGAAAGCATGACTCGCTGCGAAATGGGTTTTACAACTTTTTTCGAAGATATTTAATTCGCTATTCGTTTTAGTAATCACTGCAGTTTTTGTTTTGTATGAAATAAACATTAATCCGTACCATTCAAACTATAATATATTGTCTTTTTTTAACATGCTTGTTATAGAGTGACAGCATCCGACGACATGGTGTCCGCCCGTCTTGAAAGAAAGTTGTTTATCACTCAAGGAATTTAGCACTAGCACTCAGGAAAAACATGTAAATCTCGGTGAATTTGAAAATGTCAACTTAGTAGACACCCTTGGTTGCGTTCCTCCTTCAACTTTCCTATGCTGAAACCTGAAACAGATCGCTTCTGCGATGCCTAAGTGTCATCTGCTACAATGGACATCGCAGCCTTAAAGAAAGGCATCGATTCCGGGAAGCTGGCGCTCATCTCGAAAGACGGTGGAAAAAAGTTTTTCTACTAGTTGACTCCGGAACACTAACGCCTGTAGCACACTCGCAGTGTAAGAACTGCAAAAGCTTCCTCACCTACGATTGTGCGAAGAGGGGTACATCCAATCTGAGCCGCCAAAAGTGTAAGGTGGCTACGGACTGCGCTGCCATAACGTCGTTTTTTTTTTTTCAACCGAAAAAACTCAGTGTAACTGCTAGCGTGAAGGAAACTATTGCTGCAGCTTGCGTTCGTTAGTGTGCGAAGGATATGAGGCCTTTCGACATTGTATGCGACGCAGGCTTCTTCAGCCTAGCCGACAAACTGATTGGTTTGTCGACTGACTGACGGCATGCGACAGATGTCCTTCCACATCCTACAACAATTTCTCGCAAGGTGGCTCAAGTGGCTGGTGCCGGAGAGAACATTAGAAAAGAGATCGTGTGCAGTTGTGCAAAGCTAGGATACGAGGAGGCAGTGGCTGAGGTCGACGAGCTGGACACGTATCTTCAATCTGATGGCTCCTCTGACGGTGATGGAATGGATGTGCTACAATGGTGGAACTCTGAGCAAGAAGTTGCCACGTATTGCTTTCCTCGAAAAAAAAGTTTTGTGCATTCCCGCAACAAGTGCAAGCAGTGAACAAAACTTTAGCTTGCTGGCTACGTCATGAACGAACGAAGAACATGTTTAAAATCCGATTCACCGGATAATCTTGTTTCTCCACAAGATCATGTAGTCATTGTTCCGTAATCGCTTTGCATATCTTACGAAAAACGCGTATGCTGGATCCTCTATTGTTAAATGTCCAATGTTGCTCCCTTTTTAAACCATATCTATATGGCTTAAATGATCTTTATTTTTCTTGCCTTTATCTTCATATAATTGCTCAGTATCTTGGGTTTTGTTGTTTGATCTTGAATTCAATCCATCCATGTGTGTGCACGTGTGTGTAAATATTTGCCATGTAAATATTTGCCATCAACAAGGTCATCGTTGCGAAAGACTCCAACTGAATCTTAATCAATGATTAAAGATTTAGGTAACAACTTTTTGTATACTTCAAACATCCTACATGAGGAAATATTTACGGCTATATTTTTTTTCTGATTGGGGAAGAGCAATCGTACTCTTCTGCGTGGCAATCGAAATTCACTTGCAAGCGCCTTCATGTGTTATATAATCGACATCGTGAATAAAATGATGGGAATTAAATTCAAGGAAATCATGTATTCTCTATACAGGAACAGCAAAACTCCATGTAATAGTAAGGTGTCAGTAGCAAGGAAATTAAATAACGAATGGCTCTGGCAGGAGGGACGTGTGCTCTGGCAAAATGATTCTATCGTATTGAGCCTCGAACTCTGGACCATTGGAGGCAGCGTTTGTGTTTTTACCCATGACTTCTCTAACCGTTACAAAACCAGGAGGGGCTCGAAGCACCCTGCACCCCCCCTCCCCCGTTTCCGGAGGCCCGGGTCACCTCGTATATGCGAAATACATTAGTGTTCCCAGTAGAGCGCACTTCGTACATGACGTAGCAATGCATGACGCTCAATGCCCTTTTCGGTCTCGGACAGGGTTTGAGCAGGTATTGAGCTGCACTCGGGCCGGGCTCGGACCTAGGGTAAAGGGGTGTCAGGCCGGTCGGGTAACGTAGATTATTTCCTGGCCCGGACCGGGCCCGGGTCTCGCCATAAAACTTTTGGTCGGGCTCGGGCGAGCAGCCCAACGTCAAAACGGGCCCGGGCCGGGCCCGGGCTGAAAAAATTGGTCCGTGCAGTGCAGTAGTCTGTCTTGACGGCTGTCCGGACACCCAAGAGAATGAGTGGCAGTGCTTTCATCCAGTTGCGCTCGTCTGCGAAAAAAACGCTCCACCATACCATTGCTAACAGGGTGGCAGACAGTCGTGCCTACCACCCGATGCGTGAAGCATGAAGAAAACGCGTGATGCTGGCAAAAAGTGCACATTTAATCTGCCTTCCACGGGCCGTCCTTATTATTGAACGTGCACCGAAACTAGCAACCCAGTGGTGCGAATAGGCGTGGGCAACTGTGTCAGCGCTGATGACCACCATAGGTACAGCCTCCACCCAGCGCATGAATCTGTCGTTGCATGTCAGCAAATACATATTTTCTTAGCAAGGTGGTAGCGGTTAACATCAAGGTGCACGGGGTCGAAGTGTGTGTCGAGAGGCGCTAACTGCGGAAAGGGGTTGCAGCATGGCGATGGACCTTGGCGCGCTGGCGGTACGTGCATGCTCTTGCCCAGCAGCAAACGTCCCCATTGATACCTGGCGAAAGGAACCTTGCTCTGAGAAACTTTTGCGTGCCTTTTACTACTGAATGGAATAGCTTGTGAATCGAGAGAAAGACAAGGCGACGTAGAACGGCGAGCACGAAGGAAAATTGGTTGCCTGTGGAGGTGTCGCAACAAATCTGATCCGCCGATAATGGAATTAGCGTCCATTGCAGCTTGAAAGCGGTTTTTTCGTTAGAGGCTTTTTAGCTCTTTGTCTTCAGCTTCAGCCGCCACCAGCGAATCGATGGTAGTTCCCTCAGGAGCGTTGACAGCATTTATGACACTTCGCGCAAGGGCGTCGGCCACGATATTGTTGCTTCCATTTACGTGGCGGATGTCTGTCGTGAACTCGGCGAAATATGCGCAAGTTGGCGAAGTTCCGGCATCGTGTACTTGCCACCGTACGAGCGCACAGAGCCAAGAGCGTAGGTCACAGTCTTATGGGTGGTTAAAATGAAAAACTCTATGCATTCCAGACAATGACGGAAATCGCACATGCACTATAATGCTAGCGCCGCAAGGAGCGGTAGCGGCACTAAGTAGGTGTAAGCTTCCTTCAAAAAAATACATTTGGGTACTACGTATCATTTCTGAGTTACTGCAACACGGCGCCGACAGGTGCGCCCAAAGCGTCCACCATTAAACACTGGAACGCCTGGTCGTAAGTACGCCAGCAGAGCTGCATTTGCCAAGGCCTGCCTGCTTTGGTGGAAAGCGTTCTTCACTTCCATGCCTCAAGGCAGGTCACTTGAGGAGCGTCCCGCTGTCGTCGGCAGTCTATGGCATGGCTGTATGATTTGAGCGCAGTTTGGCGCAAAACGGTGGTAGAAGTTTATCAATCCTAAATAGTGGCGTAGCTCACGCTTAGCGGTTGGCTATGGGAAGTAATGTATCGCCTGCACTTTACGTGGGTGAGGCCATACTCCGGAGTAGGAGCTTACATGGCCAAAAAATTATATCCTGGGCACTCCGATATCCTGGGCACTCCTGGGCACGCCGATGAACCTTTGGAATGTCTGACCTGCGTTGTGAAGGCCGTCGATGAACCTTTCGAATGTCTGACCTGCGTTGCGAAGACCGTCGATGAACCTTTGTATTGTCTGACCTGCGTTGAGAAGGCCGTCAATTAACCTTTAGAATGTCTGACCTGCGCTGCGAAGGCCGCCGACGAACCTTTGAAATGTCTGACCTGCGTTGGGAAGGCCGTCGATGAACCTTTAGAATGTCTGACCTGCGTTGCAAAGGCCGTCGATGAACCTTTGGAATGTCTGACCTGCGTTGCGAAGGCTAATGGCGTGTGCAGGAATTCGAAAAGCCCAAAAGGCGTAGCAATGGACGTGTATGGGAGGTCTTCTGGTGCCACAGGTATGTGGTGGTAAGCCCGCACGGGATGAGGTTTCGTAAAAATTGTGGCGCCATTCAGACCTGCCGGTATGTCGTATATATGTGCTACGGCTACCTGTTGGGCGTCGTAACAATGTTCAGCACTCGATAATCCTCGCACGGATGCCAGTCCCCCGTTGACGGCTTAGGAACAATGTAAAGGGGACGTGTCAAAGGACTGCAAGAACCTTAAGCGACACCCAAACCCCAACATATGGCCACATTCCTGCCGGAACATTAGTAGTTTTTCAGGCGATAGCTGGCGGCGCTTGAGTGCACCGCCGGTCACGTGGCATCTTTCGTTATTTTAAACGAATGCTTTATTTTTCAACAGACCTAACACAGAGCCTGCTAGAGGGGCAGAGGCTAAAGGCTTAAAATGCCTGACAAAGGCCTCTGACGCTTTACAGTTCGGCAAGCAGTTTTAGGCAAAGATAACAATCACGCTCTCATCACAAACAAATAAACAAAAAACACGGAAGAACACCCAGAATATAACCATTTTACATTTTTATAAGAACAGTATCTATGTCTATGCATATCTATATTACATACATATTAAACATTTATATATTAAACATACAGTTCACGTGCGTGTTCTTTTTATTATGAAACTGTGTTCTTACAACATACGACGATGTTTGTATACACACATATATATCGCACATCTTTGAATATTTAAACACACCAAGAAGAGAATTCAAATAGTAAGGGGATAAACAACCACAGCAAACATTATTGCTGAGAGTATTTTAATTTTGAAATTATTATTACATTTTTCTGTATCAATCATAATGTTTAAACACATAATGTTTAAGCACATAATGTTTTACTGGGGATCTGTTTTGGCGCTGGTGGGAATAATCGTTCAGTATCGAAGTGAAGCGAGCAGTGACAGCGGGTCTGAAAGCGTATGGCTGAGCGGCGAATGTCTTGAAGGCTTGTCTCTTACCCCACTGCGTGACGCAGGGTCTTGCATTTACCGGTTACGCATGTCAACGAAGACACCGTAGTGGCGCAGACAATCCACCCTGAGGATAGCGAATATCAGGTCGGCCACTATGAAAATCAAGCGACGTGTTCTCTGCAGGTCTAAACTGTTGTTTACCACTTCCAGTTAGTGGGCGAGGTAGGGACTACGCTCGACGAGGAAGCGGGTGACGCTGTCACAGTCTGTTAGGAAGAACACGGACGAGTGACGTTGTGGTCTGACAGGGGCACTGGTGTTCAACTGGTGCCCGAGAGTTCCCCAAGAGCTCGCAAGGTGGTAAACATTTGTGCGCGCCATTGCCGAATTTGCGGTGGTACAAAATAGCTTTTTGTGCTTGTTAGGCGGCTGTAGAGCATTCTGTCACATTTACCGTGACGTAGTATGGAGGGCGGCCACGGCGTTCGATAGGCACGATATTTCGTCCTTCATTTCTTGAAGCTGCTCGAATCGAGACGGTTGGCTTGTGACGGCTGCGATAGATGTGAGAGCTGGCACCATGAGCTTGTCGGCCAGGTCGGGCAGCTTGGATTGGTCTTTTTAATTTGAAGCAGAAATAAGCATCGTAGCTTTCGGGGAAATTATCTGTAGAAATATTTCTCGGAGCAATATACTATCGAGACCATCCGCCGTGTTGCCCAGTAGTTGCTGCGAATGATGCGCCAGCTGGCTGGGCGTGCAGTCACCGAGGTGTGATTCCTGGAGCAGCTGTTGCAGCTGTTGGTTCTCAGGGGGCGTGATCATGCGAATGAGCTTTGCAGTCAGCGTGGCGTAAGCGTTGTCTGCTGGTGGAGAAAACAGCAGGTTTCGTACTTCGCTACCGGTTGATGGGGGCAGACTGCTCACCACGTAGCGGTACTTCGTGAGGCCTGCCGTGATGCTCCTTGCAGCGAACTGTGATTATACCTGGATAAACCACAATTCAGGATCAACCGTGCTAAAGGGGAGTAGTTTAACGTCGACGACGCGGAGTGTCGGAAAGTCGGTGCCTTCGGATGTCTCCATAGCACTTGCTGCTATTCCCCAGCACCAATGTCGTGAGGGGCGCGAGTGCAGCCGGATCAAGGCATATGTAAAGTGGTAGCGAAGACTCCATAGAAGCCTACATGCGAAGAGAATGGCGGCTAGTTGCAACCGTCGCCATTTACCCATCGGGGGGAAAACTAACAGCAAGCAAAATATAAAAGAGTGACGTCAACATCTTATGGTGCTTGGTGCGAACGTTTGTATTTCTTTAGCGTCCGACATTTCGATCGCTGGGCTAGCAGTTACGTTTTTTAGCTGAGGTGAGCCAGCGACTCGCCTCAGCTGAAGCGCCGGCCTGTCATTAAACTATAGGAGTGGGGTATGTCCTAACGTGAACATAATTAGGCTGTTACTGACGGTAACTCTTTCTATAGGTTGCTTAAGAAAGTGAGCAAGTTGGATAAAAATAAATGACAGTGCTACACAGGGTTCGAAAGCAACTTCTGTTTTATTCGTCTGGGGTAATGCAATCAATTCACAAAAAAAACATCTTTCAATGAATGAAAAATACTATTGCCTGCACACACTCGTATTGTATAGCAACATATTCGAAACCCTTACACAGAATCATTCCCAATTCCGTGCGACACCATGTATTCATATTCAGCAGTAATCACACAAGAAATAATTGTCTCAGAAAACATCCGACTTACTAATTTTGCTGCCCGTCGGACATTCAGAACCTCTGTTACGGAAAGTGAACGAACATAGTGCGACGTTTCCTCGCGGAGCGTTCAGCATTTGTCGTCACGACGAGACACAGCGTGTCCTATGACGCAGCGCGCACATGCACGATAACAAAACACCTGCACTAACACCTTTCGCCAATGACTGCCGTGCGCTAGGTAACGCAAAACTTGAAGGGAAGTGCTCGCTATGTGCTCTTTGAACCAACACGCAAGCAAATAAACAAAACATGCATGAAGCCTCCGCATTCAAGTGAGCAACGCCATTCCGCACGATGTAATGGCTGGTTTGCACAGCGTTGCCAAGCCTTTCGGTAGCATCAGTGGTTGGTAGGGGTCAACAAGAACGAACTAATAAATTGCTAAGTAGAAACAATTAACATTAGTTGTTTTACTAGAAGAAAAATATTTGAAACGGTATATATGCTCCTCTGACAGTATCTCATTCAACATTTTTTAACATTTATTTTTTACATAGGTTTCCTAGTTTCATTGTTTGTCCTCCCTCACGTAGTCGCGTTTCAAACGTGCACCGCTAACTGATGTCTCTTGCCAGATATTTTGGAACGCTTTTCATTACAAAGTTTGCAACCCGTTTAGATGGGCAGCGGCTGGATAGGCCATACACAAGCGAGTAATGCTTCTCTGAGGAACAAAACAACAACTGACTTCAACTGACTTCACCTCGAGAGCTTGGTTTCGCATACTCGCACCATCCTTCCTTCCCTGCAAGTAATGCAATATCATTCGAGTGATGGTGAAGGATCGGAGAGGGTGTCTAGGCTGCTGCGGTGCGGCCATGAGGCCCCCACAACTTTCGGTAAAATTTTCGATTTTAGTGGAAAAAAATTCTAGATAAACACTGCCAGTATGCTTATTTTGCATTTATTTTTCTATCCTGCTCGCCCGTGGCCTCTGAGAGCGAAGGCCGTGGTTCGCGGGATGAGCCGTATGCACGAAGGAGTACGAGCGGAAGGATCATTGTAAAAATGCATAGGTACCCTCGAGATCGCGACGTATTTCCTGGTGCCAGTTTTCGCCAAGTCTCTTCTCTTACATGTTATTATTTTTCTGTGTTTTCATTTAGTTACAATTAGGTACTTATGTGCCACGTGTGAGAAAACTTTAACGTGTATGGGCTAATTACCAGTTTCTCAAATAACTACAGAATCCTTGTTTTTTTTTTAATATTTCATATATATATATTTTTATATTGCGGGCGCCTTGTGCAACGCACGAGATGCTCGCGATATCCTTGGTGAATGAAACAAGCCATCTCGTTTATATTTCAAGAAAGGAAGGGGCACGTTCTGCATTGTATGTGGCAAAGTTGAAAGAACGGGCTTTGATATACGATTCTTCCCGCCGTCCCAGAAGAACTATACTAGCCATCGAGATTGAATTTGGTGAAAATTGGGATACGGTATGGCGGCCACGTTATTCCTGTCATGTTTTTGTCTGCACAGAATACGTGAGTCGAATAGATTACATGACACGGCTGTTCCGGCGTCCAGTGCTTCTCTCAAGCGACATTTGCAATATGCGCAGTCATAATACAGATCTGTCAAGTCACGACACTACACACAGTAGACCTCTTCGCTTTTCTACACTGATTTTACACGCGTGAATGTCATAAACACTAACGTAGTATTGTTGTTCTACTTGTATAGTTTGTTATATTTATAGTTTACATTTGAATGTGCATCCCTACAATAATGCATTCTGCGCTGATGTAGTGATTGTAGAAAAGAAAATAAACAGTGAAAAATAGCCTTGTTCAAAAGTTCCCGAGCCCCAGCTTACATGGAAACATTTAATTTCGAACGAGTGGCGGAGCTCCGGAAGTGTCCCTTAAAATTGAGACGTGTAGATGACGGCATTCAATATATCCCGTTTCCTCTGCAGAAACTTCTGAAGCTTGATTTGTTCATTGAATCTAACGCGAACACTGCTACAGGGCATGAAGTCAACGTGTTCGCGTAGGCTGTGAATAAAAGACTGTAAGCGCTAAAGTAAAAGTGTTTGGGTGAATTACATAGTTGGCAAAGTATTCCTAACTTAAAAAAAAACATTACCTTGAAGCAAAGTGTATCCGTACGCACTTAAAAAAAATAAAAAGGTGCATTAGGTTGTAAACCCAACTGCATAAATACATTAGCTGTTTGCGATGCTTTTTCGGCGTACATGTAATCTATGCACTACCACTCTGGCTTTTCTGGAGGGATAGTAGTACTAAACACTTTTAACGTACGCTGTGAAAAAGACTAACTGCAGTAGCTCTCGTTTTACCCTATCGCAGTTTGTTTGAGTAGCTTGTTTACTCTGACAGCTTATTACAGTATCTGACTTAGGAGCTATTCATCTATGGCTGAGTAGGAAACAGTGCTCATTTTATGTTCACCAGTGCATTGTGTCAAAGTTATGTCAAAAAAGGCCACCCTCATATACGGGAAACCTTTACATAACTGACAGTGTTCTTTTACGTGTTTAAGTATGGATATACATAGTACTCTCGGTACCTTGAATTATCTCTCCTGTATGTAGGCACAGGTCCAATACTTTTAAATTGGACGTATCTGCACTCTCAATTAGTAATACGAGATTTTAGTGGCAATTATTTGACAAGCAGGGGCGAAGCTGAATCACGCTTACAAATTCCTTGAAGCGAACTTGTGCTGCTCTGATGCGAAGCGCACACAACGTAAAAGCACGAAGGCACACAAGATGCTGCTTATGTGGCCGTGCCTCTTCGCTCATCATTCACATAAACAGCATAGTGCAACTTGGTTGCCATGTTATAAGCAGACTAGCCTACCCACAAGTGTTTATCACAATTTCTGCCAAAGGCACTTCAAGTGCTGAAATGACAGAAAGATAACAGCCCAATCTATTAAAATACTATGAATGAATATACAAGCATACCTATTGAAAGGCTTGCACTGTTTATTGAACTTGGACTAAGTTATAGACCACCGTTATAGTGAACGGCAGGAAAAGCCTACCCACCAATCCAGCCACGATTAACTCAAGACAGTTGCAGGCAACCTGAAACGAAGGGCAGATAAAATCTAAATTCAGTTTCATGAGACAGGAAATTCGGCAACATATCAGTAAAGTGTTGCACAAATATATTAATAGTAATAAAATTGTCTTTCACAATTCCAACTAAGGAAAACGGTAAATATTATAAAGCGCAGAAACTGTATATGATGTTCTTTTTCGCACGATGAATGAATGGATTGCAAAAGACGCATACAATGGTCGTGCTTTTTCGCCTATGTATACAACAGTAGTATGCAGTAGTGGCCTGTGCACTATGGAGACACCATTGAGATGGCAGCAGTTATTACTCCTAATAGGAAAGGCAATTATTTTCCTCGAGAAAGAGTGAAACCGCGTGAAAGAAAATTCGACAGCTGCACTCAACATACATTGAACAACTATGACCCGTTCTCGTCTTCAGGCAGAACAGATGTTTGTTCCCAGCGTAGCGTTTAGGGAGCGTTACGCGAATGGGCAACCAGCAGCGTTCATGTCGGTTGTAAACCAGACGAACGTGAGAGTCAGTGCACTTTCAAACGTTTGATGAACAAATAGATTTCGCTTGCATTACTCTATGAAAAGCCCGTCATGCTTTACTTTATGCTAAGCGGTAAGTCAAATCAAGCAATGAAATCTGTGGTCCGAATAAAACGCCTCTATTGCTGCTAATTTTCTTCAAAATGTAGCTCTTCGCTAACGTTTCCTTCAAATCTCCCATGTAGGGTTCACGAAAATGTCAGGAGTTTCCCTCCAGCTCCTGTAAGGACTCAGGAACGTCAGCTGGATATTGGTGCGTCAGCCAGGGTATTACTTAGCCCATTGCTGAGATGGATTTCGATATGTTTGTTTGACGGTATCTTCTAAAACCATGACTTTCTGCAGAGTGCACTGCGTAATGAACTGGTTTACCAGTTGTGTCCTGAAAACTGAAGTGGTCATTTATCTCAGCAGTTCATGCTGCATGTAGAAGCGTCTCTTGTGCTGCGTGTGTTTATTGCCGCACCTAGTGCTGCTAGGACATATGCACCAAGTATCTCAATACGTTATTCTTGTGAAGCAAAAAAAGAATGTTTTATGTGTTACATAAATCTTGTGTATTCGTCCTAGACTCTTTACGGATGTGATTGAATTCCTATTGGTGTATCAGACCGTTCGCTTTATACGTATAATTGTGATTGCTAATGGTATTGAGAGCAAAAACTGACTAAACAAGATAGTCGTGGTTACTAAAGGTTTCATCTATCTATTCCAAACGCACCTAGCAACACTAAATATACACTTTTATTGGTCTATAACACGTTTCTGGGTTCTTATATGGTATACTTCTTAGCGGGTTCGAAAAATACATTATTGGCTAGAAACTGTATCGAGGGGCGGCAACTATGTTGTAATTTTTGGCTACTACCAGTTAGTAGCAGTGACCACCTTGAGCAGCTCCGAATGTTTTTATGTCATCAACCACTGAAGCTGTACTAAGGTGGCGAATACTGTGACAATGAAATAATAACTACAAGGACGTTTGTTCTAAGAGTGTAAAGCCTCTTGAATAGGAAAACTACGGAGCGTAATCAAAATCGCTATGGACACGCATTCTCGTTTCGTCACCGTCTATGCAATTTACATTTGCGGCTGGCTGCGTAAACCTTCGAGATAATAATAAATTTGCTTCCCTGGGCGTTTTCACGGAGCATGTGCAAGTTTCTACTAGGCATACTGAGCAAATAGTGCCTACAACCAGACAACGAGAAAACGACAACACCGGTAGGCCTGTTGCGGCGTACTCGTAGTTATGTTGAGTATGTCGATGTTCAACTAACTAGCCAAATTATCATTATTTCTCAATATATTTCATATTTATACGAATACACCTACGTGTAAAGAAAACACGTGAATAGTCAATCTTAACAGTGTCTTTCCAGTCGTACGTCATTGACCATTATTTCCTGGAAAAAGAACGAATGTAGCCTTCGTCCCCGTGGTATTACTTCATCAACGCCTCACAGTGTGCGTTTGCATGGACTGCTGGTTTAGTTTCAGGATAACTTTGGAACGGGTACTGCAGACATTGAAATATACAGGAGTCATCGTGCGATGAGCGCAGCAGCTACCGCCCACAAAAAGTATTCACTGTTTGTGAACTCTTTCATGACGTTGTAGTAGATAGACATAACAGAGCATTTGTTGCAAAAACCCCAAGGCAGGAGCATCTCAAATGCAGGACCCCCATACATAATAAATTTGCTATGCAGTCAATCGCTCGAAAAAATGGTTGGTTAATGTCACGGCCCCGGTTTGTTAAAGAAAAATATTCCTGTATTTTAGGCCCATTGGGGAGAAGAAAATGCGTGAAAAAATGTTGTGAGGAACATTTTCAAGATAGATAGAAGATAAAAAACCCATGCTCTCGCTATCATTACACATCTGGTACTGTGGCACAAAACGCACACTAAAATACCACGCTTAGGGCATTACGATACATTATCTGGTTCATGAAGGGTGCGCATATTAATGACAGGAACTCATTCCAGTGGTCATTGCAAAAATATAATGTGCTGAAGTTTCCGATTGCTTGCTTACTTTATTCATTTAACAAAAAACTAAACCATGCCGGTCCTTGTTTTCTACAAGCACTGTGTTCGAATATGCTCTCGTGCATGTTTATATTACATTCGCCCAGACTGTTCCTCTGTGAAAACCGTCACCTACACATTTACAAAACGGAGCAGCACCGACAAATTAGCGATGTTGACACGTGTAACTATTTATTCTTTTCTTGGAGACTGCATTTCACCCGGGAGCAACATAGGGTTATCGTTCAGCGCAATACTCCCCTGCATGATTGGAATTTACTGGAATGTTATTCATCTTTCCATGCATTGTCTTCTGTCATCGAAACTTGCGTAATCTGGTTGTACGAGCGGCGCGAATTGTGTAGTACTTTCTGGAAGACACGCGGGCACCAGTGATTATTCTGGAAACTTCGATGACTTACGTACAAAAGCCGGCACGCTTGAACATCAAATCGGATTTTTCACGATCGCCGCTGTTTTCGACGCTATCGTTGCGATTTGAGTTTAACTTGCTTTTACGGTCATAGGTCCGCCCAATAAAAGGCTAGTTAAGCGATATACACTTTTGCTGCTGCGGTTTTTTCACCGTCAGTGCTACGTTACATTAGGTGGAGGTGCTAGTGCCTTCATGTACCGAACGCCCCCACAATGCCGCAATCGAAGCCCGATGCGCGACGACAACACCAACATCGCCAAAGACCAGCGAGCTAGCCGTAGGTGACAAGGACTGCTACCGGAGTACGGACTTCTATCTGAAAAGACTAGAAAATACGCGACCACGACATTAGCTGCAATGGCAGCACCAGTGTGGCAGCACCACTGGAGACGTTATATTTAACAACTGGAAAAGCAACGACGAGCTGCGCCATGTCTTTTTCGCATTTGACAACGCCACGAGGACGTGGTATGAGACTTGAGAAACCACTTTAACAACATAGAACCTGTTCCGCAGCGGCTTCCTCCAGACATTCAGAAGCGTCGTGCGCAAAGAAGAAGCACAAGCTGTATTAGAAACACTAGTGTGTGCTTCCATATGAGGCCATCACAATCTTCACGGAAGAGATGTCCCGTCTTTTCCTGCACGCAGGTCCGGAAATGTCCGAGGAGAAGAAAGTCCGCTTCTTGATAAGGAGCGTCACGCAAGAACTTTCAGCCAGACTGATACGCAACCCGCTGAAGACCATGGCTAAGTTCTTGACAGAGGCATCGACGATTGAGAAAACAGTGGAAATGTGCACCAAGCAATACAACCACCAAGTACTCATGCTGCGGTGCCCCATTTATGCACTGGGCTCCCACGACCTCCAAGAATCTACCAGGGCCATTGTGCGAGAACTGCACAATATCATGCATTCGCCACAACCTCAGGTCGCTTTACTTACAGACATGGTCAAGGAACAACCACAGAGGTTAGTTGGAGTTCCTCAAGTGCAGCCGCAATCACCACAACCCCAGCCACAAGCGATGATATACGCCGCCGTCACCAGGCCTCTACTTGTCGGCGCAGCGCCGACCATACACCGTCCCAACCCGAGGCCGTTCTGTCAGCCCATATTCTGAAAAGTGAAAGCAGCAACCGATGAAGGTGCGGTTGCTGTTCGTCGAACAAACGAAGATGCTCCACCTACAACGAAGACGCTGAAAAAAGTATCTCGGCGACAGATCAACGAGACGCCGCCGTGCCGCGAAGCCTAGAAGCAAAGAATACAGCGGCAAAAAAAGACCTGACGACGCGACGTTTCAGCTACAGGTCAAGAGGACGCAGGCATGATCTGACACCCAGACTTAATTGGAACGCAAGACAAAGAACCACCGGCCTCGACGTTCTTCTAGACTACCACGCACTCACCGCCTTATTGGACAACGGAGCCAACTACTCCGTCATGATTGGCCTCATCAGCGCCGAGTTGAAGTTAAGACTGCACAGGAAGGCCCTAAAATTCGAACCACTGGAGGACACCTAATCTGCCCTGCAACAATTACCGTTCATGACCGGACCTGCCCTTATACCTTCGTTATCCTTCAACAGTGTTCACGAGACGTCATTGTCGGCATGGACTTCCTGAACATACACGGTGCAACTATTGACCTGAAGCGCAGTCTATGGGTGCTATAACGTAAAACTATTCCAAACTTTTGTATTCCAATTATGCAATCAGCCCTCCGCAATTGGTCAAAAACTTTTTTGGACCACTCCCACTTCTCCTGGCTATCAAGCGACGTCACGAAAAGCGCGATAGGCCCCCATCTGATATGACGTGTGCACACTGATTATGGATGCTTCGACCGAACAAAAGAAAATAGTTATTTCTGATTCGACGTCTTTAAGCCATTAACCCTCGGCTATTGGTCCAGAATTTTCGGGCTCCAGCCTTTTCACCTGCCTGTCACGCGACGTCACAAAACCACGAAAACTCGCCGCGTCAAAGTGACGTGTACGCGTTAAAGATGTATTAATATGCAGAACAAAACTGAATGTTCTTTGAATTGCCGCAGGCTGCCCCGTTCCGAAAGGAATATAATATGGCTGCCGGCGATCGCTCAGGCACTGGCAGCTCGCACCTGCTGGAGAGCATGGGTTTATTTGCGTGTAATAAAACTTTTTGCGTGGCCGTGTAAGGTTTTCGAGCACTTTCGGCACTTTTACGACCTCGTTCTGCCAACTATTCTTTGCTGAGGATCCGTTTTAGCGTCATTCTTAAGCTTCCGTCGCATGCCGTCGCGATTGTCAACGAGCCACCGCAAGCTAAGTAAGGGAAAACGGACCAATCGCAGACTCCGGCACCACCCTCCTCATCGGGTTATCAATTTTCAGTGCAGTGGCTCGGCCCTATCGAATCGATCACCACTCGAGCGTGCTCCTCGCCTCTCGTGTGCCAATTATATAAGACAAGCGGCTCAGTGCGGCAATGTTATTCGTTTTTCAAGCAAAGAAAAGTGACCTCCTATGAACGAGGAGAGCGTTTGATTGGTCTGTTCAGACAACCCTGCGGGTGACCACCCGATGCTTGCGTCGGCGGTTACGCAAATTTGACGTCAGCACGTTGGAATAAAACATATTGGAATAGTTTTATGTTATATGACCCTATAACGCTGTCCGAAGATGAAGCGATGCCGTCGAAGAGCTCTCGTAGTCCCACGCCTTGAGTGTGCTCGATGAGTAAGTGAGCATCCTACCTCTCTCCAGGATTGTAATCTCCGTCGGCACCGAACCGCAGACGTAGAATGCGCTATCGAGTGTAATCAACGTCTAGTGGTCAATCATAAAATTTGCGTCTCGAGAGGTATAGGTGGACTGGACGGAGAAAAAGCGAAAGTGATGCTGATGAATTTGAGCCAGGAGTTCAAGCCCATCAACAAATTCTTTATTTCTGCCTTGTACAGATAAGACAATGGAGCCGCAGAAAAGCTGTCAGAAACAGCTTGACAGAGCCGCAGCTCCCTTTCGCTTGGCAGCGGCTTCACAGCAAGGCTTTTTAAAATAAACGCAATTGCACTACAATAACAGTTATACAATAGTTATACAAGGCTCGACGATTGCATACATCGAGGAAATTGTGGAAACCAGCAAACAAGCGGCGATTTTTCACCCTCGCTATTACGTGACAAAAGACAGTTTTAGTTGGGCCACGTATACAGCGCGCGAGGTTATGCGTACATAGCGAAACGCGCGCCCTATGCGTTAATAGTTGGCAGGACGCAAAAGTTGAGAACTGCATTGCTGATTTGCACGCGCAGCAGCCGGTAGTGTGCTACTGAGCGCCACCATTGCCGCCTTCGGATATTCTGTAGCCAATATTGCCGCAGAGAGTTCTCCACATGTCCGTTACGAGCACACTCGTGAGGTACCCTTCCAAATGCCTCATCGCTAAAGCCCCTAGGCATTGCTCATCGCATCGCCATTAGAAGATCGCCAGCAACGACTTGCGCATGGGGGTACAGCGCGTGTCTCCCGTGCACGCGCACACGGCAGCGCCCGAGCCAATGAGATGCCACGGCGTGGCGCCTGGCCTTCGAGGCACGTGAAAAGTGTGTTTGGCGTGGAGCCGCGGTTGACTGTTGAATAGGCTCCTGTTAACTGTTCTTTTAAATTGTCCGAATGCTTAGTATTGGGTTTCCGGGCTATTAGACTTCCGGGTTTCCCGGAAGTCTATCGTAACCGCACTAATTACGGTGAACAAATGTTACGACACACAGTACCAAGTGTATTAGATTATTTTTTTCGCAAGGAAATTGATATAATGAGCATTTCGAAAACAGAATTCATAGATTTATTCCTTTAGTTGTTTAGAAATAGCGCTGATAAAAAGTAATTCCTTCATTTCTCTTTTTTTTTTCTTTCTCAAATGCTACAAATGTACTACCTATCCAGTACCTTTTATGGAAAGTTCTCAGGTCTGATCTGTATGCCTTGTGTACCTTTTGATTCTTCTGTTTGATTTTATAACTGCTGTTCTTTCAAATCTTTGGAGTATTTTCAATCATGCATACTTACACTACGTTTCGTACTTGTATATATTTTACGAAGATTGTCGTTCACCATTTTTTAGTGATGTATAAGATACCCAACAAACTTGTGTGTGTGTGTGTGCGTGTACGCTGATAATATCTGTATAATATCTGTACGTATCCGTATCTGTAATATCTGGATATAATGTGTAATATCTGTATAATATCTGTATATGTATATAATTATGTAAGCTGCTGTTGCCTATGTAAACAAGGGGGGTGTGAGCTTGTCAAGCTGCTGTTCAGCAGCTTTTCTTCCATCTCCCCATGTTTCGAACAAACATGAAATAAATCGTATTCGTATTCGTAAGTTCGCCCACAATAAACCAGTTCGTTTAGTGCGCTTCACTGAACAGCACTACAACATCAGCCGCCACAGAGGCAAACCACAAGCGAGAGCCATATCTTCGTCAAGAATAATATCGAAAAATGCCCTCTCGTGGACAGGCGAGAACGTCCCGCTAAGTCCGCAGAGCCCGCAGTGGACACTACGCAGCTTTTCAAAAATTGCGAGCGCACGCAAGAGACTGTACACGCTACTGCGTACTCCGCATGCGCACTGCGTCCTCCGCGGATTTCTGGCGTACGCAGAGTTGCTGCGAACGCCCAACTAAAACTTTCTAATATCTCTTGCCTTAAGCCTGTTCCACATGCAAGCGATTGAGCGAATGGAGCGAACAGCGGCGCGGCGCTGCGAAGCTTTTCGCGAGGTTTCGTTTCACATGCATTGCCGCCGCGCGTTTTCCGCCGCTGCGAATACCAATGTTGCTGGCAAAAAACGCGGGACTTTCAGCCAGTTTCGGTAGTTTGCGACTACCAATATAAGCGTTGCTTTGTCCCTGATTCTCAAATTTTTATTTTATATATGCATATCCTGTGCTTTAAGTATCTAAATCATGCTTACTTTTTATATTTTGTGTTGTTTTTGTAAAAAGATGCGCATATGCGGCGCACAATCTCGCGAGCGGCTCGGTATTCTGCGAGAATGGATGCTAGCGTGTGGACGGAGACTGAGATGGAGATGGATTTATGTGCGCCGCATGACGATTCCTACACGCATCTCCTTTTGCTCGAGGAGTACTGCCTTTTAAAAAAACGGAAAGCTTTGCTCGAACTCCGGGTTCCACGGCGTTGGTGGGTGAGACCCATCTGGGAGAATCGGAAGGAGGAATCCGAGTTCCACACCGCGGTGAGTTGTGTTTGCACAGAAATAGTTATCGTGTTGCTGGTACTTTACTCTGCAATATTTTCGTGCAGATGCCGCTGCTCATGAACGCTGACACGGAGTATTTTCAAAAGTACTATAAGATGTCGGCAGAAAAGTTTGAGGAGCTCCATGCCCTCGTTGAAGGGCCGCTTACGAAGCCCTTCGTTGTGCGGGAACCTATACCGTCACGCGCACGACTTGCAATGACTCTCAGGTAGGTCGACCCGCCGTGGTTGCTCAGTGGCTATGGTGTTGGGCTGCTGAGCACGAGGTCGCGGGATCGAATCCCGGCCACGGCGGTCGCATTTCGATGGGGGCGAAATGCGAAAACACCCGTGTACTTAGGTTAAGTGCACGTTAAAGAACCCCAGGTGGTCGAAATTTCCGGAGTCCTCCACTACGGCGTGCCGCATAATCAGAAAGTGGTTTTGGCACGTAAAACCCCATAATTTTTTTTGCAGGAGGTCGCCGCATTTCATTGATAAATCGGTGACCCGAGTACGCCAAGCTGACATTACTTCTGAGCTTCCTTCCAGGTACGTGGCATCGGGGATGCAAATTCAAGATATCGCCCTGGCATTCAGAGTGGGCATCTCAACAGCTGATATTATCATCCGCGAGACTTGCAAGGTGTTGTGGGAAATTCTTCAGCCCATTTGTCTCAAGGTATGTTGTTGACAGGAAGAGACCGTTTAGATTGAGGTGAAACGCTAGGCGCCCGCGTACTGTTCGATGGCAGTGCGCATTAAACCGGTCGAAATTAACCCCGAGCCCTTCACTACGGCGTCCCTCATACCCCATGTCGCTTTAGGATGTTAAACGACCCCATACACTACAGTGATCTTTTTCTCCCCATATGTGATGTAGGTAGCCTACATATTGTAAGAATACTACAGGGATAAATTCATATACATAATGATTGCTTATTAATCATCACTGCATATTCTAAGAGATTTGTTTAAGAGCAGTTTAGCAATGAGCATTGTGTGAATTAGACACTGTCCACTCTATGTGCACATTGTAAATGACAATTAGGAAGCGCAAATTGCAAGAGAGCAAAGGGAGAACTGCATATCATGAATGTCCATTGTAATATTTCCAATGGCACCTGTCCGTTTAAATACAAACTGAAGACAAAATAGGGAGCATGCGGATAGTGTTGAGAGTGTGAAGTCTCAAAAAGTATTGCATATGCTACAAGAGCTCAAGAGCAAGATCATGCAGTCTTCCCACCAACATGCACGTGGTTATATACTGTAATGATACCAGGATTATATGTGTGGTATGCACTCTTTGATTTGGAGTGTTTAGTGAATGATTCCTAAGCTTACATGCCTCCCCCCTTTCAAAAAGAAAGAATAAGCTGTATGTGATCTGTTGCTTGAGGCATTAAGATTTTATCGAAGTGTATATGTTGCTCTGCTTGTCAGTTTGTACTACAAATAAATAGAACGAACTAAAGACAGGGACGTTAAATAACTGCAGGATGGTACTTCTCTTTACATGCCGCTCTTTGGTTTGCACTGTTTGGCATCTTACACTAAAAATGCCTTTACGTCTCCAGAAGAGGGCTGTAGCGCCGAAAAACACAACAGACCGCAAGCGAGACGGGACAGGCGCATCCCATATGCGCCTGTCCCGTCTCGCTTGCGGTCTGTTGTGTTTTTCGGCGCTACAACCCTCTTCTGGAAACATGCACCAACTAGCCCCCCAGCAAGTATTACTCAGTTACCTTTATGTCTGCTTCGTTCCCACCACAGGTGCCAACTACTTCCGATTGGCAGAAGGTAGCCGAAGGATTTTTTGAAAAATTGAACTTCCCGAATTGTGTAGGCGCCGTGTATGGGAAACACGTGCAGATTCAGGCCCCACCAAATTCAGGCAGCCTATACTTCAACTATAAAGTAATGTACACATTGACCCGTTTTTGTTTGTAAATCACTATTTTCTCAATATTAACCATTCATCATTCCAGGGCACATACTCTATAGTACTTATGGCTATAGTTGACAGCAATCTGAAGTTTATCCTTGTAGCCGTTGGGGCCTATGGGCGGCAGAGCGATGGCGGAACACTCGGAGCCTCAAGGCTAGGGAAATTCTTGGAGCGTGGCCTCCTTGGTCTCCCGGCACCAAAATGCTTACCAGAGACTTCAACGGTGGCACCCCACGTTTTCGTAGGGGACGAAGCGTTCCAGCTTCGCCCCGACTTTCTTCGGCCTTACCCAGGTAGAGGCCTAGATGAAGGCAAACGAATATTCAACTATCGGCTCAGTCGTGCAAGGTTTGTTTCAGTGCTACATTGATTTACGGTGTGGGTGTCATCACTGGCCTAGCGGCAGAAATTGTTGACCTAATTTGATGTACCTCTCGAGATCACAAGTGCAATGTACTTGTATCAAAATTATTTTCATTTCAGGAGGTGTGTTGAAAACGCATTCGGGGTGATGGCCTCGAGATTTCGCATTTTTCGCCGAGTTATTAACTTGCTCCCCGAGAATGCAGATTATGTGGTAACGGCTGCATGTGTGCTGCACAATTTTCTGAGCGAAGATGCAGCTTACATGCCACCAAACTATGCGGACTCGGAAGACTGCTACGGTAACGTGACTGAAGGCCAGTGGCGGGAAGAAGACACCCAAGCCATGCTTGAATTGGCGCCTCCGGTGGGCCATAACTACAGTCGTAGTGCAGCTGCAACAAGGGAGATTTTCAAGGGCTATTTTAATAGCACGCAAGGAGCCGTGCCATGGCAGTGGGCATCAGCTGGACTGCGGCACTGAAGACAATGCTCTGTGCCACCTCTCTCTCTCTCTGTCTCTCTCTGTGTGTGTGTGTGTGTGTGTGCGTGTGTGTGTGTGTGTGTGTGTGTGTGTGTGTGTGTGCGTGCGTGTGTGTGTGTGTGTGTGTGTGTGTGTGTGTGTGTGTGTGTGTGTGTGTGTGTGTGTGTGTGTGTGTGTGTGTGTGTGTGTGTGTGCAGCAAGCAAGTTTGGCATGGGGAAATAAACATGGCATGGGAATAAACCCGAATACGCCTTATTCTTCTTCGTATGATGGGTGCACAAGAAGGCCCACTGGGTATTTCCCTTGACTGTAATGCTCACAAATGCTCAGCAGCTCCATCTTTAAATGCATCAGCATGTGTGAAGGAGTTGCTTCAACTTGTGGTCTAAGTGACAGCAAAAAATGGCTTGAAGCGTCCATCGGCCTGTGAGCAGCAATGGCATTCCGCACGGATTGCAGCTGCCTATCTGTCTCGTCCAGTTCGTTGCGCCTTTTTTGTCGTTTATTTACCCTTGATGACGGGACACCGCTTGTGCTGGGGGTTGCCGTCATAGACCCCGCTTCATGTGCATCTGCACAGCCTGGGGTTTGAAACAGTACTTCGAGGGTGTCCAAAGAGGCATCTGGATCCTTCTGACTGTTTCGCGCTGGGCTTCCGCATGTAGCTGCACCACTGTTGGGCGCCAAGTTCCCATTAGACGCTGAGTTGTCCGCGAGAATATCTGTGCGACCAATTGAGAGATCAGTTTGTCCAAGGTTGCAGTAGCTCCTGCGTAGAATGTGCACAAAGTGTCAACTCGTTTTCACATGCATATTACTTGTTGCTTACCGTCTCGTTTCAACGGCATCCCTGAGGAACTCTAGCTGCTGCATATATTGCCAAATTGATTTGCTAGCAGCTGCTGCTCCACTCTTCTTGGTGTCTGCTTCATCTTTTAATTTTCTTTCTAAAAGTAACTTTGAGATTTTTCCATCTTGTTTGGATTTCTTCTATAGTCACTGAAATGGGGACCAGTATACCACATGATGTTAATCAACAGAAGGGATAAATAATTTTGAGCTCATATAAAGGTCAAAGTTTTGCATGAACGGGCCTACTCGCAGTAGCTTTACCTCGGGCGCAACTCCGATGCGGCCTATTCAAATACGTCGAAAACACAAAAACACTTTTCTAAAATAACGACTGGGCCGATGTTAATGAAATTTGTTGCATTTGAGAGAGAAAGAAATTCTAGTGACTGTTGGTTGCGGAATTTCTATTTAGGGCCATAATTTTGTTGCAAGAATTTCCAAAAATTCGGAAGTTAGGAAAGAATAGAGGCACCAAGTTTACAAATTAATTACTCCATCAAGAGCAGATATCGCGATTCTGTAAACGGCATCTATTGGATCATTCAAAGCGGAGAAATTCGATATGCTAATTTATATCTTACGTGAATTCGTTACGATATGTACAAGGGTTCTGCAAAAATTGTATTTCCACATTACTAAATTTTTTGAGAATCATGTGTGACATATCAATATTGTCAGCGTTAGATGTACTATTAGATGCAATTCACATAATTTTGCCATCGTTTTTCATTGCTGAGTTACGGAGTCGTAAACTTGGTAGTTTCGTTTTCCGAAAATGTGCGCTTGTTGCCAATTTTTAATAAAAAAATGACCACTTAAATAAAAAATTCGAAACAAACAGTCTCTAGACCTTAAGTTTTTCTTTTAAATGCGTCAAACCTCGTCAAATTTGGTGCAGTGGTTGCCAAAAACGAATTGTTCTTTTACATATATTTAGATGGGAACACCTGAGCTAAAGCTTCCTCTTATCTAAAGGAATGACAGCTTTCTTTTTCTCGCGGTTGCATAATTAAAGAAAAGGCGTTTCGCTAGAGAAGCGAGAAAAAAATACTTTTAACACAAGCACTGTCATTCCATTCAAGAGTCTGCAAAATTAAAAAAAATATTTATCAACACTGACAATCTCGCAGTCCAATACAACAGCTTTTTTTTTTTTTTTTTTTTTTTTTTTGCTTACCGGTGTTAAAGTGTTTCAGTAAGGCGTCCCTTACTTCTTCCCAAAGGGGCTCTTTAGACGTCCTATTGCGGAAGTTGTTGTCTTTCACATTCCAGAGCAGTGGCCGTTTTGAAACTTCAGTGATAAGCAGTTCGTTGAAAAGCTCTCTTGGCATGTTGCCCGTACCACGTGTAGCAAGCATATAAACATCGTCCTATGCGCAGGCTTTACCGCACCAGTCCTCTTCTGGTCACGTGGCGAAGCGGGCCGTTCGGAAGCGGCGCTGCCGCTCTGCCGCCGCGATGAAATTCCAACTTGCCCGAACCTCGCCGCTCACGCCGCTAGTGCCGCCGCCGCTGCTCGAAACTGATTTCTGCGGCGCAGCGGCAGGATTCGCGAGCATTTTCGCTTGCATGTGAAACAGGCTTAAGAGCAAAGCTCTTAGGCGCCCGTTCCTGCGTCGAGCGTCGGCGTAGCTGAGCCAATGAGCATAAGCAAAAGATGAAATGGTAGACCCAGCGCAGCGGGAGATGAAAGAGTGCGCGAGAGGAGGAAGGTAGGGGAGGCGGCTGGAGGGAAAGCATGAGGCAACTGCGCAAGCACGGAGTTGCCGACGCTGAAGGCATCCGCAGCCACGTGGACGATCTCATCTACGCTTACGAGGGGGGAGGGGGGTGCAGGGTGGCGTGAGGTGCGGAGGACAGCGAGGACTATACGCCCGCCCGCGACGTAGTCTGCGGGCGAGCGGTAGTACGCGGACCAGCGTGTGTAACGAGGATCAGTGCTCCTGCAAGAGGCGATGGCGAGTGGCTGCGAGTACGGCTCGATATGACGCTCCCTTGGGTGTTGTCGCCGCTGGTGCTGGTGGTCCGACTTCCCCGCGACGAAGGGCCGCTCTCGCCGTTGGTGAAAAAGCGTAGTGCCGAGCAAGACGTGTTACACGGCTGCGATGGCTACGATATGGTGCCAAAGCAGCGCGCATCATCTGTAGAGAAACAAGTGCGCTACTCGCAGCATTCCCTTCCTAATATTTGTACATTAACAATACAAAATATTGTCACGCGAAATAAAAATACGCATAGAGCTGTGCGCAAATCTCGCATTAAGGAGTATCCTAATGTTCCGTGATTCTTTTTTTTTTATCATCACCTGATCCGCGACCTTCGTGCACGGCCATAGTTTCCTCACATAAGTCTTTCTACGAATTATGGAGATATACCAAACTGCTGAGTTGAGCTGAACGTGTAGTTTCTCATGATTTTCGCCGCGTTGTGTGTAGGTCGTTGGCTGTTTACTTATTCAAGCCAAGCTTGTATTGCCTCCGACGTGCCGCCGTCGGTGTTGGTGTCGCCGTACGAAAGAACCCAAGCCGCGCGACCTCGTCATGAGGGAGCGCGAAGCCGAGGTGTTACGAGAACGAAGAGCCGCGGATCCCGAGCTTCGCCTGCAGCCGTCTTCACGGCAGTGAAACGCAGGAAATTTTTTGCACATAAAAGAATGTTATAAATCTTACATGCATCTTATTGCGCTGAGGGCAACGGCGGTGATAAGTTTCCATCAGATTATGGTGAGCCAGTGCTTACACGGAGCACACAGAAAACAGCGACAGACAATACGTGTCACTATATTCTGTCTGCTTCGTGTAATCGCTGATCATGCGATAATCCGAACTAGGCAACACTAACCCGACAAAAGTTCAAACATGATTAAGTTCATCTGTCTGCGTAAACGCGAAACAGCCGACTCATTGAATAAAATGTCCCACGCGTGCATATTCCCTTGCCCTACTAAGTTCCACTCACAATTATGGACAATTCCCACAGGTGCTGCGCACAATCCCTTGAGCGGGTTTCCTGCCATCCATTCCTGCCAGAGAAGATCGCCGAACTGTTGTCCGTGAGTGAATCGAAGGCAGCCATGATGGTGCAGGAAGGTGTCGACAGCTTGGCAGACCTGAACAACTTCATGCGCCTCAGCGGAGTCGTCAGGGAACGAGTCGTGTGCCGCACAGCTCAAGGAGCTCGCCTTTACCTCGACACTCTCGACGACCAGTGCTGGCGCCGTATCAGACGCTACCTGACTCTCGACGACGTCAGGGAGCCCGCGTCTCCGTCTCAGAAGCTCTAGATGACCTGGAATCACCGTGTCACCAGCCAAGCAATTGGAAATATTCAAGCGAACGTATTTTTTGGCGTGTAAGTGCATGTATCAAAGTGAGAACATTTTATATTGTGCTAGTTAATTGAATGCGCAATACATGTGTCCAGCCAAGGTGCTTGTCGGTCCACAAAGGTTTTTAATAAATGATATCAAGAAGACAGATTGATGTACTATGACGGGGTGCGGTTACGCTACACTCACATAACAGAACCTACACTCTTAGGCAAAGTTACACCCCTTGGCTTGCCCCTTCTGCCACACAACAATAATCGTTATCGGCCTTGATGCGTTTCCTTTCTTTAACGCTGCGAGCCCGGAACTTTCCAGTAACGAACGGCAAGCGCGTTATCAGAAGGGGCACTCCAAAGGGTGTAAACTGTTCTATGCTGATAACGCGCGTGCCGTTCGTTACTGGAAAGTACCGGGCTCGCAGCGTTAAAGAAAGGAAACGCATCAAGGCAGATAACGATTATTGTTGTGTGGCAGAAGGGGCAAGCCAAAGGGTGTAACTTTGCCTAAGAGTGTACCTGACGTGGTAGCTAATTGGCTTTGGCGTCCTGTTGCCGGTGCCGCAGGTGCGATCGCAGCCACGAAAGGCACATTTTGATGTGTGCGAATTGCAAGAAGGCTCGTGTGCATAACTTTACACTCTAAGAACAGTTTACACGCTTTGGCGTGCCCCTTCTGCCACACAACGATAATCGTCATCTGCCTTGATGCGTTTCCTTTCTTTAACGCTGCGAGCCCGGAACTTTCCGGTAACGAACGGCACGCGCGTTATCAGTATGGGCTCTCCAAATGGCGTAAACTGTTCTATGCTGATAACGCGCGTGCCGTTCGTTACTGGAAAGTTCCGGGCCCGCAGCGTTAAAGAAAGGAAAAGCATCAAGGCAGATGACGATTATGGTTGTGTGGCAGAAGGGGCACGCCAAAGCGTGTAAACTGTTCTTAGAGTGTAGGCGCCGAGTAAAGAAGAGAGGTGCAGGAAATTATTCTACAGTCCCCCTTTACGGCTTATCTATATTTCATAGGGCGGGATTGGCCTGTAAAACACTAAAATTATTTATGGCCGCGTACGTTACTGGACACTAGAGTGGTATTATGGTCGCAGAGCCCGAGTTTTAGTTATGCAGGGCATTTATGTTTATAATAATAAGGTGGGTTCGAGAAGCAAATTTTAGAAGCAATTTACTCAGATTCAGTATGACCACAATATAGCCAAGTTCTTTTCCCACGGTAAGAAAGCCACTGGTCAATAAATCACAAGACCTTTCACAAAATATAGCAAAACAACTCTAAAATTGTACCAGAATTTCAAAATATGCCTTATCGTGGCCTACTGACTGCTTCCAATGCTTCAAAGAGGTTCCCCCTAATGTCAATAATTTGAAAAGTTGAAAAATCTTTTTTTCAGTTATTTACTAATATTGCTCCAGGTTTGATTTCCTCCACTGCCACGAAGCTTGGTTGGGAAAATTCTAATTTTATGTCAAATTCTTTTGTATTTGATAATCTTGGACGCAACATGCTATATCCGACGTGGTATATCATATCGTTTTTAAACCTAATCTAATGTATCATATTTAACGAATCCTAATCGCATTTATCTCTACAGCGACGTTGTTTACCGGACGGACGTGTATGAATGAGCCGTATGCGTTGTCTGATTGGGAGAGGCGGGGGCGGGGAAGTGTCTGGGCTGGTTACCGTCCATAAAGTGAACAAAAACAAGATGATGAACGATAGTACAGGCGAGAGCCAAGACAGGAAACGTGATTTCACCGCGCGTCGCACCTGCGCAGTGGAGAAGTGCACCCACGCAGACCACCGTTCCAGCCGGCTGCGTCTGCTGTTGGCTGCCCTCAATACAACGGCGCAACAGTTGTGGCGGGAAGACACGAGGATGTGCGCCGCGATAGCCACCATGATGCGCAACAATCTGATCGTGCATCGCAGAGATTGACCCTTGCAACAGTTGCAACTTCAACAAATATGGGAATAGTGGAAAACCACGCAGTTTGCGAACGGCCGAGGAACAAGCCGAGTACGAGGAGAGGCGTCGACAGCAGAGACGTGACTATAACTAAGCAAAACGAGCCCGTGCGAAATCGGAGAATGCGCTTAGTGAGGTTGCCTCCGCAGAACGTCAGCGAGAGAAGATGCGATAGTCTGATCGTCGGCGTCGAGAAAAAGCTGCCGAAAAGCGACGGTAGTTCAACTGATCCATGCAAAATAAGACAGTGATGCATATCTTGGGGAATGTGTCATGATACAGATACTACAGTATACACAAATGGCATCTTAAGACAAATCTACCTATCTACCGTACTCCTCGGTCCTGATTGGCAGGGCCTCACGTTTCGTCCTATACAAAACGGATAAACTCGGCACGAAAGGCGCTCTTGATTAGCGTTCTCGCAGCGCCACTCGGGCTGCGCACCGGGTCTCAAGGGCTCAGCAAGAGAGAGAGAGAAAACTTTATTAAAGTTCCTTGCTGGCATGAAGCGGGGAGGGGCGGGAGACTAGCCCCACTACAGCTGCCTTTCCTCAGGCGGCGGCCACACCTGCCAAAACGCAAGAGGTCACCGAAGAGCTAGGTTCAAAAAAGTAGGCGCAGCTGACTACTCGATCGAGCGAATGATTACGGCACAGGGCCGACTAACAGCTTTTTATTACGATGCCATTGTTTTGTTGCTGTTTATAATGCACGCTTATTTGGCACCATTACTCAATGCAGAAGAGTTTCTGAGCGCAATAATAGAGTGGTGATGCATACTACATGGATTCAAATTGCTTTCACGGCCGGAACATTCATCGCTGTTGTCGTCTCCGGTGGTGCATGTCAATTTTAGCGTGTTTCATCTATCCACACCGGCTTTGTGGCGTTAATGTTAGCTTTCATGAGATGTAAAGACCGCAAAAACTGTTTACCAACCTCGGAATTTATGGCAAGGCATTTACGCTTGGCAAAAAGCTAATAGTGTTAAGGCTGACACGACTTCGTCTACCAGCAAATATTTTCTGCGCAATCTCCATGCCGAAAGAAAAAAGAAAGGATAGAAAGTGACAGTGTTAATACTTGGTAAACACTTGGATCTGCAAAGAATTGCCTTCATGGCCAAACTAAAAATCCCAGGGGTGCTACAATGTAAAGCTATTACAAACTTTTCTATTCAAATTCTGCAATCAGCCCTCCACGATTGGTCAAAAATTTTCGGGCCACCCCCCTTCGCCTGTCTCTTTCGCGACGTCACGAAAACATGAAAATATCGTTTGACATGTGCACACTGATTATGCATTATTAGACCGAACCAAATAAAAACAATTATGTCTCATTCGTCGCCGTTTTCGCCCTAATACTCTGCCATTGCTCAAATGTTTTCTGATTGCGCGCACTTCGCCTGTCTGTCACGCGACATAACAAAACCACGAAAACTCATAGCGTCAAAGTGACGTGTATGCGTTAACGGGAGCCTCACCAGGTCTGGCCATTTTGAGCTCACAAGCGCAGAGCATAAATTGCGCGATACGAATCGTGCCTGCAAAGTATTACATCACTACGCGCCGCGGAAAGATTTGAAATTTCAATCCGAACGCCGTTTCCCTCTTCATTCGCGGCAACCGCGCTCCTAGCCGGACGGTGACGTAATCGTGCTCCTGCGCCTACGTCCGCAGTGCGACGTCACTCGTGGTGATACGTGACTTCGATAATTATTCAAGACAACATCTGTTATCTGTGCAATCTCTTGCTTGAAGTGGCGAATTGAAGTTTAGAGAAATATTAAAGCACACACGGAACGTCTGCGTGTGCTTAGTTGTACTTCGCACCGAAGCAAGACAGATGTGCTTCCGCTTCGTCTGCTTGTCCCCACGGTCGTGCGGTCACGTGCGCAGGCACCGAGACTATGCCATTTTCTACCGTGTTCTAGCGCGTCATCACGCTCAGTTATGCACTTGTTCTGCCTCAGTATTCGTGCAGCACTGAATTATACCGCTAACCATGTTTCTATGTGCCCAGCGCACAAAATCGTGCGCTGCGCGAACAAAACAGCTCACGCGCGACGCCGTCGGCCGATGTGCGTAGCGCCAAAAAAAAAAAAAAAAGAAGCATGGAGCAAAAAAAAGTATTGAAGGCTATGACGTATGCTCCACGCGATCCTTGAGGTCCGGTATGGGAGAACGCCGGGAAGGAATTTCGCTTGGGCAGGCTAGACGGGGCGAGTGGAGAGAGCGTCTTGCTTGGCTGCTGAAATCATGGCTTCGCGGCACTGAAATATTTCTATATCTGCTATTAATGAGCCGATTTGAAACATTTTTGCGACAGAACGCTCCCTAGAGGACATGTAACAAGTTCCAGCGTATAACCAAAACTTGCTATGGGGCCTGGTCATTAGGAGTTGCGGAATGGATTCCAATGGAAGGGAAGCGTAGCAGAGGGCGGCAGAAAGTTAGGTGGGCGGACGAGATGAAGAAGTTTGCAGGGACAACATGGCCACAATTAGTACATGACCGGGGTAGTTAGAGAAGTATGGGAGAGGCCTTTGCCCTGCAGTGGGCATAACCAGGCTGATGATGATGATGATGATGATGATGATGATGATGATGAGGGGCCTTTTAAAGACGTCTTAATGTGCTCAAAAGCACTACATTCTTTTCTGAATAGCCGGAAGCTGCGCTGTTCGAAAAGAAATAGAAGATGGCTGTCAACAGATTGCTCTGGCACTAGTTACTGGGAGCGGTTGCGGCATCTGAATTTATTTGCGTATAATAATGATTTTTTCAGGGCACTATAACGTTATCGAGCCCTTTCGGCACGTATGCGACATGCCTTTTCACTCTTAATTGCTGGGGATCAGTTCTGGCGGCATTTTTAACGTTCCATTCCACGCCGCCGCGATTTTGCACATGAGACCGCAAGCTAAGAGGAAGTGGATTACTCAGAAACGCTGCCACTTCCCACTTCATCCGGTTATCTACTTTCACTGTGCTGGCTCAGGCCCATTGAATCTCTCTCCGCTTGAGCGTGAACCTCGCCTCTTATCAACTAATTCGATAAGAAAATCTGCTCAATGAAGGCAATGCTAATCGCTTTGAAGTAACAAAAGGTTACTTTCTGTAAAAATGCAGCTCGTTTGATTGGGCTTTTCAAGAAACGCTGCGGGTTACCGCCCGATGCTTGCGTCGGGCGGTAACCCGACGATGCTTGCGGCGTTATGTAAGTTTGACGTCAGGAGATTGGAATAAAAACATATTGGAAATATTTTACGTTACAGGGCCGCAGGAGTGTATGAATCATGATGTCTGGGGAAAATCCTGTATTAGTTCGACTGTAGATGCTGATAAAAGCCACAATAGACGCATCTCGGACTTCCAACGTTGGCATCATTGCACTAGTGCACGATTTGAAAGTGTTTCGAATATCTCCTCGGTTTTTCTGTGCAATGGATAAATGTTCCCGCTCAATATTTGTTCACAACGATCTACATTTGGGCAAGTTGGTACTAGTTGAATATCTTGACGGGACAGCGCAACGACGAAGACATGGGAAAGAAAAAATACAGGACAGCACCCTTCAGTACTTCTTTCTTTTTTGTGCATTCGTCGTTCGCGCTGCGCCCCATCAACATTTTCGATATTTTCCTTCTATTGCTTAGTGACCTTCGCAGCCATTGCATTAACTCGTCTGATACGGAAACACAGGAGATAACCAAGGCAGTCAGGCAAGCCAGATGGCATTCTTAAACAAGGAAAAATTAACCTGGAAATGATTGTTTGGCTGGCACCTACTGAATAAATGCGTCGTTGGATAGAAGTCCCAGAGCGAACTCGAAGTAAACAGCCTTTCCACTCAAGAGGAAAATAGTAAGAGGTAAGCAATATATTTGCAGGATATTTAGAATAAATGTGCGAGGGCAAGTAAAAAATTAAGGAGACTTTTGCATTTTCTCGCACTAAGTATGGTAACACTGCTAGTATCCAGCGTTGAATTAATGTCGCCTGCAACCTTTCTATGGAACGTGTCACTCTTATTCTCGCTTTAGTCGTTAGAGTGCAGCAGACGGTAAAACATGGCAGCTACATTGTCGACCTGCACCAAGGAGGAAATGATGGCAGTGATTCGCTTTTTGTTTGCTGAAGCTTGTGTTAAACCTGCGGCAATTATTCATCGAATGCTAGCGCACTATAGTGACGCAGGTCTTTGCTTCGTTTATCACGAAGCAAGACCTGCGAATGGATAGAGCGTTTCAAATAGGGAAGAACTTCTTTATGTGACGAGGAAAGATCGGGCAGGCCATCGACGTCAACGACTGAGGATAATTTGAAGGTTTATGATGGTGCGGTGATGGAAAAGAGGCGAATCACAGGGGACAAAAATCACCAATACTTTACATATCAGTCATGTTTCAGAGGATTGCATCTTACACGACAGGCTAAATTTTTGGAAGATGTGTACAAGGTGGGTCCCGAAAGAATTGTCAGGGCAGCATAAGGCACAACGGTGGGACATCTCTCTGAAACATTTGACCCGTTATCGTCCCGAGGGCGATGCATTTTTACAGCAAATTGCTACTGTAGATAAAATTTGGGTACATCATCACGAACCGGAAAGTAAGGTTGCGAGCATGGTTTGGAAACACTCATCATCACCAGAAGCTAAGAAATTTAAGCGTCAACCATGAGCTGGTAAGATTATGCTAAGACTATTCTGGGACGTGGAACGTGCGGTAGGCGTTCGTTTCACTCCAAGAGGCCAGATTGTTAACAGCGAGAACTATTGTGGTGTGTTGCGAACTACACTGAAACCTGCAATCAGACATAAACATCGTGTAAAACTGCGAAAAGGTGTCATCTTGTAGTAAGATAACGCTCGGCCACATTGTGCCAAGCGGACGGCCAAAACAACAAAGGATTTGGGATTCGAATTGCTGAGACACCCGCCATATAGTCTAGACCTGACTCCAAGGAATTTTCACATCTTTGGGCCATTGAAGGAAGCGCTCAGTGAAAGATTTGCGACTGATGTAGAAGTCGTTGATGCAGTGCAAAATTTGTTACAGGTGTCACCAAAAAACTTTTTTTTTCCGACGGAATAAGAAAACTTGTGAAACATTGGGCAAAGTGCGTTGAAATGATTGGAGGGTCTGTATAAAACTGACGTGTTTCAGTTTTCCATCATTAGAATAAGTGTCTGTTATCCCAAAAGTTCCTTTACTTTTTGACTTCTCTTCGCAGCTGCTGACAAGATGGTAGACAGCGTGCGATGTTAAGAGCATCGTCTTCGAACTAATCTTCAAACGTCTTCTTCGTCAGCCAGTGACATGATCCGTGGCGGCTGAGACACCTACCTGGTTCTGGTTAGGAGGCAGTCGAATGATATCATTTAAGACGCGCGACGTGCACCACGTCCGAGCGAGCTATGGTGAGCCACGGTTGGGTCAAGAAGGGCGGTTTCGTACGTGACGTCAGTTATTTGACGCAAGACACAGTAAGGGCCAGTGTAGCGTGAAAGTAACTTCTCCAAGAGTTCAAGACGTCGCGGCGCTGATCAAAGGAGAACCAGGTTGCCCGGTGTGTAATGGACGTCACGATGGCGGGCTTCATATAAGCGCTGCTGATTGTCCTGCGACTGCACAAGTCGACGTCGGGCAATATGGCACGCTTCTTCTGCTGTCAGTATGGCTTCACGGACGTGCCCGGATGCGAAATTCACACTAGCAAGCAGAACAGTGTCGGAAGGTAGCGTAGGGTCGGGGCCGAACAAGAGGAAGAATGGAGAGAAGCGTGCGGTATCATGGTGAGACGAAGTAAAGGCAGAAGTAACGAACGGCAATGCGACGTCCTGGTCGTGATGGTCAGCGGGGACATACATGGACAGCGTGTCAGTAAGGGTTCGGTTGAGACGCTCGGTTAGGCCACTCGCTTGTGAATTGTAAGGAGCAGCAACTTTGGCTTAGTCGCGTACGAGTGTAGAATGTCTTTAACAACTTTAGAAAGAAAGTTGCGGCCGCGGTCGATGAGGAGAGGTCGAAGGGCACCATGGTGAAGGATGACGTTTTCTAGGAGAAAGCCGGAGACATCGGTCGCACAGCTTGTCGGAAGAGCGCGTGTAATTGCGTATCGGATGACGTAGTCTGTTGCTTCAGCAATCCACTTGTTTCCCAACGCAGACGTAGAAAAAGGGCCTAAAAGATCAACACCTACACGGTAGAATGGTTCTGATGGTACGTCAAGTGGTTGAAGGCGACCAGCAGGGAGTGTGGTAGGGTTTTTGCGTCGTTGACAGAGATCAGACGCAGCGATATAACGGAAAACGTCACGGTAAAAACGCGGCCAAAAGAACCGCCGACGAACGTGGTCATAAGTCCGTGACACGCCTAGGTGACCAGCAGTCGGTACATCATGACATCGGGTGAGAACAGTCTGACGCAGACGCGCAATGACAATGAACAGTCTGTCAGAGCCGTCGGGGCGCTTGAAGCTTCAACATGCGAAGGTAAAGATGTTATTCAGCACCAATATCGCGAAAAGCAGCCAGAGATAGAACGGCGACAATATGTCAAAGCAGTTTTTTTCTTGCATGGCTACCATTATCTGAGAAATATGGCAAGATCGAATAAAAATTTTTGTCTGAACGCTATCTACGTTTACGTTTCCAACTTTTGGGTTGTCTGATGGCTGCAGCACGGCCGCTGGACAAAAAAAAAGTGTGGCCTGCCACGTTAGGCAGGCTGCAATGGGAGGGAACGTGAACGGCTTGCTTTCTCGCTCGCTTCGCAGGGCTGAACGGCGCTAGCTGGCGGGCATAGGACGCACGGGCGACCTCGTTCCAAGCGCGTACCTGACGCATCTTTTATGCTGATCCCAGAAAACACGCCAGGGCTGGTGACACGGCGGCGGATCACATCCTTTTCATGCACGCGGCAGGCCGTGCATTTTTTTATTATCCAGTGGACGTGGCTACGCCTTTGAGGGGAATCTCGATAGTTTAATATGTTTGCTGTAGATTAAACCATCTAAAAGGGCTTAAACACATAAAAACCCTTTGACACTAGCACACATAATAAAACGTCTTTTTTTTCAATTAGAAGTGCTATTTAAGGTTATTTTCATTGGTGCTTGGTAGTTTTGATTGCGTATTGCTTAACACTACCACGCATACTCCAGGGATAAATAATTAATTTATAGACAGTTTGCCAGCAAAATGCACGTTGGGTGATGCGAACCAAAAATAAAATCGTGCACTTCCACTTTGTGAAGAACGATGACCAGCGAAACTGTTAACGTGCGCCCCTTAATGGCGAGCTGCACCTCCGCCGCGAGTCAGCCCGGCATTGCACTATGTTCGGAATCGGCCGACGTAAGAGGAGTGCTTAACAGCTGCTTCACCTCCGCCGTGGATTGGCGCGGAATTGCACTAACTTCGGTATCGGCCCACGTATGAAATATTGTTGGTCGATGTCCACGGGGACGATATCTGCCAGAACCTAGTCGTAAACAGGTCCGCTGAAAAAAATTCACATGGAAGACAGACGCTACATCCACTATGCCACGCAGCAGACGCGTTGCATGCATTCTGGTGTTGGTACCTAATGTTTGTCCCGAAACCAGTGTGATGTTTTCTTGCAACTCCTGTGCCTCCCAAGACCAGTAAACTTTTGAGAATACTACAGTTGATCGTGCGTGGCCAGAAAAGCTAAATAAGCTTTTCGCGAGCGACGGAAGCTTTATAACTTATCAGTAGGAGATGCAAAAGATTAGGATTCGTGACGCGCTTTATGTCACAGTAGCAAAGCAGCCTGGAGGCTTCAGTGTAGCTGGTGAATAAGGATGAGACATTCAAAGTGTCATGCAAAATTATACTTAATTTTACTGTTATTGATGACACAAATGAGATATTTCTAAAATAAGAGTTCTTGTGCGATCAAAGTGCTTTATTTGATAAGAAATGTTGCGTCAGAGCACACGTTCCTTTCTAGGAAATACGTTTTAACCTGTAACATGCCCTTAACACATATGTATCTGTAAGAACAGACTCCAACATATGCGAACACGCAAATCGGTGTAAAAAAACACTTCTTACAGTGCTGATATGTTACTGATGGCTCGTATGCGGCGCCTATATACACCCTAAATGGGGGAGGGGCTGTGATCAAAAAGCAGAACAAAATTTGTACGACTACATATTATATTACCCATGCAGCATTCCTTTTGGTGCGCATATCCTTGCTGCGACATTTCCCCATCAGGTAGGTGTCCTTGCCAACTAAGGAGCTCCACTGTACTGGCCTAGAACTGAGGTGCTCCGGGCTTCCCGGTGCTCTGGGCCTCTCGTTTTCACCAAGGCTTAGCGGAAATGCGCTTTTATTTATTTATTTACTGCACCCTCATGGCCCAGAAGGGCGTTACAGAGGGGGTGGGCACAATAATAGAAAAAATACAACACGTTATAACAATTATTAGTATTTAGGTTATAAACTCAAACACTTTATCAGTTATTGCAATCTTGAAAGATGATGCCGCTTGCACGCCCAGCTGAAGAAGCGATTCGTCTACTTCATCGCTCATTTTTAAACGACGTGCATCTCGAAGCTTGGGCCAGCTAAATTCCCGAGAAAGTTCAACCGCGCAAACATGGACTTTGAGATGTACACCGTAGCTATGAGCCGCAGTATGAAGAAAAAATCGATGCAGCCGATAGCGAGTTAGCTGACTTCATATAATCAGAGTTAGCAGCAATCTCTCTTCGTTTTTTACACGCCTATTTTCGCATCACAATACATGAATTCCCTAAGCAGACAATTGCTTACAGAATATTTTGAAACTATGGCCCCTGAACAAACAAAATCTGAACCACAAATTGAAAAAACATTGTCACGACAGACGCAGGCAAATGTGCAATACTGGAAATGTTAAAGACCATTCCGACTTTGGGCGCAACTCTGTTTTGTGGCACTAGTAATTACATGAATGAGTCCATGACTGCCTATGAATTTTCATGCGGACTTCTAAGTCGAGCATCAGGACCTCAGTATTCTTTAAGTTTTTCATTGCGCATTCTCGAGATCTAAAGTTCGTGGAAATACCGGTGCATAAAGACAGTATTTGATTCTGCACGCTTACGAACCTCTGTCAATGTGGGGAACAATTTATGGTGGTGGTCAGTACGACATGATATGTATGCAGGTTCGGAGAAAAGTTCACATTTTAATTTCGCCTTGTAGTAATAATGTTTGTGCAGCAGTGATAATCGTGCTAACTTCCTACGGGATGAGAGGAGAGGGAGGCTAAAAGTAGCATTCATAGTTGTTATGCTTAATGTCCGAGAATAGTTAGTAAGAATAAAACGTGCGCTACGATTTTGTATAGATTCTATTGTATTTGTAAAGTAATCTATGCCAGGGACCTAGACTGAACAGGCATATTCAAGTTTAGGACGTATTAGTGTTTTGCACACAAGTAGCTTTAAGATAGCGGGGGCCATGAGGAAATTGCGACGGAGGTAACCAAGCGTGCGGTTAGCATTGCTAGTAGTGTGGTTTATGTGTGTTTGCCGGGAAAAATTTGTTGTTATGTGGACGCCTAAGTATTTATACTAAGTGCCTTCTTCGAGTACAGAGTTGATGAAGGGATAATTGGAAAAGTTAGACGAAGCAGTATTGGAGAAAATCCTCATCAGTTTGCACTTTCGGCTGTTAAGTCGCATTTTCCAAGCGTAGCACCAGTTAGATACCTTGTCTAGATCAGATTGTAATTTTAGAGTGTAAAAATTAATGATATTATCCTGTAAATGACACATTCGTCTGCAAATAACCTTACGGAGGACGCTACACAGTTAAGGAAATCATAAATATAAGTGAGAAAAAGCAGCGGTCCGAAAACAGAACCTTGCTGAACCTCGTAACTTACAGAACAAAGCGAAGAGTCAAAATTGTTAGCAGAGACAAATTGTGTTTTATTGGCTGAGAAGTTTTCCATCCAGGAGATAATATTGCGGTCAATGCTCAATGTATTATATTTTAAACAAATTAATTGGTGAGAAACTAGCTCAGATGCTTGAGAAAAGTCTGAGATGGTGTCGATGTGAAATCCATTATCCAACGCTCCACAGATGTCATGAGTATATGAAGTAAGCTGAGTATCACAGGAAAACAATTTTTGGAACCCATGCTCACAAGCTGAAAAAAAAAGAATTTGTTTCTAGGAGGGTAATGAGAATAGAGTCTATTATATCCTCTGAAATTTTGCATGGCACACTTGTTAGAGAAATCGGCCTGTAATTTAAAGGTGAATGCACGTCGCCAGACTTAGGTAATGGAAGCACCTTGCCGACTTTAACATCCTTTGGTAATGAGCACAAGGGAATAGACTGCGAAAAGATGTTACACAAAATTACGGAAGAGTACACTTCGGTATTTTTCAAAAACTTCGAATTAATATAATCTTTTCCTGACGACGACGAAATATTTAATTTACGAATCAAGTTCATGACACCATCGTAATCAACTAACAAGGGCTCCATCTGAGGAAAATTCATCTTAACTTAAAGTGGATAAGTAAAGGGCAACAAGTTATTCAAAAATGATTTAGAAAACCCTTCATTGAATACAGAACAACATTCTTCGCGCGAAACAACAGCACCATCTACATCAGTTACATTCTTCTACAAAAGCTTCATGTTGTGTGTTCATTGGTGCATAGTCGGCTTTACTCTAGTCTCGAATTTATTTTTGTTTGCTATTGTAACGGTTGACGTTTTCTTTAAGCTGGAAATGAATAAAACAATGATCGCCAAGCACTGGCAAAATACTCAAAGAATTAACAAGATCGGGACCGGTAGACAAAACTAAGTCGAGGATGTTAGCACTGGTTGCTGTAGTTCGAGTGGGTAGAGTAATCAGCTGAGTAACACGGAAATCAAAACACAAATCGAGAAATGCATCACTGGATCAGTCGGATACAGTTGACACAGGATAGGGCCAGTTTATGTTGGCGAAATTGAAACGCCCCATTAAGAAAATTGGTGAGTGTGGAAGCCTTGTCACGATGGTATTAAGTAGGTCATGAAGTGCAGCGCAAAACGTAGAGGAAGCGCTCGGTGGCCTATAACATGCGCAAAAAATAACGTCGCGGTGGTTGATTCTAATGCCTTCGCAGACTGCTTCTAAACCGGAAGCAAGAGGAATATGAAAGGAATTGAGCATATCAGCCACTGGGATAAGCACGCCGCCACCTAATCTAGTACCACGGTCACACCGATAGATAAAGTAATGTTGTAGGCATTAGAATACCTTGTTGGATATTTTTGACGATAGCCAGGTCTCTGTTAAAGTAACAATGTCGGCTATGCATGCATCGATTAGGGAAGATATGTCGTTACGTTTATGTACAACACTACGCATGTTAGAAAAGAGCCGATAGTTATCAGATGCAAGGCGGCGTGTGTCCGAGTTTAGCTATGCAGGAGGTGTGTTATGCACAGAAGATGGAGCGACGGCTTGTAAAGGGTGCAATGATGATTCATCAGCCTCGATTCCGGACTCGAACTCACAGGCGCTGTTCGTAGATGGGTGATACATGTAAGCCAAGGATTGATTGTTGTATTCATATGGGAGGTTGTGGCTGGACTACTGTCCCAGGGTTGCCAATCCTGCTCTGGTGAGGGAGTGCGCGTTCCCGGTTCTGGTCACCGGGATCAGGCCTCACTCCAGGCCTGTTTATGCAATTTCATGAACACGAGGATTATTTTTTTAATCCGGTGGAAAATTGTGCAGCACCGGGATTTCAACCACGGTCCTCTTGCACGCGAGGTGTATGCTCTGCCTCTACGCCATCGCTACAGTGAAGAAGAAACTAGGAATACGCAAGAATCATTGTATGCGCTAAGAGACAAAGCCCGCAATATCATTACTAATATGGATAAGATAGTTCAAGTGGCTGAGGAGATCTATAGAGATTTCTTCAGTACCAGTGGCATCCACGACGATAATGGAAGAGGGAATAGTTCAGAGGAATTTGACATCCCACAAGTAACGGCGGAAAAAATGAAGAAAGCCTTGTAAGCTATGCAAAGGGGGACGGCGGCTGGGGAGGATCAGGTAGCAGCAGATTTGTTGAAGGATGGTGAGCAGATTGTTCTAGAAAAACTGGCCACCCTCTATACGCAATGCCTCATGACATCGATCATAACGGAATCTTGGAAGAACGCTAACAAGATCTATAAGAAAGGGGATGCAAAAGAATCGAAATAATATAGACCGATCAGCTTACTGTCCGTTGCGCACAAAGTATTTCCTAAGGTAATCGGAAATAGAATCAGGAACACCTTAGACTTCTGTCAACCGAAGGACCAGGTAGGATTTCGTAAAGGATACTCAACAATAGACCATATTCACACTATCAATCAAGTGATAGAAAAATGTGCGGAATATAACCAAGACTTATATATAGCTTTTATTGATTACGAGAAAGCCTTTGATTAAGTTGAAACCTCATTAGTCATGCAGGCATTACGGAATCAGGGTGTAGACGAGCCCTATGTAAAAATACTGAAAGATATCTATAGCGGCTTCACAGCCACCGTAGTCCTCCATTAAGAAAGCAATGAAATCCCGATAAAGAAGGGCGTCAGGTAGGGAGATACGATCTCTCCAATGCTATTCACAGGGTGTTTAGAGGAGGTATTCAGAGACCTGGATTGGGGAGAATTGGGAATAAGTGGTAATGGAGAATGCCATAGCAACTTGCGATTCGCTTATGATATTGCCTTGCTTAGTAACTCAGGGGATCAATTGTAATGCATGCTCACTGACCTGGACAGGCACAGTAGAAGGGTGGGTCTAAAAATTATTGTGCTGAAAACTAAAGTAATTTTTAACAGTCCCGGAAGAGAACAGCAGTTTATGATACGTAGCGATGCTCTGGAAGTGGTAAGGGAATACATCTACTTAGGACATGCAGTAGTCGCGGATCCGGTTCATGAGACTGAAATAATCAGGAGAATAAAAATGGGTTGGGGTGCGTTTGGCATGTATTCTCAGCTCATGAACCGCAGGTTGCCATTATCCCTCAAGAGAAAAGTATCACAGCTGTGTCTTACCTGTACTCAGCTACTGGGTAGAAGCCTGGAGGAGTACAAGAAGGGTTGTAGTTAAATTGAGGACGACGCAACGAGCTCTGGCGTTCTACAACGTAAAACAATTCCAAAATTTTCTATTCGAATTCTGCAATCAGCCCTCCGCGATTGGTCAAAAACTTTTTTGACCACGCCCCGCATTGAAGATGGCGACGAAGTTCGAAGGAGGTTTGTGGGCTTTTATGGGTCCGTCTTTTTCGAAGCTTCCGAGCCTTTTTTTCGAAGCTTCCGAGCGTCTGGTAGACCTAGCGCGGCATGGCAGCAATGCACGTTGAAGGGGAAGTGCTCCCGGCGGAGGACTTTACAGAAGACCTGGGATGGCGGACAGTGTCCAGCCGAAAATCTAGAACTACGACGAGGCATGGATTGGATGATGGCGGTTCGCCAAGTGAGACGCCTGAACGACGGGGCGCAGGTGAACGGCGCGGAGGCTCGGCAATCAAGAATCGCATTGTGAAGGCGTCGCGCATGCCACCGATGCCACAAGAACATCAAAATAGTCGTTCGCCCACGAGGTGGACTGAATTTGGAGAAAGTTAGCTCTACAGCGGTGGGCAAGGCAATCGTAGAGGCGGCAGGCCTCGGTATTGAGCAGATTAGGGAAGATGTTATTTGCCCGAACTTTATGCAAAATATCTTGCTGGCTAGTATGCCAGAAAGGAGCAACGCTGAACGATATGTGAGACTCAGGTCAATCAAAGTGGCAGACCAGGATGTTGAAGTCAGTGCGTACGAGACGGCCCCACACACTACGTGTAAGGGGGTCATTCGCAATGTAGACATTATGGATGGCCCCGCGACACTTGAGCGGAACATTGTTAACGATCGCAATCCGCTGGCTATGGCGGTCAAACGAATCAAAAACACAAGATCAGTCATCATTGTTTTCGACGGGTTAAAAGTGCCCAATTCCGTCAGATGTGGGCCAACTCTAATACGGTGCTTCCTGTATCGAAAGCAGTTGGATGTATGTTATGTGTGTGGCAAGCTTGGACATCGGGCGGATGTCTGCCCAGCGCCCGATTGTTTTGACTGCCGAGGATGCGGGGCTCGGAACCCTGAAGAGGATCACAACTGTGTGCCTTGTTGCAAGCTTTGTGGCGGACGACACCTGACCGCGGATAAACAATGCAGACAACGATACCAGCTTCCCTACGTCGTGCGTGTTCGACGACAGGAGAGAGCCGGGGCGGAGCTAACGGCGGAACAGGAGGCAGCCGAGATGGTGCAGCTGGATAGCGCCCGCCAACGCTCTAAGGGACGCTCGCGCTCTAGGAGCCGCTCCAGGTCGAGGCAGCGGCCATCTTCTGGGACTCCTACGACCAGGAACCGATTCGTTTCTATGGAGGCACAGGTGCGCTTTCCTGCAGCTGGTGGCGGCGGCAGCGCAGCTGGGAGCCAGACCACCTGGGCTGACAAGGTCAAGGGTGGCATCAGCGCCGGCCGAGTGCGCGAGCGGCGCCAGGAGCATGTGGATGGTAATAAGGATAGGGATAGGATTGCGCAATTGGAGAGAGAGAATCGTAGCTTAAAAGCAGCCATCAAAGAGACAGCTGAACTTAGGAACGACTTACTTTCAGGTAACAGCGATAGCTTAAGACAGGCTAGGAAACATGATGACTCGGTTGAGGTACCAAGGTCTGTGGAGGTCGCAGTACAGAACATCGCGGACGAAGAGACGCCTGCTCCGAAAAAGAGGGCCCTATCCTCGACCGTACGGATTCAGGGCAAAGTCGGTTCCGAGCTTAAAGCAATGATGGCGACATTGCAAGAAAGTGTAAATCAGATCATTAGTAGACTGGAGCGGATAGAAGAACGGGCAAATATCACGGATCAGAGATTAGGCAAAATTGAGATAAAATCTAAACGAGACAGTGGTCCCTGTTATGGAGCGGGAGTGCACTCGGCCGCTAGCCCAGCATTTTAAGCCGCCGAGTGGATTTGAGCTCAAAACTAGTTCACCAAATTTCCGTGGTCAAGATGGCTCTATTAAATCGTTCATTTAGTATTTGGCAGTGGAATTGTAGGGGGCTCAATCATAAGAAGGCGTCTCTGCAGCAGTTTGTTAGAACGCATGGTGTCAAGCCTCAAGTTATCATGTTACAGGAAACACTGACGTCTAACGTGACTTTAACAAATTTCAAAGCGGAAGTTAAGGATAATGAACAGGGCAGAGGACTCGCTACTCTCATTAATAGGAGGTTGGCGTATATTAGACATGATCTTCACATGGCAGATTGCAAGATTGAATATATTATGGTGGAAGTAATCTTAGGTCGTCAAAGGTCATGTCAGAGGAGCTTTTACCTGCTTAACCTGTACAGCAGCCCCCGGGACACGAAGCAGAGTTTCAAATCTCTCATGACCAAGGCAACCAATCTGGCTAAGGATGCACCGTTGCTTATTGGAGGGGACTTCAATGCACCATATCATGTGTGGAAGTATGTTTATAGCACTATTAAGGGGGAGAGACTATGGCAGCAGGCACTAGACTTGAATTTAACTCTGATTACAGACCCCTCGTATCCCACCAGATGTGGCATGTCGACATGTAGATTCGACACCTGATCTCACTTTTGTTCGGGGGGTGGTGGATTCGTCCTGGTCCAATTCTAATGTAGATTTTGGTAGTGATCATTACATACTTATGATTACTTTAGTAGTGGCTAATAAAAAGGAGCGCACATTCAGGGTGGTTGACTGGGATGCGTTTAGGAAACGAAGAGCGCAGAGAATCGAAGATGAGGGAAATGAGTTGACCTTGGAACAGTGGACTAGTCAGCTTAAAAGTGACGTTGAGGCGTCCACTAAAGAGGTTCAGACCGATATTGACACGGAACACATGGATAGTCGCCTGGCACGTTTGTTGGAAGCAAAGCAGTCGATGTTAGAGAGATGGAAGGGCCAGAGATTGAATAGAAGGCTTAGAAAGCGTATAGCAGTGGTTAATCAGGAAATTGAAGACCATTGTCGGGTACTGTGCAAGCAGCAATGGGATGAAGTGTGCAATTCTATTGATGGTCGCATTAAGAGGGGAGGCGCCTGGAGTTTGCTCAGACATTTACTAGATGAGACAAACACTAAGTCTAATCAGAGGACTGTGATAGGTAAGCTGGTCCATCAGGCGTGTCGGGACTCCACGGAGCAGGAGTTGCTGAAGGATTTGGCTGAGAGATACCTTCCGTTGGAGACCTGGCACGATACACCTGACGTGATTTGGGAATATAGTGGAGACGAAAATGCAGCTATGGACGCGGAATTTACTGAAAGTGATGTAAAGATGGCGCTGCAGAATCTTAATGGTCGATCTGCATCAGGGCCGGATGGCATTACGAATAAAATGCTACGGAATTTAGACGATGGGTCAATTGAGTTCCTTACGCGGCAGATCAATTGCCTATGGAAGGAAGGCTCTTTCCCGGAAGAGTGGAAACTTGCAACTACTGTTCTGATACCCAAACCGGGGAAAGCCATAGGGCTTGAAAATCTCAGACCCATTTCCCTGACGTCGTGTTTGGGGAAAGTCGCTGAGCATGCCATTTTAAATAGGCTAACGTGTTATGTTGAGGGCAATGGGGTCTTTCCGCACTCGATGATAGGCTTTCGGCCCGGCCTCTCGACTCAGGATGCCATGATCAGGATTAAGCATCAGATCCTTGACCGGCGGACAAGAGATACTAAGGCACTAATTGGAATTGATGTGGAAAAAGCTTTCGATAAAATCCGACATTCTTTCATTCTACGTGTGCTATCGGACTTGAATATGGGGCAGCGGCTTTTCCATTTTGTCAAGGCTTTCCTTACGGATAGAAGGACATGTCTCAGGTTTGGGGAGATAAAATCGGAAGTCTTTAAATTGGGTTGCTCTGGTACTCCGCAGGGATCCGTACTCTCGCCTATGTTATTCAATCTGGCGATGTCGAAGTTGGCTAAAAGACTGGACACTGTCCAGGATATTGGCTGTTCTATCTAAGACTGGACACTGTCCAGGATATTGGCTATTCTATCTACGCGGATGACATTACTATATGGAGTGTCGGTGGTAGTGATGGAGAGCTTGAGGCTAGGCTGCAGCAGGTGGTAACGCTTACGGAGGAGTATCTGGGTCTCATGGGGCTCAAGTGCTCCACTAAAAAGTCGGAGTTGTTGATCTTCAAATCTAAGAAGCTAGGTCGGAGGCCAAGGGGTTGGGTACCGGAAGTTGAGCCTTGCATTAGAATTCATACTAGGGAAGGGTCGGTGATACCCAAAGTTGAAGCAATCAGGGTCCTGGGTTTTGTACTTGAAGCGAACGGATCGAACATTAGAACCATTCAGCGTATTACCAAGAAGACGGAGGAGGCCATAAGACTTATAAGAAGGATCTCTAATAGGCATAGGGGTTTAGGAGAAGAAGGTGCGATGCGCTTAGTTCACGCATTTATTATGTGTCATTTCTCGTATGTGGCAGCTATGCTAAATTGGAATAGGGGGGAGAAAAATAAATTGGGAGCATTAATCAGAAAAGCCATCAAGGCTGCGCTTGGCCTGCCTATGACTACGTCAAACGATATGTTGTTACGACTGGGTTTGCATAATACTTTAGAAGAAATTGCTGAGGCTCAACGTACCGCACAGAGGCAACGGTTGCTAGGTACACCAGCGGGTAGGTATATTTTAGAGTCAATTGAAGAATCGGTGGCTGTGTCGCACGATAGGGCGCCCCTACACGAGTTGAACGTGAACCTTAGGGCAAATATCATGGTTCGTCCGTTTCCGCGGCATGTGCACCCCGTGCACAATGTAGGGAGGCGGGTCGCGAGAGCTAGGGCTTTGTTGCGAGAGGCAAGGGATCAGGAGGAACAGTCTCCGTTTGTTGACGCCGCATGGATTAATGGTAAAAATGCTTATTCGGTGGTGGTGGTAGATGGCAAAGGGAGCGTTAGAAATGCTGCTTCCATTTATACCAAAGATCCGGGGGTTGCTGAACAGGTGGCTATTGCGCTAGCACTAATTGATTCAAGAAGAGTTTTGGTGTTTAGCGACTCGCGATCTGCGATTACAGCCTTCTCGAGAGGACTTGTTGCGAAACCGGCTAACAGACTGCTACAGGGTAGGGATATCACTTCGCATACAGTTACTTGTTTCCCGGCGCACATAGGGACAGTGGAGGGAGCCCCGCGTAACCTCAACGAGGTGGCGCACAGGGAGGCACGAGGATTAGTGTGCCGTGTACTCCCTGAAGGGGCTGGATCTCCCGCTCCTGAGTACAGGGACCAACTGTTAACCTACAACGAAATCAGCAAGCACTATTACTTACGGCGCAGGGCATTCCTGCTGCCACATCCTAAATTAAATAGGCCGCAGGCGGTTATATTAAGGCTTCTGCAGACACGAACGTACCCTAACCCGGTCATCATGAATAAAATTAATCCGGACTGCGGGGTTTCAGTCTATTGTAGTAAGTGGGGGGGTTTGCTCGATTTACAGCACATGCTGTGGCGCTGCTTGGCGTTGGGGTTATGGTTCTCGAGGTGAACAGTGGTGGCAGCGGATGCTGCACAGTGAAGTGCTGGCGGACCAACTCGAGGCTGTCCAGAGGGCCCGTGTGATGGCAGAGGGGCTCGGCCTCTCTGTACCGACGTGGGAGCGGCCCGCATCAGTCCCAGACTGATCCCTCAGGACCTAAATAAAGTTCTTCATACCATACCATACCCCCCGCATTACCTGTCCTCCAAGCAGCGTCACGAAAACCGCGATAGCTCTCTATCTGATATGACGTGTACACACTGATTATGCATGATTTGGCCGAACAAAAGAAAAAATAGTTATTTCTGATTCGATGCCTTTCCGCCATTAGCTCTCAGATATTTGTCGTAAGTTTTCGGGTTGCACTCACTTCAACTGCCTGTCACGCGACGTCACAAAACCGCGAAAACTCACCGTGTCAATGTGACGTCTGCGCGTTAAAGATGCATTAATATGCCGAACAAAACTGAATTTTCTTCTGGATAGCCGCAGGATGCCCCGTTCCGAAAGGAATAAATGTTGACTTCCGCCGATTGCTCAGGCACAGGCTACTGGCACCTGCCGGAGAGCATGAGTTTATAATAAAACCTTTTCGTGGCCGTGTAACGTTTTTGAGAAGTTTGGGCACTTTTACAACCTCGTTCTGCCAACTCTTCCTTGCTGAGGATTCATTTTAGCGTCATTCTTAAGCTTCCGTTGCATGCCGCCGTGATTTTCGCAGCCACCGCAAGCTAAGTAAGGGAAAACAAACCAATCAAAGACGCCGGCACCACCGTTTTCATCCGGTTATCGATTTTAAGTGCAGTGGCTCGGCCCCAACGAATCCCTCTCCCCTTGAGCGTGCTCCTCGTCTCTTCTCAGACCATTAGATACGACAAGCCGCTCAACAAAAGTGACCTCCTATAAACGAGGGGAGCGTTTGATTGGTCTGTTCAGGCAACCCTGCGGGTCACCGCCGGTTGCTTGCGTCGGCGGTTACGCAAGTTTGACGTCAGGAGATTGGAATTAAAAATATATTGGAATAGTTTTACGTTATAGGGCCCATGGAAAGAAGAATGATGGGCGTAACGTCGAGGGATAAGAAGAGAGCAGATTGCGTGAGGGAACAAACGCGAGTTAATGACATCTTAGTTCAAATCAAGAAAAATAAATGGCCAGGGGCCGGGCATGTGATGAGGAGGGAAGAGAACCGATGGTCATGAAGGGTTAGGGACTGGATTCCGAGAGAAGGGAAGCGTAGTAGGGGGGCGGTAGAATGTTAGGTGTGCGGATGAGATTTAGAAGTTTGCAGGTACAACGTGGCCACAATTGCATATACAACATGGCCACATGACGGGGGTAGTTGGAGAAGTATGGGAGAGGTCTTTGCCCTACAGTGGTCGTAGCCAGTCTGATGATGATGATCTTGACATATAAGCCTTTTTTTGATTATTAATTTGTTTTGTCACACTGAAAATTGTTCACCGCTAGTTTTTCCAAACTCGATTAGTATTTTTGTGTGCTGTGCGGGTAGAAATGCGAAAATCTTCACTTACAGTGATAGCTGTCGCTTTTATTTGGGATTTTGAGGAAAATATTTCGCTTTTTGTTTTAAAATAGGTGAATTTTGTTGTTATCGGATGACATTTATTTGGCGAAAACCTTCCCATTCGGTGGGCACGAGATATGGCCTCATTCGACAGTACCGTTTTGAGCGTAGAAGAAATTACTTCCCGCACTTTCTTTTTTCAGAATCCGCCCACGTTTCTGTCCGGTCATCAGCATGGCCATCATATATTAAGTTATCGGGCCTTGACCGATCTTCAAATTCATCAAAACAACTGTAAATGCAGGCCGTCTCCCTACCCACAGCCTCAGGTAATGCTCGGGCAATTTCTACCTCGGTGCAGTTTTCAGGTGTTGCACATGCTTCTTAACCAGCTGTCAACTTGTAATTTATATCCGTCATTTGCTTTTCTAGATTCATCTGAATTTCCCTTACTGGATAAAGTTGTGAGAGCACCTCTGCATGGGTTTTGTCCATTTTAGCATTAAATGTCTTGATCAATGCAAGAAGCTCGTTAGAAGTTTTGCCAGGGTCCTCCATCGGAGGCCCGGGATTCGCTTTGACATCACCTCCAAAAAGCAAAAGCTTCATCACATACGCAAAGTCACAAACAATGATAAACATCGTGTTTAGGCATGGAAAGAGCAGCAAACTAGTATTGCTGGAGCGCTTACAATGCAAAGCAAGGCTGGGACTGACCTGCATCGAGAAGCAAAGAAAGATTTGGGACGTCCACATTGTAGCCACTGTTTTCTGGCCACTGAAGAAGAACGATGAGAGCGCGGTCTTTAAAGGCGGCTGATCCGATGATGTCAGGGACCATGGCGATGCTGAATCCATGGGAAGTGAGGTGACGTTCCGAGGATTTTCTTTCGATGTGGCCGGGCAACATTGTTCTGGCTGTAGCACAGGACTGCGGCGGGGCGAGCGGCACCAATGGTCTGATGACGCATCAAGCTGCGGGGGTGGCTCGCCGGTGGCTCACATCCATACCATCTGCATCGAGAAGCAAAGAAAGATTTGGGACGTCTGCATTGTAGCTGCTCGTTCCTGCCCACTATAACAGATATTACATTATACACTATTATACTGTTATAATATATTTATTATATTATGTTACATTATATGTTATAATATATATCTATATCATTACATTATTCCTAAAGAAAACCGCGTTGACAGGGTGTGGTCACGAAGACTAAAAATTCATCTCTGTTACAGCAAGCCGAATGAACATGTCGCTGAATTTGTCTTCATTCCAGGAAACAAAAAAACTTATGACCGATTTGGCGGTCTTCACCCGCAGTTTAATGAACACTGCTTTAAAGTGTGGGCGATGAATACACGTCCACAGTTCATCAAAAGTGCGCACGTATGAAGAGACACACCAGGCCCAAGAAGACAGGGCTAACACTGGTACTGAATTTCCAAATGTACCGATAACTGCATAAACCAGCACACCCATATTCTGACATTACTGCGTTGATATATAATGTAGCGTGTAGCCTGCAAGATGCACAAAGACAGCATGCCAACGTGCATCCGATTTTCTTATTGATATATTGCAAGACGCAGTTGCTTACCTATTTATCCCATGATATGAGTTAATGGCGTATGCATGCAGCTGATGTTTTTTTCTTTTGTGCGCTGTTCTACAGTTGGTAGGCAGAGCTCATCCTGTCACCATTGTGTTGACGTCATTTTCTGCACTGATTTGAAATGTGCATGCATGCCAACTAAGGAAGCTTGCAAACTTACTACGATTCTTTATGTAGTACCTAAGTATAATTTACTAGTCTTGATGGAAAAAGAACACACCCCAATGAATAATGCGCCCGTGAAGCAAGCAACAGCAATTCTCTTGGGTCACATGCTAAAGCAACAGCTAGAATCAACACTGCTGAGAAATACAGCATTACAGAAATGCAGAAGTTGCGACTAATCTTTTAGAGACATCCGTGGAGTTTCTACTTCGTAAACACTGCCTCAACACGGAGTTCATGGCTCCACAGCATTCCAGCGAGCTTAATGTTTCCCATAAATAGCAGAAAGAAAGAGAATCAGGGCTCAAATTCAGAACCTGCCTGAAGTCTGGCATTTAGACTGGCAGTACTTTCTAAAGTGAATGAATGAATGAATGAATGAATGAATGAATGAGTAAATCAATAAATAAGTAAAGAAATAAACGTAAAGCTCGTAATCTAGAACTGTTCATAAGAGGGCTATTCAGCCAGCCCCGTAGCTGGGCGTACTAATACTGAAGGCAACGATCTCGCGTTGAACGGCGAACAAATTGGGGCCGGAACCTACACACTCCCAAAAATGCGTGGGTTCAATTATTGAAATAATTTCATTCAAACACTTCCGAATAAATACGTTTCAACAGCAGAAATTAACACAATATTAGCGTTGTCGTCTTTTTCTGAAAGTGCGATTTGCCTCTCTTGAGCAGAGCAAAAAAGAGGAAAAGGCGCCAAGTGTATGCGGCGGGGCCTTGTGAATTGATAGTGCTGAGTCTCACCATGAAAAGTGGATTGTCGACTGGGTGAGCAGCTAGTCAAGCGTCACAGCGAAAAAGATTGTGAAGGGAACAAGAAAAAAGAGTTTAAAAGCCCATTTCCCAGAAGTGTTCGTGCCGCCATCCTAGCTTTAGGTCCACGTCCGATTCGCACTGGTCTTTTTTTTTTCCTATGACGGTTTGCGAGTGCCAGGCATTTGAGTTGTGTTCATCTAGAACTCATCGTGCGACAGGACAATCCCCACCGCCCTTTTCTGGCCCGTCCACCTAATGGCGCTCGATCTTGCCGATCTCTTTCGGTGACAACTTTTTTACCTCTTCCTCTTTGTAAGTGAGGCTGAGTGCCTTTTACTTCACGTCAATTGTCAAGTTTGGTATTGAAGGGCGTTACCCTATACTGTGTTTTCTACAGACTGCTTCGTAGGACGACGTTTCTTGTCACAGAAGTTCTTCCTTCTTAATTTTTACTACGCGTTTTTCTTTTATTTACTTCAGTTCACTAACACGAAAGCAGTTTTATAGAGACCTTCAAAAGTTGTGTCGCCAGCATTACTTTATCAATCTGTGTATAGCACGTTGCTGGGCAAGACGCCTTGAAGAGTGTGAAATAGGTGTCTGTACTATACGGGGCTAAGTAATTTATCTCTATATTTTTACATTCACCTTTACGATGCCAAGTCGTTTAGTACCCGCCATATTTGCCTTACAGTGACAGGTCGTATTCCAGCCACGTGATTCGCAGTCTGCAGTTACTGTGTTATGTCAGAATTTTCATGCGTAAGATAATATTATGCGATGATAGGCGTACACTTTATTTTATTAGTAGAAAAGCCGAAAGAACGGCAATTCTCCGTGGAGCAGAAGAATGAACCAAGCCGTGTCACGCTGCTAGCGAAGCTTTGCAATGTCGCGTATACATTGCTGGGTCGTAAGCTGTGCTAACTGGAAGAACTGCCCACCTGGAACAAATTTTTGAGTTGCCGGTGCGGCTGTGCTTCTGACACCAGCGGGTACGCTGGATTCGTAGCGTACGCAAGGTGTACGTGATGCCAAACATGCTTGCAAACTGCATGCTGTCACTAGTACGCTGTGACTTTGCTCTCCAAGCTGCTGAGGGATACATTAAGAGTGCGCGTAAAATCTCGCATACACGGAAGGAGCATGGGAGAAGTAAAATGCAATGAAAGAAAGCAAGCAAACACTACTAATAGACACAGCAGCGGTTATGTATAAACTGGCTCAATTTAACTTAAAACGTTGCCGCTACTTCTTAAAAATTAACCCCACACAAAATTTGTCCAGTGGACAACAAACGCAGGGTGTGCTTACGGTAAGCCGGATTAAGTCAGCGCAGTGTCTAGACGGCACTATGAAAGCAGCTGCCAATCAAATCAATACTTGTGTACCCTCTGCGATAGCTTTGTGGCTATGACGTTGCTAGAGGTGGCGGGTTGGATCCCGACCTCGGTAGCCACATTTCGTCCATGGCGAAATGTAAGAGTTCTTGTGTACTTACGTTTTGGTATACGTTAACCCATTCTAGGTGGTAAAAGTTAGTCCGGAGTCCCCTACTACCCTGTGCCTCCTAGTCATATTGTAGACTTTGTCGTATATTTGCGTAATTCAATTAATTGGCAAAATTTCTGCCGCGATTTCACTATTGCCCAGTGTGATGCAATGACAATGCCATACTTTTCCCTTGCTAAAAAAATCGCCCAGGGACAGCTCAAGCAAACGCTGTGTGCTCAGTGGTGTGCGTAGACAAACACAGCTGGTAGACGCAAGCTAAGATCTGACATCAACTCACCAGTCTAGATTAGCACTAAACGCTGAAGAATTTCAACATTCGCCGCAAGCGTCACCGCCAGTTATCATCGATCAATGAAAGCGCCACTGTAAGCTTCGCTTACATCGATTCTCACAGTGCGTGGGCTCCGCATTATTTTTGGCATTGCCTCATTTCTGATAGGGTACAGCTTAATAATCGTGGTTAATGGTTGGCCCTATAACTTTCGCAGAACTGGTTGTATTACATGCACTGAACGAGGCATGGTTCAATTGGACTGAAGTTGCATGTTGGGCTTGTTAGTATATCATGATGGTCGTTATGTGACATGTAACTGAACCCATGCAACCTAGCTCCAAACGTCAGGGAACGCTGCTAGCACGTTTACAACGTGCAAAATTGTACGAATACAGCTTGTTCGATGTCAATCGAGTATGACTGGTGCTCTTCTCCTCACATATGTTTCCGCAAGAACTTAATTATCTTCGCAGGAAGCGAAACACTTGTGTCGTCTTCTTTATTTCTTTTTTCTCGCTGAACGTGGAGAAAAGGGACTTGCGGTCCATGTATCCGTGCAGACCTAGGCAGTAACAGTTTTCCTGGTGATGTAGGCGAATATGAGCTTAGATGGGCTTAGAAGATGGTTTGGGCTAGATGGTTTTTTATTTTAGACTGTGTGATACAGCGCGAAGCGGGACAGGGGACACAGGAAAAAGCGAGGACAAGCACTTACTGCCAACGGAAATTTATTGCGCGATACAAGGTGTTACACTGGGGGTTCAAAATTAAGCTTTATGGTTTCCCTAAAATTCGGCACTGGGAGGGGTGCGAAGACCACTTGTGCAAATAAGTTATGGGGCCAGCTGCCAAAGTAACTAAAATAGAATAATTACCCTTTTATTGATTGCAGTAGGTGTGTCTGTTTGTATTGAAAAATTAGAGGCGGTCGTATTTATACACAGCATCAGTTAGAAGAATTATTCTATCGCGACTCTGGGGCCAGATATTTCACTCGAAATTTTAATTGTCGTTCGCGTGATTACCCATGCAAGAGAGTGAGGACCGACGCAAAGCTCCTCCCTGGTGTGACGCGGCTGTTGCGTGCGGCATTCAGTCTGACAACATGCGGAGGCATTGGCAAAGACGATAACTGTGCCCCTTCCCCTGTCGGCTGGCGAAATGAAAAAAATCAAAGAACCCGGAAGCGCTGTCGTAACATGCGACAGCGCCGTCTGTAACGCTGCCGGCAGGTACCATGCCGAGATAATAGAGTGTTTTAGTTGAGCGTCTTTACGGTACGTCCGCTCCGAGCTGCCCCGCTAAGCCACAGCGGAGCGGCGGGCGATTTTCACGTTTTAGTTATACGTTTAACGTAGCGGAGCGAACCTTTCGTAGTTGCAGCGCCCCCTGGCCAAATTCAGGGTAATGAAAGAAAATAAAAACACCTTATGATCACTCTTATACAGTAAAACGTATGTATGTATATATATAAACTATTTCTCCATGAAGTATCTAGACGTGCGCTTGTAATGCGCTACCGGTCCATTTTATCCAATGGAAAATAAAGCGCCGTCTTGGGGAACGCCACGTGTTAGCCAGCGCGCTTGCTTTTTGCATCCAATCCAATCCGTTCTGACGCCAACGCTAGCCAAAACGCTGCGCGACACGCTCCGCTCAGGCAGCTTCTAAGCGGACCGTGTTCCTCGCTCCGCTAGCCCGCTTACGGCTAAGCGGACGGCGCATGCGGATTCGCGCTTCCACTCCGCTTAACTCCTTAGCGGAGCGTAAACACGCTCAACTAAAGCTCTCTAATGGCGTGAACGGAGAAGCCGCAGGACAGTGCGCGTGTGGAATGGTGACTAAACGAGCGGGCATGGTCCTTGCTTGGGCTGTGCAAATAAAGTGACCGCTGATTTCCAAGTAGCGTAAGTTTTATTGAAATCAAGAGCAACAACTGCACGGCACACCCCGCTGTCATATCTTGATTTCGCCAGCCGAGAGAGGAAGGGGAACAGTTATCATCTTTGCCCACGCCTCCGCCCTGTCGTGAGACTAAAGGCCTCACGCAACAGCCGCTACACATGAAAGAGGAGTTTTGCGTCGGTCCTCACCCTCTTGCATGCGTAATCATGTGAAGGACAATTAAAATTTTAAGTCGGATATCTCAGAAAACAGAGACGTTAGAAAAATTCTTCCAACTGATATTGTGTAGAAATACGACTGCCTCTAACTTTCGTATACAAATATACACACTTACTGCAGTCAATAAAAAAGTTAATTATTCCCTTTTATTTTATCAGGCAGCTGAGAGCGATAAGTATCACATCACTTTTTGTCGCCCTTGCCCCAAAGCTTATTTGCGCAGGTGGTGTTCGCGTGCCTCCCAGTGGCTAATTTTAAGAAAACCATAAAGCTTAATTTTGAACACCCGGTATAGAAAAAACAGAAGGAAAACAACTCCATTTGCTCGACCTCAAGCTCATGTTTTCTAATGATCATGTTTGCTCGACATATGAACCCTGTGCGCACAAACCACTCCTGCCCTTCTCATCAGCACACAGTAAACTAGTAAAGAGGGCTATTGTTCACGCCTGCTTCCCTAATGCTTTCGACCGGTCCTGCCACCACAGACTAAATGGCAGCTTTCAAGCACAACTTACGCGCTTGAAATGTTTGGGCTATCCTGACGGATTACTCGTCACAGTAGCTTAGGCAATCAGCAGAAAAAGAAAACCTAACAGTAAAGCCATAGTCACCACAGAAAGAAGCCTAAGCGCGTACTGATTCCATACAAGCATAAAATCACCCATCGAGCTAAAAAAATCGGTGAGCGGGTTGGTGTACCGGTAGTGTTTTTTATCCCTCACAAGCTCTGTTCGACATCAAAGCACCTCTATCAAGAAACAAAAAGCCCAGTGTGCAGTCAAGCGCCGCAACTCCGCTGCTTCGCCGGCAGTCAAGTCCCTTGCTAATTTGAAAAAAACCGCCACTCTTTGAACTCTGCCACTGCCGCGCGACCTCCTCGCCTCCTCCTCGCCCCTTGCGCTTCCCCCCCCCCGCCCCCCACTTGGAGAACGGTCTTGTGTGCGCTTTTCTGCACGCCGATTGGCCTCCCTGCCGTTGCCTTCGGAAACGCGCGGATCTTGCGTTTTTTTAGGCTTTTTTGTTTTCATCCACGCCGTTTTTCTCCTCAGCTCGGCTGACTCGGCGCTTTAGCTCCGCGTAGCGAACGTTGCACGTAAAGTTCCTTGATAACTTGAAAGTACCGCCACTTTTTGAACTCTGCCGCCGCCGCGCGACCTGCTCGCCTCCTCCTCACCCCTTGCGTGTACCCCGCCCGCCGCGGCAACCAGTATTGCCCCCTCTTTCCGCACGACGATTGGTCTCCCTGCCGTTGCCCATGAAAACGCGCGGATCTTGCGTTTTGCTTCTGTTTTCCTTTTTCGTCCGCGCCATTTTTCTCCTCAGCTTGGCTGGCTCAGCACTTTTGATCGGTGGAGCAAACGTTGTACGCTGTTTCCTGCTCTCTGTGCTAGCGCTATGCCGTGCTGTTGCGCATATAACTGCAGCAAGAAGCCTGAAGATGGTTATGCAATATTTGTGATACCACATCAAAAAATGTAACGGCTTGCACAGGAAGCAGTGACTCCATAACATTGGCCGAAAGAACTTTGTTCCGACAAAGAACAATGTTGTTTGCGAGGTGAGGCGTCTTGCTTATTGCTCGTATCAAAGCACTCCCTAATGCTGCATTTTTTTAATTATCCCAGCCTGCTCACTAGCGTTTTTGCTGCGGCAGTGTATAAGTTGCATAAAAATGAAGATGTCCTCAGTATGCATAATATTCCGGTGGGACTCCATCACCTCGCACGTCGCCAACTCTTGTTATTCAGTCGGAAATGCAGCACTGTAGGTTGTTTCCCGCTGTGGAGAATTCTGAGCAATGATACAGTCAATGGAGGTGGATTAAGGTGGAGTACAGTAGGCTTTAAAAGACTTCTGCGTTCGCGTCCCTTGGGCGTTGCTTAAAGACACCTTGGATTTTTTTTTATTTGCTTTGAGCTGCACTTCCACGCATGCATGAGTGGGCGACAACTATTATTTGGTTTTCTCATGGAGACAGGAAATGCGCAGGATTTGTTCACATGATCGCGCACGCTTGCTGTCGATATCGACATTTAGGCGGAGGCCTGGATTCTTCGCTTTATTACGCTTTAATAGCGAATGTTTCAAAACACCTTTCTGCGGTTTTTTCTGTAGCGAAACGTTTTCTATTGATTCAACAGGAGCCGAAATCATTGCATCAATGCGCTTTGATTACGAAGGTTGAGCAATCAATCGTGATTGTGGTCATGAAGCAGTAATGCAAGAAATATTCTGTAGGCAATAATGTTTAGCACCGCAACGTATTTCATCCTGTTCCACCGTAATCCTCCTTCATCCACCTTAATCCGCCCTAATCCTCTTTAATGCACCTTTATCGACCTTCATTCTCCTTAACACACCTTATTCCTCCTTAATAACTTTATTCTATAATAATAGAATCACTAATCAATCATTAATTAACTTTCCTAGTGAGTAATATTCTCTTATACACGTCTGAACATGCTTTGGTTCGTTTCCGGAATACCTTGGTCACGTGATATTTCGAATACCTTACAACGCGACCTTGAAGCAGAGATCTAAGGCTTTGGCTTAATGAACCACACGAAGAGGGATGTGTCAAAAGCAATACTAGTTCAGACGCACAAATTAAAGCATTTCATCATGTGGCAGAAAAATTGTCCGCACTATCGATCTCGCCTCAAAGCTCCTTTTACATCAGTATGCCCCGTTAATACGGCGTTAGGAAAAAGCCAACCTCCACAGAAACGTTGCCTTGAGCATTATCGATGCAGTTAGCAGCATTTCACAAATTTTCAACACCACTGGGCCGTTCAATTGGTCCAAAATAACGCGCCTCCACAGAATGCTGCGGCCCGTCCGCGGGAGCCAAGGAGAAAAGGCGAGGATAATCAAGGAGAAAAGCGCCGCAGTGAGGAGAGTGTCGCTACTTTCAAATTATCTAGGGGTTTTAGGGGGCAGAGGTAATTGGTGCCATCTATCAGGAGGGCAGGAAAGCAACTCCGTTTTTTTTTGCACGGCCTCCAAGATAGGCGTGCGCCCACGTGCGTCGATCCAGGAGGCCGTGCCCTATCGCCGCTCCTCTCAACTCCTCTCCTCTTGCCCTCCCTAGCAACTCCCTCACATTCGACGGTCTCCGCGCGCGCCCACCGGCCCGGCGCCAGTTAAGCCCGCTGAATGAAGTTTCATGTTTCGTTTTCTGCAATTATTAGGAAGCGTGCGCTGCGGTGCGTTGATTGGCGTGGGCAGTTTCGTGGTCCTCGATAGCTGTGTGCTTGTGTTCCGCGTTGCTTCACCCGTTTCACGACTTGCACAACTCGTGCATTGTGCAGTAGTGCACGAATACCTCAAAGACAAGCCCTCCAAGGTTCTTCCGGGTGCCGACAGACAACATTTGAGCACGCAGAGCCAAGGGCATAAGAATACGCACGTACACGAACACGGCCCCGTGCATATGCGTGCTCCACGAGTCTCCGGACGTCGTTGCGCCTTGATTGTGCTACACTTCCCACTTACCGATAGAGAGCTGACAAATAGATGTTCCTACTCATTTTCACCTGGTCTATGACTTGTTTTTCGGTGCCAAGTCTTATTCTGCAGCTCGCCCAGCTTTCCATTCCACCCTCAGTGATTTCTCTGTGTGTCACCGTTCTACAAACGTACTAACAGCTGAAAAAATAATGTGCGTGTTTATGTATTGTTACGTCCAAGCTCGTGAAAGGGCCACGGGGATCAAGAAGAGAAGGGAAGAGGAGAACGAAGACTGTGCAGCGGCCATTTTCCCCGTGCTTGTAACTAATTGGGCAGTAACAATTGGGCCAGATGGGGCAGTGGTTGGGCGTTTCCGACATTGGCACTGTATGCAGCTGGCGACAGTATTATCTCAGTAATTGCCGGCGGAAAAACCGCGCGAACAACCTTCTGGTGTAGGCATGAAACGCTTTTTCTTCTGGATAGCATGAGCACTGCGAATGCCCTATATGCATATTTTTGCAGTTCGTGTTTCTTACACAAAGGAGTGCCCAGCACGTATGACTTAGTGCCTTAAGCTACGTACTTTCACTGTGAAGCATTGCATTCGTTGTTGTTGGCTTATTTCACCTGGTCTTTGATTGAAGAATAGCACTTTCTGCGAATGTTTTCTATGTGCTGCTCCAAAATCTGACTACCTTCTGCTCCCCCTTGCCACCGTTACTGAAGTTGTGGCCAAAGGCTCTATAATGTGATAATGAGCGTTCCCGTTTTAGTACAATGCTATTTTTGTTCTGCCATGTCTTTTTCATTTTTCTCTGTAGTAATGAACATGTCGCGCATTTCGTATACTTTTTTGCAGGTTTGTAAGCTCTTGTTTTTTCCTTGGTATGGCTGTCAATAAAACAATCTTAGTAGTTTATTATATTTTTGGGGTATTTAGCATGTCATTGTTTCTGCCATTACCAGTGAATCTACCCTTTCTGTAGTTGTCATGACTATGTCATACACGTCGTCCAGATTTGTGCAATATATCAGTGAGTATAACAAAAGCTCTCAGTGCGCATATCAAGCTCTTCTACATTTTGGTCTTTAGAGAATTATAGAAAAATCTTTTATATGTGTGCATGAAACAGCCTTCGCGTTTTCTTGAGTTTTATTGTTTTGTCTTTGTTTTGTTGTTTGACGGTCTGTGAAGTTTAGTGTTGTTTAGTAGTTATGCACGTGTCATGAATTTTTCACTTTTGTTAATTTCCTGAGGGTGTATCATGCCAAGTTATGCGAAAACATTCGTTTTCGGAAACGGAAGTCAACAAAACGAGGCCAAAGTTGTGTTGTGTTGAAAGTGGAATCTATATAAGTCCTGGCATATGCTGGCATACTGAAAGTGTGGACAAGACTGCGCGCGTGCTAATGCATAAAGAACCCACGGCGCACCACGCGCCAGTTCGCATACAATGCCTGGGGTAGCACGCGTGCGCGTTAGAAAAAAAAAATATACGCAAACCCGTGCCGTGGACAGGCAACAAGAAAGCAAAAGTGAAAGGGCGCGGGGCATGGGGAAGGGTGGAAAGGGCGGAGCGGGTTGTTATAATAAAAAAAAAAAGCAATACAGAGAACGCTAGGGTGAGGAGGTGCCCCACAGCTGCTGTTTCTGTTGACATGGCAACGTAAACAATCGTGCACGCCGCCATTTTGCCAAAGTATCGACCTCCTCCTGGTGCCATAACTTGGCGCTAGTGTCGGAAGAGCGTCTGCTTAAAAACAGCCAATTGCATGCATGCAGAGATTCATTCTTGGACCGCACCATTACGTGGATTGTGTGCAGGGGGTTGTGTACAGAATCCCCTTGAAATGTGGCGTATGATATGTAGGTCAGACAGACAGGTGTCTGAACGATCGTCTGCTTGAACATGCGACTAAAGTTAAGAATGGAGAGGAAAGTTACATGGCCCTGCATTGCAGCGCATACGGATGTACATCTCTATCTCGAATGACAAAAGTAATCTTCACACATACTGATGTTTGAACGCGCGTCATCGTTGAATCGGCTACCAGGGCCCATGAAGTATGCCCATCCTGGCCATCCCTGGCCATCCCTGGCCTTATCACCAAGGGAGATGGCATTCTTAGACAACGGCAGCGCGAACAGCGAGCGGTGATGGTATCATTGTAATGATTTTCATTCTTATTGTTTGTTTTTCACACATACATCTTGATGTCGTTTTCGGTCTGTTTTTCAATATGACACTTTGTATCGGACAATAAAATTTCAGTTGGCAGCAAGCGCTTGATTTCGTTTTTTTTCTTGGTCTCCCGTCCCGCCTCGCGCTGTACTACACAGTCTGAAGATGAGCCCATCGGAAGCAACACTTCGAAATGCGGCGTTCTGATGCGCCGCATTGTGATGAAAATGAAGCGCAAAATAGTGAATTAGGAGGAAGCTTTAGCTGTGGGCCTCCCATCTAAATACATGGGAAATAAGAAATTATTTTTATGGGGAACCACTGCAAGAAATTTAATGAAAAGAAAATGTCAAAATGCAGGGAGTGTTAGCAGCATATATTTTTTATTTATTTAGGCCGTCAATGTTTGAATAAAAAGCGCTGTGAAGAAAAAGTATTACGGAATACTGAACTATCGCGTGGAGAACTGTATAACTCAGCAGTTAATAAATATATAACAAATCTGTCAATTCCATCTGATAGTACACCTAAACGAGACGAAACTGATGCATTATGCGTGGCAGTCAAATAAATCACTTTTGCAAATCTTTTGTAAACAATATAACAAATCCGCATGAAATACTAATTGATATATGAAGTTGCTCTGCTTTAGCTGCCCTCACGGATGCAGTTTAGAGAACTTAGATATCTGTTATTGGTGCGCAGCTACAAATTTCCAAACTTCGTTGCTCAATTTTTTTCAAGTGAACAAGTTTTCGAAATTGAATTTTGGAAAATCTGGGCTTTAAATCGATATTCCGCTTACAATAGTCCCTAGAATCTTAATTCTCCCTCAAATGCGCGACATCTATTTAAAGTCTACCAAGTGTTTATCTCAGAAAAGCGCTTCTCCGTTTTAGACGCATTCGGATAGGGTGCATCACTGTTAGGCCCGAGCTCCTAAGTGAAAATTTTTGTACAAACTGTGTCTCATGGTTTTTCCCCACAGAATGTGTTTAATATAATAAGCATCACACGTGTGATCACACCCCTGTCCGAACCTGCCCATTTTCATTTCTGGGAAGGCGGGGTGGGTAATATGTAATATGTGCATTTCGTCTGCCCCAGAAAGGCGGTGGCCGCAGGTTTCAATTGCTACGATTGGGTGGATCCCTCATTTTCCCCTTAATTAATTACTTCTCTCCACCTTGCGGGTTTCCGCACAACTATTTCGTCCAACTCTTGCCTTTGCTTCGAGTTAGCTCAGATGGTAGAGCGGCTGTCCCGGAAAGGCGGTGGTCCCGGGTTCGAGTCGCGGACCAGGACGAATTTTTCTTAAATTGCGAAGCTTTTCTTTCGAGGAACCCGTGTGGGTTCCCTTTGTAGTAATTGATGCGATTGGGTGGATATCTCTTTGTCATTTAATTAAAGCGACCGTTCTGTGAGTTACAGCGCTACAACCCAGAATCGCGCACTTAGTACCGAGTAGACGGAGGCTCGCAAAAGCGTCGAGCGGAGCAAGAACAACAAACACGAGTGGTTCAGGCAAGACAACATTTCGCATCACGTCAAGATTGTCGTATGCCCTCAGCATCACCGACAAACAACATCAATGAACGCAAACAGCAGGCAAAGCTTTGCTTAGATCGATTCCCACCGTGCGTGTGACTAGCATATTTTCTGGTTATCCTTTTTCCACCTTGTCTATGTAGTGGTGAAAATAAGAGATTATGATAATGATTATGATGATAATGCTGACATACGCAATTGCCAAAGTAATCGTACTTGCTATGTGTCTTCCCAGCAATCACGACTAAAGCCGCCCACTGGCCCACCAATTTACGCTTTTGAATACCAGCATTCTTCTTTAGCGCTTCGCAGTGCACTGCCAGTTACTTCCCGCATTAAAATGCACTCTTGGTATAAGAAGCGTGATCCATCATTGTAGAACTAGGAAATGTTAGAACAGCTTGTGAAATAAATTTGGTTGTACGTCAGAGAGATGAAGATGAGCCGAGAGGACTTTCCAACATGGCCGTGTGGTTCTCCTAACGCATAAGAAGAGATCTAATTTTTCTTTAGCATAAATATGTGTATCACATTTTGAAAAGAAATCAGCGACTTAGGAAATAAAAAATAAAAAAAACAGAAATAATTATATCTTTCGTATAATTGGGGCAATATTTCATCACAGCGGTGTATCGCAATATTGTAGCTGGTCTTGCTCGTACTTTAGCACACTAGAAGAGAGGGTGTTAACCGAGGGTCCCGATTTTTATTATTAGTATTATTAGTGGGTTCGGTTCCCACCTGCGGCAAGTTGTTTTTTCATCCACTTTAATTTCCATTAATTTATCGTTTCTTTATTTCCTTTCTTAAACACAAGTAATTTCCCCTATGTTGTCCTTGGTGTCAGTGTTTGTTGGCTTCTCATGATATTTAGCACACTAGGTAATTTTTGTTCATTATTTCATTTTCCTAAAATTTAATATAAAGCCATTGGAATTTTAAAATGAAAAGTGCCAAGAATTCTAATCGTGAGCGCCCGGATAACGGCTCTGAATTTTGGTTCAAGGTCTGTTGAAGGTCGCTGACAACGGGAGCTTAAAATATTTCATGTTTAAAGCTTTACGAACATTCAGATTTGCTGTGCAAATATTATTCGTCTCTTCGGGCAGCCCCATCTGTAAACGTCGGATGACGCTTTCAAGTTGGTAAGAAACCTACTTTGAAGCTAAAGAAATAGAATTGCTACGTTACGAAAGAAATGCGGTTTATTTAAAAATATTCGGGGCGGGGGGGGGGGGGGGCTTAGACGGGGCAGGACGTCTTTCATCTTTTCCTCGTGTCCACCACTCACTTTCCAACACATGCGGCTACATTGCCCGCAATATCTCTCGTCCTAGACGAAGCCCGCCAGGCCAGTCAGTTTAGATCTCTGAGTGGAGGGCTTCAGACGAGCGACGTGTAAAACGTCACTATTGGTGGAGCGTCATCCATTTGCGGTGAGATGCGCCAGTCGATAGTTTACTTCACTGAGCTTGTCAGTAAGAACGTACGGGCCAGTATGGCTAATATTTTTAGTGCAAAGACACGCACGACACGAGAGAAGGCACACAGGACACAACGCAGTGTCTGGTGTGCCTTCTCTCGTGTGGTGCGTTTCTTTACGCTAAGAATGTTAAGACGCAATAGCAACTGTCTGTTTTGTTGAGCCAGTACAGTTGGCGAGAAGTTTCTGATACAAGCCATGTTAGCGTACCGGACGCCATAGCAAGACTAGATCCCCTGGAGAAAAATGGACATACCGGCGGCGCTTGTCGTACAGTGCTTTTCGCCCTTCTTGCGAAGCCAGAGTACGCATGCGGGCAAGGCGTCGAGCTTCAGCAGAACACAGTCTCTGCAATGGAGAGATCGTCGTGGGCGGAGAAAGAAAATCAGTTGTCCAGTATGTGACGCGGCGGACGAGCGTAGAAGACTAATAAAGTGCTGTAGCCAGTTGTTTTGTGCTTTGCAGTTTAAAGGTGTTTGTTATAGAGGGGAAATGTCAACCCAGTCATTATGGTCCGATGCGACGTACTTGGACATGTTCACCAGTGTGCGGTTGGTACGCTCGGTTAGCCCATTAGCTCGAAAGTGATACGGTGTCGAATGGCGAAATCTCGAAGCCCACAATCGAACAACATCTCCAGTAAGCAGGCGGAAGCGGTCGCTGATGATGACTCGAGAATGGCCCTGACGGAGGAGGATTGACTGCAGCACAAAAGTAAAACTTCGCTGGCGATGGTAGAAGAAAAAGTAAGAGCCTCACAGTGCCGCCTCAGATGGTCGACGTCTACGACGATCCAATGGTTTCCTTTCGATGAACGGGAAAATGACCCATGGGATCAATTCTAACTTTGTCGAAAAGAGAGCTAGGAGGCGCCAGTGGTTGCAGGAGTAAAACGAGTTCTTGGGCAAGTTGGTGACTTATTGCAGGCATAACAGCAGCGCCAAAAAACACACGCAAATGAAGGAACACTGAAAAACACGGAGCATCGCTGCACTCACAACTGAGTTTATTTCATGAAAAGAAGTTGAATATAAACGCCGTGTCGCGCATGCGCGTCCGGAGACAGACCGTGTGCCAGCACAACACCCCGCAAAGTACATCTTAACTTCTTGCTGAGGAAAGGTCACATTCCGAACTATATATATATATACAACACAATTGACGTATCACTAATGCAATCATTGCCCTCTCTCTTTATATGGAAGGCTTCCAGTAGCTCTTGTGCGGGGTGGTGTTCGCCCCTAGCTAATATATTTGCACTTTCAAAATGCGGCGAACTATTCCTGCAGGAATTTAGAGAACAGCGAAGAGGTACGCTTAGTACAGCACTGCAGTTCCTGCAAGAAGCCTCACCTGGTAGCTATGCTATCTGTGCCAGGGTTTTTGCTGCGCGTTTCTTTCTTGCGTCCGAATCACTGAAGCATTTCTTCAGCTCAACGACGATACGCTCTCATGTGGTTAATAATTATTTATGATTTTCAAACCACATTAGGGCAGTGTCCGTGAGTGCGAAGACAACGTCGGTTAGTTGGTCGGTAGTGTCCTAGTCGTTGGACTTGCTTACTCGTTGGTTATATCTAAGCCACTCGTACACATCTCCATCTGCTTTCTCGGCGAAAACCCGAGTTTCTACGCAGTTGCGCCATGCGCCAGGAGGCAATGATCCCGGAGTGGCAGGAAACGGACCGTGAGCGTCTTCGTCGTTGGACATCTCAGCAGACAAATGTGGTAGCCTGCAGAGGCGAAGACTCCACCGAAGAATAAATGGATCTGGGTCAGTCGTTGCTTCAATTTCCCAGTACCTCCACCAAAACCGTCATGTCACGAAAGAAATTGTGTTTATATAAAAGAATTCAATGCAAGCGTCATACGGGCCAAAACGTCCTTCTTTTTCTCGTCTCCTTCGCACACACTTGTTATTCCACTCATCGGGCGACAATTACCGTGATAATACAATAAAAGAATATATATTTTAATGTGTCGAAATATTAATCTGGTAAGGCCTTATGCCCATAAAAAGGGGATAGAAGCCCCCAATAACTACCGGGCAGAACATGTTGTGGTTGTGACAGCTCTTGTGCCGTATCACGCGAAGATGTTTTTCCTCGTTGATTCCGCAGTTATTTTCTTTCATGAATACTGTTTACATGTAACGCACGTGTTCGCACGAAGCCGGGATCTCTACGTTGCAGAATATCGTAATAGGAAAAAAAGCACACTTCGTTTCGAAGGTTCCAGAGGGGCTCAAAAATATTTTGGCCATGCAGCCAGGGACTTCTTTGCCGACTTGGAGATGAAATAATCGTTTGCAACCGTTCAATATTTATTTCTGGATCATCCGCTGTTTGACTATTTATTCAAGCACAGCAGCGAACCACTGCACGGCTACAGCTTTCGTGGTGTTGCCACAGCTTTCGCTCTCAGCCCTCTGCTCTAATTCCATCACGGAACATTTGGCCACGTTATCCCTTATTTGGGATTACGGCTGTCACTCGCACTACCATTATCGGCTTCGTTAAATCGATAATGTTGAGAAGTTTGTGAGTGGGTATCCTGCTGCCCATTCAATCATTGTTGCTGCCGGTCTCTTTTCGTACAAGCACGTGTAATGGAGAATTTTCGCGGGACTTCGTTTAGAAATTGTGTGTGTGTGTGTTTGTGCGTGTGTGTGTGTGTGTGTGCGTGTGTGTGTGTGTGTGCGTGTGTGCGTGTGTGCGTGCGTGTGTGTGTGTGTGTGCGCGTGCGTGTGTGTGCGTGTGCGTACGTGCGTGTGTGTGTGTGTGTTTGTGCGTGTGTGTGTGTGTGTGCGTGTGTGTGTGTGTGTGTGTGTGTGCGCGTGCGTGTGTGTGCGTGTGCGTACGTGCGTGTGTGTGTGTGTGTGTGTGCGTGTGTGTGTGTGTGTGTGTGCGTGTGTGTGTGTGTGTGTGCGTGTGTGTGTGTGCGCGTGTGTGCGTGTGTGTGTGTGTGTGTGTGTGCATGTGTGTGTGTGTGTGCGTGTGCGTACGTGTGTGTGTGTGTGTGTGTGTGTGTGTGTGTGTGTGTGTGTGTGTGTGTGTGTGTGTGTGTGTGTGTGTGTGTGTGTGTGTGTGTGTGTGTGTGTGTGTGTGTCGCACACAACTTGCGCTCTATGGCCAGAGCCTAAGTTGAATTGCCAGCGCTTTTTGCGAAACAGGAAATACTCGAAAAAGAAAGACGCTGCTTATGAACTAGATCAGTTGAAATAATGTAGTTCAAGAACAGCGTCCTTCCTGAATCATTTTCGTCTCCTTGTATTTCTTGTTTGTCTCGAAGCGCTGGAAACGCATGATATGTCAGAATTATAACTAGCTCAGCTCTCTACCATGACCAAAACATAGTTCGCCGCGAACCAGAACCATAAACGTTCACAAATAATACGCTACTTCCCATAAGCTTAAGTCCCCAAGTTGTGGTTGTGATATATGGAGCACGTATTTGGTAGAAGGCGTCGTAACGACTTTAATGCTAAACCGACTCAATGAGCCTCTTATGACAGCTCTACTATAGTATAATGCTTCCAAGGCGCTGTTTGCTAAGTATGAAGTCAAGTGAAGATGCCAGTTTAATGCGACAAGTGAGATCCTGGAAACCTGCCTTATGCATAGGGCAGATAATGGCTTTGTTGCAAAGCCTTCTGTTGTGCTTGGAAAAGGAACTATGGAAGCGTAAATATAGAGAATGGGCTTTCGCCTTCTTTCTTGCCAGGTGTACCATTTTCATACGTTCACTTAAGCGTCTTAAAAAGCGTGTGCTACCGGCTCTATGCAGATCATAGAATTCTTATACAGGGCCCGAGTGTGCCCTTAAACTTTGCAGGTTTGTCAGAGTACTACGTTGTTCCAGCTAGTGCATAGCTTAAGCCGAATGTATGGCGCTTTATGTAGGGGACAGCCGCTGTTCTAATTGACGTTAGAGGAAATAAATGGAGCTGGAAAGGCAAGGTAACGGGTTGGGAGGATAACCTGTGGACGATTAGGGTTGCAAAATAGGTGCCAAGGGAAGGGAAGCGCAGTGCAGGACCGCAGAAAACTGGGTGGGGTGATGCAAGCAGAAAGTTTGCAGGCGCAAGCTGTAATCAGTGTGCGCAGGACAGATGTAGTTGGAGACCGCAGGAACAGGCCTTCGTCCTGCAGAATACATGAAAATAGGCTAACGATGATGACGATGATGGTGCAAGTTTAAAACAAATGGAAGAAGTAACGAGAAAAAGAAAAACGCATCAACTAGTCCGACATGGTACTCTGATAAATTTCATTTCTTCTACGGTGTGCCCTTTGCAGTCTTCTCTTCCCAATATGCGAGCTTTGGAGCTTTGCCTGTGTCATCTTATTTCTTGCTTTGATATCTGAATAAAATATATTTAAATAGTAATTTGTTTATCAACACACACAAAAAATTGCTTACGCCTTTCATAAAATAAATACAATTAAAATTAGGTATAAATCTACGTTTTATATAAAGAAATTTAGAGTGCTCAGACAGATGGTTTGCTAGAGTGCTAGAGTATGTCGACGTGCATAGTTCAAATTTAGTAACAAGCATAACTATGTAATGCAGAAGGAAAGTTGCGTATATAAAAGGAATAAAATGACAAAACTTATCTAATCTACACAATTTTCGCTAACACCTGTGTATTAATTCTAAAATTTACAATAAGTACTTTGTAAAGTTGTTTTGCATATGTATCAAACCCCTTTCACCTAGCAAACCGCCCTCGTACCGCCGGATCGTTGTCCAGTTCCCCGTAATAGGTGAATGAACGTACTTCAGGAAGAGACTGGCATTGAGCAGAAATAAACAAATAAGGGAAGGGTCCTTACAGGTGGAGTTTGTTTTTGTTATGGGTTATTGCTGCTGCATTATTGTAATTATATTACACAATTTAAGATGCCTGTTCGCGATATTACTCCTGATTTTTGAACAATTGTTTTGGCATTTCTTAATGTATCAGCAATTATTTGTTATATTTTTAAATAGTTTTATTCTCACTGCGTCTGAGCAAATGTATGGGTGGAGGGACCTCAGTCAGGCAGAGTTCATCTGCTTTTAGTCCTTTGAACCCTGGCAATATATGTCGGAATAAACTCAAACAGAAAACTGATACGCAGTAAATGAGTTCAGAGCCGAAAGAAAAGCTGACCTTTGCTGTAATTTTTTAGGAGTAACAAGCTTGTATGGATTTAAAGTTGCCTGTGATGCAGGTGCATCGTCAGCGGTTGACGTAAACGTCATAGAGAAGCTGTCGTCAAATCGCTGACAGAAGATTTTCTGTCCACACAACGCTGACATTTTGCTAGTCTGTATAGTGTAGTTTCCCGTCTTCTCTTTCGTGTAGCTTGCTCGATAGTTTTAGGCTGTGCATATTTGAGACAGATATGCGCAAGTTTGACACTCGTCAGTTGATTCCGTAACACAAATAAGCGAACTGAGCTATTCTGATATTTTATAGCGTTAGAAGTTGTTCTCGTGTTTTAACATCTTTTTAAATAGAGCTCAACGAGAAATACGAGGAACAGAAGTGTGCTGTTCCGGCTTCCAAAAACTTTTATTTCAAAAGGAGCACTCGCATGTAAAAGTACAGAGAAAACCAGCTTTAGAAAAGAACTGCTTGTCATTGTATCGTGTCCCTTCTGCCATTTAAATCTAGATATATTGGAACGCTTTGCTGGAAAGTGCGTGTGCACATGACATGTGCGTGAGGAGCCCAGACAACATAGTTCAGTGACTTTGTAAGTTGTCCGAGACGATTGATTCCGTTGCTCGTGCTAATTCTTCGTATAAAAACAGCGTGACAACAAATAGTGCTGCCACGTTGAAAATGACGCAGGCATGCAGGCAGGCAGGCCATGAGCTTTATTTAGGTCATGAAGAGCGACTCCGAACGCCCGCCCACGAGGGAGAAGCCACTGCGGGCCGCTCCCACGTCGGGACGGGCAGGCTGTGCCTGACCGCCACCCGTAGCTGAGCGGCGAGGTTGGAGCTCTTGTGCGCCTCCTCCCGCTCTGCTTTCGTGGTGAGATGATCGTGGTCTCGTAACGAGGGACACCGCCAGAGCATCTGTCCTAAAGTGCAGAAGGGACCTCCGCAATCTGTATTTAAAAAATTTCTACTCTGGCTACGGAAACTATCCTAATACTTTTTTCTGCAAATCACAAACGCGTTGACGCAAACATTGTGAGAGCTTAGTGTGCGTAACAGAAATACAGCAAAAAAATTGTATACAGGGACGATTTCAGTGAAATGAATAACTGCACATCGCAAAGGACATCTACGGATGTGCGAATTATACACAAATTGTGAAATTAGTGAAAGAGGACATCTTACTGATGTACTAAAGCGCCAAACAGGCGACACAAGAAGAGACACGGACGAGCGCTCGTCCGTGTCTCTTCTTGTGTCGTCTGTTTGGCGCTTTAGTATACCAGTGACATGCACCAACTAGCCCAACAAAACGTTCTGCTGGAAAAGAGGACATGTTTTGGCGCTAGTTCGCAGTTGAAAGAGAAAATAAAACTTTATTCTGTCCTGATTTACAGAAATTTCTCTCGTACGACTGAAATTCCGCAGTATGAAACCGGTTTTTGTGGTTGCAACATACATTTCCGACGTTAGAAGTCCTGGTGTCGCAACATAAACATTCTCTTGAGTCGACTAAGAGTTCGTATATCGAAACAGAGACGTTCTATCGCGTCAAGGATAGTTCTGAAGTCGCAACAGAGATTTTCTGTCGCGACAACGGTTCTGACGTCTTAGTAGCAACGCTCTGTCGCGACAACTACGTCTGGACAGACACTTTTCTTGCTTTCCCTACGATATAACTGACGTCGTGACACAAGCGTTTTCTATCGCGACGCTCGTTGCCCTTTTAAAATTTTATTCCACTTTCACTTCGGTAGTGAAAACTGTGATTTCGTTTATCGGCACGCGGTCTCCCAAGGTGGTTTCTCCGAATCCGGCAATACTGATAGCATCGACATCGTTATTCACGTCGACGCAGCGAATGACTTTCATTTGTCAAAACTGTGTCATTACGACTCGACGCAAACAATCGTTTTACCGGACTCCTAAAAATTGGCCGTTTACAGAAATCATCGTATCTGCGCCGACGGCTACGCATCGAATATGTGATACAAAAACCAGTGCACTTACACGCTGACACATGAGTTTCAAGTATTGCATATGCTTTTGCCAAACGGACAAGTGTTTGGCTATTCCATAAAGCAGCGTCAAAACCTGTCTCGCTCGAGTGTCCGTATCCTTGCATCGGCGCTACCGCGAGAAATCGGTACACTGTCTAAATGAGTACTTATCCGCGAATGTATATATAGCTATTTTGTACTCAAAGCGCAAATTATTAGTGTGCCCAAAGTGCAAAGCGCCAGAGACAGCTGTACAAATTAGGAGTAACCATCCTTCCAGCGTCCCCGGTCACCACTTCCTGGTTCTGAATTCCTTAAATGAAATAGATATCGCCAAATAAGATAAATGTTCCAACACCTAACGGAGTTGTTTTGGATAGCGACATCATCTTAATGTTCAATAAAGGGGCCACTTCTTGTTGTAGAGTCGAATAGCACGTTCCCTATCAACGTACAAATGTAGAGTGCATGAACAGAGTTTCATACTGTTTACGTGGCCATATTGCACATGTAGAAGAACGTTTGGCGTGGTGCACTGGTTGGATGCTAGATTTCGGAGCGTTAGGTAATAAGTTCGAATCCCAACATGGATTTTCTTTAACATTTCACTTTATTACACTAACAAATTTATCTCGTAATAAATAATTTTTTGCCATCTTTTGCCATTTTTCTGTTTATTTATCGATGAAGCACTGCAGGAAATTGTTTAATTTAATTTATTCAAGCTACCCTCAGTGCCTAGTGCATTACAGTGAGAAGCGGTTTATCCATGTTATACAGAGTTAGATGAAGCAGCCTGAAAAGTTGAACGATGAGGATTGCTGGCGACCGAGACGGGGAGGTGGTTCCATTAGGATGTAGTTTTTCACCAGAAATTGAATGGGAGGAAAGAGTTGCAAACGGCGACTTCGCACTTGTACTCTGACGTTGTGGTCGACTCGTGGCGTTACATAAATATATAATATACGAAGATCACGTATAAATTCAAGAATAGTGGAATACATTTCATCGAAAATAGGTAACTGGACGAGTTTCTTTCTTAATGAAAAGCGCGGCAGGTTAAGGAAAGCTTTGACGGCTGATATACTAGCAATGCGGGAATAATTACATACAATAAAACGTGCGGGTCGGTTTTTGATAACTTCGAGTATGTTAGCTGTGTAGTAGATGGTTCCGAAATTAATGAAGCATACTGTAGTTTTGATGCTACAAGTTTACTGTACAATGTGAGTTCGAGGGAAGCGGGGGCGCGAGAAGACTTAAGACATAGAAAGTCAAGTGTTCGGTTAGCGGAATTAGTCACGTATTCGATGTTCGTCATGACAACTTATGCGAACCAATGCCAACTACTGGGAGCACCTAAATACTTGAATGACGTGGCAGAGGAAAGAATAGAGGGTTAATTTTGTAAGAAAATGTACAAACAGAACCATGGTGAGAAAATGTCATCATGTTGCATTTATTGACGTTTAGTTTCATTAACCATAGATTACACTAGAATGAGATGTTGTCAAGGTCTGATTGAGATCAGAGAGAAGCGCCTGGGATGGTAATTTCCCGAGAAAGAACACAGTCGTCAGCAAAAAGCAAGATATTAGATGTTAACTTTCTCGGCAGATCGCTAATAAAGAAGTTACAATATAGGTTGGTGAAACGGAGTTCTTGGCAGATACGATAGACACGAAATGTATATCGACTGCAAGGGTCCCAGAAAAGTGGAAGAATGCAAACATTATAGTAATCCATAAAAAGAGACACGTTAGAGAATTGAAAAATAATGGGCCTATCAGCTTACTCCCGGTATCATATAAAATACTCACCAAAATAACCTTCAATAGAATAATCGCAATACTGGACTTAAGTCAACCAAGGGAACAGGCTGGCTTCAGGAAGGGGTACTCTACAATGGATCACATACATGTCATTAATCAGGTTATCGAGATATCCGCGGCGTACAATAGGCCCCTCTATATGGCTTTCACACATTACGAAAAGGCATTTGATTCAGCAGAGAGACCAGTAGTCATATATGCATTGGCTAATCAACGAGTACAGAACGGTCACGTAAATACCTTGAAAATATCTTAATTCTACACAAGAAAAAGAGGAAGATAAATATAAAGAAAAAGGCCAGACAGGGAGACACGATCTTTTCAGTGCTATTCACTGCGTGCTTAGAAGAAGTATTGAAGCTGTTAAAGATCGACGGCGAATATGTCAGCAACCATCGGTTTGCCGATGACATTGTTCTATTGAGCAACAATGCAGACGAGTTAAATGATCGAGGACCTTAACATAGAGAGTGTAAGAGTGAGGTTGAAGATTAACATGCAGAAGACAAAGATAATGATAAATAGCCGGGCAAAGAAACAAGTGTTCAGGATCGCCAGTTGACCTCTGGAGTCTGTGAAGGAGTACGTTTGCCTAAGTCAATTATTTACAGGGAGCCCTGATCATGAGAAGTTAATTCACAGAAGAAAAAAAAAATGGGTTGGATCGCATACGGCAGACACTGGCAGCTCCTGACTAGAAGCTCATCATTATCATTGAAAAGGAAGGTGTAAAGCCAGTGCATTTTGCCAGTGCTGACATATGGGGCAGAGACTTGGAGACTGACAAAGAAGCTTGAGGAAAAGTTAAAGACCTCGCAAAGAGCGATGGAAGGAAGACTGCTAGGCATAACGTTAAGAGACAGAAAGAGAGTGGTTTGAATCAGAGAGCAAACGGGTATAGACGATATTCTAATTGAAATCTAGAGGCAAAAATGGAGCAGGGTTGGTCATATCATGGCGCCGGTTAGATAACCGTTGGACCACTAGGGTTACAGAATTTGTACCAAGAGAAGGAAAACGCAATCGAGGACGACAGAAGACTAGGTGAAATGATTAAATTAGGAAATTCGCGGGGGCTTGTTGTAATCGGCAGGCGCACGACAGGGGTAATTGGAGATCGCAGGGGGGTGCCTTTGTCCTGCAGTGGACATAAAACAGGCTGATGATGATGATGATGACGTACTGAGTTCGATTGCGGAGAAAGCATTCAATCCAGGTAATAAGTGGTACGAACGGGTGGATGTCTAACTTTTCCTTTGTTAACCGTGCTCATTGTCAAGATTCTTGCCTCATATTCCTTTCACTTTGCGTAAATTGGGTTTTAAGAAGCTCTCTAAATAATTGTTTCTAGTAACCTGGACTGTTTTCCGCCTTATACACTTCCCCCCCACTCCTAACACAGCCGTGTCTCAACTCTACGCTTATTTTTAGTAATTTTATCACACTTTGCTCAATCAAGCACACTATGCTAATACCGCTGCTAACATATCACATGACACCTGGCACACGGACCCAGTAAACCGCTTTCGCACTCATAGTACTATCTGCCGGCTCATTCTATTTCTACTGCAGCAGCAGACTCGGAGTACCTCCCCATCAGATTGCCACCATAACTGTGCACCGACATCTACAGAAAACAACAAACAAGACAGCCTTCGAGAGTAAACAATCACACAATTGCCATTTCATATTCATTATCTGTTTGACTCATGTATTTACTTGCCACACTTAGGCTATTTATGGTTGTTCAAGAGTTGTGTATTTATGAACTAAACTTTCGACTGTTCAAGTAGCTAACCTAATATGCGTACACCTACGTCTACTGCAAGGCCCCTATTAGGATGTTTAGAGTAGCAAATTCAACTTAAAGAAATAGTCTGACAAGTTGCACATATGTGACAAGAAAATTTACCGGAATTTCAGTGTTGAGCAAGTGAGGTTTTACGTTGCCGTGCTACACATGAGGACATCGCTCTGCTGTCATGGCTGCAGCATTTGGTCAGAGCGCTCACTTGCAATGGGTAAAAAAACGAAATCGAAAAAAAAAATGTTTTCCACAATAATTTCTTCCTTCTACAGATACGTGCCTGCCAGAAGTAAAAGCCATATCACTCACTGATATTACAGCTAGCCACGCTTTTTTTTTTTCAGGCACGCTAGAAAACCTATCAACCAACTAGGAATAGTTTTGAACAACTTGTAGAAAGAAACTCTATTTGACACGCACCGCTTTCCTGCTGCCATGTTCTGGCTCTGCATTATCCGGCAAATGTCAGCTTCCCATCATCCGTTTCAAAAGAACGAAAATAAAGGAAATAGACGCGCGGATTCATTTCTCTGCGCGGGTTACGTACGAGTCACGAAAACGTCACGATTGGGCCTTTGTTGACATTTCGTGGACCTCTGTTTCTTCATGCGTCATACTCAATGTCAGAATAGCGAAATCGCTCTGTGGAAACAGATCAGGAACAAAATATCGCGCGTCTGCTCTCGGTGAGTACATAATATGAAATCCCTCATGGGTTCTGAAAATAAAACGAGGCTTTGAGCACCGGGAGAGGCTATCTTGCTGGCCTTAAGTTAGTACTTTTCCGCGGCTTAGAGAAGTAATGTACCAGTGCTTTGCTGCAATATTAAGCATGCTCTTACTGTTCATCCCCTCGGAAATAGCCGGAGAAATTGGAAGTAATTCGATAGTTTCTAGTGAAAATACTGTGGAAACGGCTGGATCTAATATGAGAGAGATTAGCACTGATGGAATTGTAGAAAGTGACGGCACGACCTTCAATTTAACTATTCTTCACACCAATGATATTCACTCACGGATTCTTGAAAGCACGAAGCGTGGCGTGCAGTGCGACGACAAAGCACGGAACGAGAGCAAGTGCTTCGGTGGAGTAGCGAGAATTGCTGAATTGGTAAGTGAACAGTTCTTCGGTAATTGCAGTAAGAAAAAAATGTTCATTTTAATTGCAACTGTGGACATGAGAGCTGTCGTATAGTGAAATTTTGATATAAGGTTACCAAGTTGCAGAGAAGTAAATATAATCGTAAGCATTTTTTTTAATATAGCCGTGTCCAAACCCTTTCGCACATACTTTAGCAATTACCTTGTACACATAGTGCACCAGTATATATATTCTAAAGAACACAAGACCCCATATTTATGCTGTATAGCTTAGCATGTCGCTTCATCAGTGAAATCATAAGAAGACAACAAATACAGACACCAAGGACAACATAAGGGAAGTTAGTTATACCTAATAAGTTAATAAAAGAAACGATAAATTAATGGAAATCTAAGTGGATGAAAAAAAAAAAAAAACTTCCTGCAGGTGGGAACGATCCCATAACCTTCTCATTACGCGTGCGATGCTCTACCAATTGAGCTACCGCCGCGCCATTTCCCCATCCACTTTCTTCGGTATTTATGTGTCTTAGTGTAACGCTGGGAGTGTTAGCCAGTGCCGTCACTCACAGACCTTGGCGGCGGATGTGTAGCGTCCTTTCTGCTGCAGGCGTCTAGATAACAGGATCTTTTTTTTTAGCCAAAAGCAACCGGTCAATGCGCCCACACATGCTACCTGAAGGCGTCAATGTTGCCACATTCGATACCCTCGTTATGTAATAAACGAAAAGAAGGGGAATTACCTGAGGGGCCCGATTTTTATTAGTCATCCCATCAAAAGCCAACAAACACTGATACCAAGGACAACACAGGGGAAACAGAGTCCAGATCAAAACTTGATCGCCAGGTTGGAACTCGACTTGTCGATGGTGGAGATTGTAACGTTGCGCATCGATGACCTGTTGTTTCTTTATGTGCACTCGGGCAAGCTGACGGGGCTTCTTCCGCGCGTTGCACGAAATTTCGGCATCTTGGGCGAGATTGAGGTGATCGATGTTGTTGCATGGTAGCATTGCCATGTTGTTGTCGCATGGCAGCATTACTTCACGGCCGTAAACGAGGTAAAACGTCGTGAAGCGTGTTGTTTCTTGCGTAAGTCTTGCGCCTGGACTCACTTGGCAGAGGTGGCGCTTCACCGCTGGAAACAGATGTCTGCAGTGCCTGCTGTACTTCGTTGCGTACGACGCTGGCGAGGGAGCTGACTGGCGGTGGCGACGTACCGTGGTGCTTCTGCAGCTCGTCGCGAACCACTGAGCGAATCAGCTCGCAGAGCAAGGCGACGTCGCACCCGAAGCCTACCGGCGTATCCGGAGTGCAGGCGAAATTCATGTGTCGGTTGTACATGTTTGACCGTTGCTGAAGCGTCTTCTCCATTGCGATGGCTTCGGTGAGGAACTCCACGACAGTGTTGGGCGTATTCCGAACAAGACCGCCAAAGAGCTGTTCCTTTACGTCTCTCATCAGATGACGCATCTTCTTCTCTTCCGACATGCTCGGATCGGCACGCTGAAAGAGACGCGTCATGTCCTCCACGTACATCGTGGCGCTCTCGTTGGGCTTTTGGACGCGTGACTGAAGGGCTCGCTGCGCTTTTTATTTGTGATCGGGGCTGGAGTAAGTCTCCGGTAGCTTGCGCTGGAGCTCAGGCCCGGATAGCAGGGCACTTTCGCGGTTCATGAACCACTTGCGAGCACCATCCCGGAGGCTGAAGTAGATGTTTCTGAGTTTGGCGTTGTTGTCCCACTCGTTAAACGCAGCCGCGGGCTCGAACTCCGCCAGCCAGTCTTCCACGTCTTCAAATGTGATGCCACGAAAAGCCGTCGGCACTTGGGGGTTCAGCAGCGTTAGGCAAATCGGTGTCGCCCTTTCCGTAGAAGCCGCAGTGGTCGTAGTCATCACTTCTTCCTGGAGGTTTCCAAATTCTGGGGCGAGGCCTCGGGTTCGCCGGCTTGTGCGCTGAACTGGAGTCAACTCCAATTGTGCGAAGTTCTTCCTGCCCAGTGGGGTCAACTGCATAAGTTGGGTGTACCGAGCAAGCTCCACGAAATTGTCGCGTATAACCTGGTGAAGTATACACGTTGAATGGGGATCCAGGCGTTTGTACTTCACGAAACGTAACTGTTGACGCGCGATGCCGAGACGAACCTCGTTCTCTTCTTCTTCAGTACCCTTGCTGTGCCACACCATGTGGCACTATATGACTAATAAATATCGGGCTCCTCGATTAACCCGCTATCTTCTGGTTAATCTATGAAAACGTTTCAAAGAGGGCTCCCTATGACCAATTACTGACTTTCGCAGTGAGGTATTTGTGTCGGAAGAATTTGATAATAACAATGACTTCGTTTACCAAATTCTTGAAAATAAATTGTCGAAGTGCACAGAAATATAGCGCAGAATGGTCAGGTTAGACATACTTAAAACAACAGGGAAGTTATAAAATAAAAAAATAACATTTTCACACTTTACGAGGCAAGGCGGTCATGCTCAATGAAGTGTTGAATCTTTATTCACACTGAATTGCAAGGAATCTAAAGGAACCAGTAAGACCTTTCAGAAGAGTATATGCCACAATTTTATTCTACGACTGAATTCTAAATTACACAGAATGTACCGTCAAGGTTCATCACATTCGCCTCATCCATAATACAAACTGTCAAGACAATAGACGTAGAAAAGCAGATGAACCCGGACTCTTGCGGAATGAGCTCTCAGCGCGCCTAGACTCCCTACGCAACACAGACTCCCCCCCTTCCACATAGTTATTGTAACCTACTCTGGACAAGCAGGTTGCCGTAGCACTCGTGCATTGAAATTGGTGACCGCAAGAGCGCATGTTGCTACTCTGTGGAGGCGCGCAAGCACAGATGTCAAGATACGACTCAGGCGAGACGCGCAATGAGCGCGATCTCTAACTTGCCTTGTTAGGGTGGTTCCATTTATATCGGACGCCTGTCGACACCTCTTTTCCTGCACCGTGAATTTTGCATGAGCTTTTTATAAATAGCTATTGCGGCTTTCTCAAAAAACATGCGTTATTAACTCTACACAGTGTCCATATGTTTGTATTAGGTTTAAATGCTTCATTTGGCATCATATATTGGTTTTTATTGGAATAGGAATTATAAGGACAATCTACGCGCATTTCCGCCGTCGACAACCGGGTCCTCGTGATGATTCCTATAACGACACACTGCGTTCCTCGTCGTTGCGGTCGCTTTCGCTCGCTTCGCCAGCTGCATCGCACGTCTGATAACATATCGGAGGATTGAAAAGGAGAGCTCGCGTGCGCCGCAACCCCAGTTGAGGCGGCAGTAGGGACGGCGACAATTCTGATAAGCAGGAGGAGGCCTGGGATCGACATCGGAACGAGATAAAGAGGAAACGAATCGCCCAGGAAACAGACGAACAGCGCACCGAACTGGCTAAACGCCGCAACATAGCTAGACAAATAGACTAACCTGTACTTACAATCTAGAATAACCAAGGCTAATCATGCTATGCCTTAGCCTTCGCTACGTATAGCGTGGCATAGCCGAGCTAAGCCACTGCCAATTTTTACAGGAACATTTTATAAATAGCTATTGTGCCTTTCTCAAAAACTTGCGTTATTAACTCTACACAGTGTCCATACGTTTGTATTAAGTGTCAGTGCTTCTTTTAGCATCATATATTGGTTATTGTTGGAATAGCAATTATACGGACAATTTACGCGCATTTCCGCCGTCGCCAACCGGGTCCTCCCGATGATCGCTATAACGTCCAAGTGTGCTAATAGCGTGGCTGCACGTCGTACGCTTTATGTGTGAGGGAACTTGTGCGAGGGTGAGCCCTGGAGAATGGCTTGATCTCGCGCGCTCAAGGGAGAAAGGTGAGGAGGAAGCGCATAGTCTTCTACCAAGCGCAGGACACCGGGCTGGTGGCTGCTTATGGCGCAGCTGAGCGCAGCCGCACACGGCTGCGCGGGAAGTATCTTGAAAGCGATCTCCAATGAGTAGGTGCCGATGACTGATAGCTTCGTGTGCGCTGTGTTCTCGCCGCTTGGTTCGCAATAAAGCGAGCAGCAGCACGAAGCTCAATTCACTCGTTGCTGCTGCTGCCGCTCTCCTTACGCCAGCGGTTTGACAGCGAGTGTCCGTACTCATCGAGTTAGATGTGTTTATGTTTGCCTGTGCAGGCGTGACACAATGTTTGTGTCAAGATAATGTTTACGAGTTTATGTGGCCGACAAAAATTTCTATCCTTACTTCCTATAACTGTCTACTAATTTACTATCCAACTCGACACTTGGCCTTTCGGGTCCACGGTGACTTTTGGCGATGATGATGACTGTCCACGTTAATGCCTGTAGCATTGTAAGAATATACAGAAAAACGTATTGCCACCGTAAAAAGGAGTTATGTATGGGGCATATACTCTATCGCGAGTAATTTTTCTCGCTTCGATGATGATGATGATGGTGATGATATATTGGTATCCAAAGATGGCGGTGACAGGTCGTCACCTAGCTTGCTTGAGTTAAAGACGTATGCAAAAGGCCGTTTTCATTTTGGTTTGATTGTATATCTTTCCTTCACCTTGTCTATTTTCATTCTCTATTACACAGGCCTTTGTTACCTACTTCCTTCACTTATTCCTGCATTCTGCGTCTGCGCTTTTCAGGAATAGATACTCGTGCACTTTACGGTTCATATATTTAGATATATCCCTGCACCTGAGTTTTTGTTCAAAAGTAATTTTGCTCTGCGCTTCTTTGACTTCAAAATAGGAACAACCCATGTAACCCCGGATTACCTTATTTGTGCTTTTACAGTCTTGTCCCAAAACCAACTGCACAAGCTATATTTGGTTAACTACCAAGCCCCATTCGATACCGTATCGTAATCATAGAATGACATTTGTGAACGTTAGCGCTCGCACCTTTACACCTTTCCAGATTCCACGCACCACCTCATATTTATTGTAGTCCAAGATGGCCCTAGGTCACATTATTTTTGTATTCGGCTTCTTCTTTATTATGAGTATTTCTTGGTGGGTGCTTGACTGAATCTTTCTTTTATTTATATATGTGGCGAGGTACTTATATTGGCTGACTATAGATATGACTTGCTCTTGAATTCACACCACGTAATTCCTCTTCTCTTCATTAAAACGCAATTCCGGATTTCTCAGTACTAAACTAAAATTGGCCTAAAATTGACCTAAAATTGTCCCTGTGTTGCCGCAAATATCCACAACTGTCGTTAAATAGGTTGCATTGTGCGCGAGTATCACTTTGTCGCCAGCATACATCAATCCTCCTCACAACGAAAAGGACGCCACACACCAAGAAAGACAGGCATATATCAAAGCGTATATCAGTCCGGGGACCTCCTGTGGCACCGTTTGTCAATTATGCATGTGGAATGAATGAAACCCTAATTTGCTGTTTTCCAGTTGTCTTTCTATGCTCTTGAATTAAAGCGTGAACAACAATGGAGGCAGAGTCCTTGCTTCAGTCCTTAGAGAACTTCCACCACTGCATTACATTTTCGGCCTCCTCATCCAATGCGGACGCGGTTGTATATATATATATCTATATATATATCTGCCCCAGCAGCTCCATGAAATCTTCATCTAGGCATTTGTGTTTAACGATATCCTGTAGCAGTTCCCTGTCTCCATTGTAGTAGGCTCCCTTAATAACTAGAAAGGCTATTTGAAACTCTATTGCGAGCTTCTGAAATCTCCATGCATTCAATTCGTACAAAAGATATTTTCGTCTACGCGTCTGCCTAGTGTGAACTCATTTTGCATTTGCCCCGGCACATCATTTGACTCCACGCACTTCAACAGTTCTTCAACCATCTTCTGACTCCGTGCTGCCTCACTATGCTTGGTGAATGTGGGCATGCTATTCAGTCATTGCTGTTGCTTTCAGGCGATGTCGAAAGCGATCTGGGGCCTAGTATAGCTGACGTTTTCGCTGAGCTGCAGAGGCTGACAGTTGGACAAACACAAGAATCACTAAGGTACAAGGCCCAAAGAATCAACTTTTGTGCACCGATGCAACACTAACGGATTTAAATAAGTGAATGATAGAACTGGAGCAACACTACCAGGCACTCATCCCCATGCGAAGCGAATTAGAAGCTGTGTATGCTACTACCTCTGAAAGTGGTCACCTGGTATCCAGCCTAGAGAGCTGCACAGAGGATGCTGACAACCGTTCATGTAGAAACAACTTAATATTGTACGACATTCCTGACCCCAACCCTCCTGAAACATTTGCGCAATCGGAAAAACTATTTATTGATAAAATTCATGAGCACATGAGCATAAGAATTGATCCGAAAGAAATTGAGCATGCACACCGGTTGGGACGCTATTCAGCTGGCCGTAACCGCCGCATAATTGCAGAGTTTACATTCTATAAAAACAAAAGAATTGGTCTTTTCTAATGGCCGCAATTAAAGGGGAGTAACTGCAGTATTGACGAGGACATTTCACGTGCTGTTCGAAATGCCCACAAATATCTTGTTCTTTTCGGTAAAAGCAAGGCGACACCTTTCAAACTACGTTTCAAAAGACTTGTCACAGGATCCAAACCCTACGAATATGATGAATCATCTAATAGCGTAAAGGATATTCACTAGCAATCAAGGTGCAATAGAGGTTCGCTTAACCCTCGCGACATCACTACAACGAATAATCTTTCTTTATCTGTTATTTTCACTAACACCCGTAGTTTTTTTTCCCAAACGCGAAGACATACCAAGTCGCGTTTCTTCATAAAGCAGTAACTTACTTATTTCAACAGAAACGTGGGTAACATCGGAGATCAGTGGCTATAAGGTATTATACGGCTTGCCAAACTTCGACGTTCATTGGTGTGACCGCCAAGCAATGCGAGGAGGAGGGGTTCTTATAAGATTTGGCAAGCAATTACCCTGTACCCCTATCGTGCCTCCTACTGGCCTTGAGATAGCCTGGCTACTTATACGCTCTTTGCCACAGGCTGTCCTGCTGGGTGTGTGCTATCGACCACCTGTTAACAGCCCCGATTTCCCAGAAAAATTAAACAGCATTTTATGCCAGGTTACTGCCGCACATCCCAACGCTCAGATTATTTTATTCGGCGACTTCAACTTTCCTAGTATTGACTGACATGACCTATCTTCAGCAGCATGAACAAATGCTGAGGCTAGAGACTTCACCGATGTCTGTTTGAACTTTAATCTTTCACAGCTTGTTTCTGAACCGACACGTGTCTCGCTTGGCTGTGCAAACATCTTAAATCTTATACTAACTAATCACCCCGACAGCTTATCATCATTAACCTTCCTCCCTGCTATCAGCAACCACAAAGTTCTTCACGCTACCCTTTTCTTTCCCGCGCCACCACGTGCACCATATCGCAAAACTATCAGCCTATGCGATAAGGGAAACTACAAAGCCATTAATGACGAACTGACTGCCTTTCCACCAAACTTTCAATCTAGATTTTACGAGCGAACCACTCACACTAATTGGACGCTGTTTAAAAGTAAAGTTATTAAATTAGCAGACAAACATATACCGAAAATCACATTCCGTCGAAACCGTCGAACCCATGGTTCACTAACCATGTAAAGCGACTAGAAAATAAGAAAAAAAGGACTTTTTCGATCTGCAAGACTAAGTACGAATGCTACACATGGGAAAAGTATTATTCTGCCCATAAAAATGTGCTTATCTGCTCTTCATAGCGCCAACCATACCTTTTTGAACATCGACTTAACAAAAATACTCAGAGAAAACCACAAGAAATTTTGGGAAGTAATAAACCCCCCTCAAGCTCGCGCCATAAGTCTTGCTGACGATTCTGAAGACATCATGACTGATACCGACTGTGCCATTTCGTTCCACAATGCCTTCGACTAAGTTTTTACTAAAGATAGCAGTTCTCCTCTGCCATTAATGTCTAGTAACATAGTATCTGTAATGCCGGCCATCACGTTCTCTGTAGATGATATCTCCAATGTAATTGATAACCTCAAACTCTCTTCATCCACCGGTATCGATGATATTAACTCGAAACTGTTAAAATATGTTAAGTATATCTCAGCTACAATTTTGTGTCTCCTTTTTTCTCAGTCACTTTCAGCAGGCTGCATCCCTTATGACAGGAAAGTAGGAAAGGTCATTCCTATCGACAAGGGAGTCAACAGGAATAACCCACTAAATTATCGCACCATCTTCTTAACGAGTATTCCATGTAAGATAATGGAGCACGTCATTTACTCACTCATCATGGACCATTTAGACGCCAACCATTTCTTTCATCCTGCACAGCATGGATTTCGTAAGGCCTTTTCTTGCAACACCCAACTAACTCTTTTCGTTCACGACCTTCACTCGAACCTTGACTGTAATTAACAAACTGATGCTATCTTCCTAGACTATGAAAAAGCTTCTGAGAAAGTCCCTAACCGTCACTTAATGCATAAACTTTCCTTTTTGAATTTAGACATGGGTGTATTAAAATGGCTAGAAACGTTCCTGACTAACCGCGAGCAATTCATTACTGTCAAATACCAGTCCTCCGTCAAACTTCCGGTATCTTCAGGTGTCCCTCAGTGGTCTGTTCTTGGTCCACTTCTCTTTTTCATATACATCAATGACTTACCCCTTCATATAACTTGCGAAATTCGAATGTTCGCTGATGACGGCGTGATTGATCACACCATTAACAATGACACTGATGGACATAATTTGCAACAAAATCTCAACCATGCGCAGTCTTGGTGTGCCCGTTGGCTAATGACTCTTATTCCAAAAAATGTAAACATCTGCCATTTACTCGTAGTGGTACACCCTTCTTGCCTTCTTACACAATTGCCAACAATCGGATTGAAACAGTAAAATCATTCAAGTACTTAGGCGTCATGATTTCCTGTGATCTTAACTGGGACACGTACATCAACAGCATATTATCATCGGCGAACAAAACACTATATTCTATGAGGCGCCACTTGCGTCATGCACCTCAGGATGTCAGACTTGTGGCGTACAAATCACTTATCAAGCCTAAATTCGAATATGCGTCACCAATCTGGAACCCATATCAAGAATATCTCGTTAACGCACTTGAGTGCTTCCGAAATCGTGCAGTAAGATGCATTCATTCATCCTATTCGTATGACGTAAGCATATCATCCTTAAAAGAGAAATCTTAGTTACAGTCGCTCTCGCACCGCCATCAGATAGCCAGCGTTGGTCTTTTATATAAGTTTTGCTACAGTTCACTTAATCATGGGCCAGAGATCGTTCAACCCGCAAGAATATCAAAACGCGTTCGTCATCCACTCCAAATTTAAAACCACGCTCACAAACAACTACCTTCTCTGCTTCTTCTTTTTCTCGAACTGCAACTGATTGGAATGCCCTTCCCCACGGTGTTGTATATACAAATAATAAGGATGTGTTCATTGCTGAGGCAGCTCCGATTTTGTCAAATTAATTACATTTTCTCGTACAAATTCATCATCTACCGCGCGTTTCCGATTGCATGCAATGTATATATCTTTTTTTTCAAATGTTCCACGAGTTACTGAAGTGAATTGTCCATTGCCGCTGTTTCTTCTCTTCGGCCGAAATAACAGTTTTCTTTCTTCTTCTAATTCACAATTTGTCACGAGTATGTACCTGCTTATACAGGTTATCTACCACATTTCAAATGTTGTGTTTGTTATCACGTTGAATTGTTGTCGCAACATGTTTCCCACGCCTTATGTAACACCGCTGATAAAGGGGTCTTTAAGGAAATAAACTGACCTCACCTTACCTGACTTGGAGTACCGTTCTATATGTCACCGACGTTGATGTAATTGGTCTGTGCGAGGCCGTCTTATCCTGATTCCCTTTATCTTTGCAGATAAAGTTCATCTTCATGAGTGTAGGGCGCTTAGTGTTACATTCTTTACTAAAAGAGGTTCACCTTGCTTTCAAGCTATCCAACCGTAATCTTCTTCATTTTAATCGCTTGCTCAATGACATTAGTTAGGAGCACCTTGATCTTTGTACCGAGGTATTTGATTAGATATCTACTGATTTAATCGGCTCCTGGGACCCGTGTTATTAGGGACGTATTTTATAGCTTTTTTTCTTTTACAGTAAGAGCTTTGAACGTTAAATTTTCATCTCTTGGACATATTTGTTGTGTCTGGATGGGTTTGAGTCTGAACTACGTTTTGTTTCGCGACGAATTTATCATAAACAACTACTCGGATGTACCGGAGTGCCTGGTCTCTTTCGAATATGTTACCGTCATCATCCCTTTAACTGTTTGCGAATTTTTTGGCTGAGTTTCGAGTGCTTTTACATCATTTGAGAGTTTTTTTGGTACGCCTTTGTCGCTTTTGGGCAAGTTATGCATGCAACGTTTACTTGTGCATTTTTCTCTTACACGAGCTCAACTCGGCTCTTTTTTTTTTCTTCCCTTTAATCAGTAACTCTTCTGTTTCTTCTGTCCACATCCTGGCTTCTCGAGGATCCCTAGACGCACGCTTACCATCTTCTTTAGCTTGATTCTATATATATGCTGAAATTAAATCTCCAAACCAGGCGGATGCACAGTGTGAGACGTATACGTAGCTGTGTCACGGGAACGAAGGTGATTTATGATGCTTGCCGAGGGAAGCATGCTAATGAGTGGTGCACAGAAAGGTTCACCACGTATCAAACATTGCCATTCTTTCATTATAGTGCCACACTGACGTGGAGTGGCCCATACGAAGTTGGTAATTTAAGCAAAAATAAGTTAATAAGGAATCCACTACATATCAGTCCGCATTCGGAGAACAAATTGGTGCGCTTATGGGATCTTGGTGAGACGATATCACGTTCAGGTATTATGTAGAAATCACAGTGGGACGTGCTCATACTGAAATAATGTCCATAATGGTTCTGCGGAAACCCGCAAGGCGGAGCGAAGTAATTAATAAAGGGAGAATGAGACATCTACCTAAATGCTGCTAAGTGCTACGAAGGAAATTCATATGGGTTCCTCGAAAGAAAAGCCTCGCACTTTATAAAAGATTCGTCCTGGTCTGGGGTGAATTTTTCTTTAACTGCGAGCCTTTCCTTTCGAAGAAGCCGTAAGGATTTTCTTTGTAGCAACTGCTACAATCGGGTGGATGTCTAATTTTCCTATTATAGACAGTGCTCATTGTCAAACTTCTTGCCTCACATTTCTTTTCATTTTCCTAAATTGGATTTTTCAAGGCTCTGTGAATAATTGTTTATAGGAACGCGAAATATTTTTCGGCTACGTTTTTCGGAAATGTTTTTCGGCCCAGCCATATCTCAACTATGTGCCTTTATTAGTAGTTTTATCACACTTTGCTCAATCAAGCAGAGTATGTTAATACCGCTGCCTGCATACCACATGGCACTTGGCACACGGACCCAGTAACCGCCTTCGCACTCACAGTTCCATCTTCAGGCTCATTCTGTTTCTACTGCAGCAGCAGACTCGGAGTACCTCCCCATCAGATTGCCACCATAACTCTGCACCGATATCTACAGAAAACAACAAACAAGACAGCCTTTGAGAGTAAACATTAACGCAGTTGACTTTTCATATTCATTATCTGTTGACTCATGTTTTTACGTGTCACACTTAGGCTATTTAGGCTTGTTTATGAGTTTTGTATTAATGAGCTGAATTTTCGACTGTTAAAGTAGCTAAACCTAATATACGCACACCCACGTCCACTGTAAGGCCCCTATTACGACGTTAGGGGCAGCAAATTCAACTTAATTAAATATTCTGTCACGTTGCACGTATGTGACAACAGATATAACCTAAATTTAGTGTTTGGCATGTGAGAATTTACCTTGCCGTGCTGCGCAAGAGGACATCGCTCTGCTGCCATCGCTACGACATTTGTTCAGAGCGCTCAGTTGCAATGGGTAAAAAAAACGCAATCGAAAAAAAAATGTTTTCCGCAATATTTTCTTCATTGCACACATATAGGCTTGCCACCAGTATAAGCCATTTCACTCACTGATATTGCGACTAGCCACGCTTTTTTTTTGTTTTCAGTCACGTTATAAAACCTATCAACTAACTAGGAATAGTTTTGAACAACTTGTAGAACGAAACTGTATTTGACACGCACCGCTTTCCTGTTGCCATGTTCTAGCTCTACATTATCCGACAAATGTCAACTTCACATCATCCGTTTCAAAAGAACGAAAATAAAGCAAATAGAGGCGAGGATTCATTTCTCTCCGTGGGTGACGTATAGAGATGCGAAGTGCGGAAAAAGCTGGAAGGTTTCCGAAAAAAAAAACTGGTTTTTTCTTTCTGTTTTTTTTCGGCGCAATTGGAAAAATTGGCCAAAATTTCCGCGGGGATAACGTACGGACATAAAGCTTCGGCGACACCCAGCGTTGAACGTGAAACTGAAACGCTGAACGCGAAACCGAAATGTCGCACATAATACCTAAACACTGTTACGACTTTGCACCGCTGCCACCACTATTACGACTTTAAGGTGGTCCCGTAGCGCTCGTCACCCGTTTCGTGACAGAGCGTTGGTAGCGAAGACTCCGAGTCAGGCGTCGGTGAGAATAACGAAAGGGACTTTATACATTATATACACGTCATTATACAGGACAAGATCGGATCGGCACGGGGGCCGAGAGCTCACAGCAAACGCGACTGTTCCCGCACGGCGACGTCCGGCGAGACTGCAACGCCTGACACATCTCACTCCAATCGAGAGCGGCACTCCGGGCGGTGGCGTCGGGGCTTATAATGCCCCGAGAAACCATTGTCACTCAAACGGCCCAATACAAAGCCAGCACTCGACGGTCGTCCGAGAGGTCCAACCAGCGACCACGCTGGCCACCCGGTTCAAAGTTGCCGCGCGTGGTGACTTCCAGGCAAAAGGAAATACGGCGCCGGGCTGTCTGGCACTTTGTTGCACGTTTGGACATGTCGCTCGCCGACGCTTCTCCTCAGGACGCCGCTGCTTGACGGATCAGCATCTTGACTTTTCCAGAGAGAATCAGGGCGCTGAGCCTTTCGGCGCCGCCCCGGGTTTGTCCAAAGGGCGTTCGCAGGATAAATTCTGCATCTTGTAGATTTAGAATCCGGGCTGGTGGTAATGGCAAAACAACACCAAGCGGCGGCTGACCGCTCGCCATCGACATCACATAATGTCAGCTCCAGCGTCAGCGTAGCTTCGTCATTCGGGTGCGGTTTCTCATGTTTAGGTGCTTGTTATTGTTCAATTTTGACTTTCCTTCCAACACTTTTGCAACCTGTGGCGGAAGTCCGCATATAAAGCCGTGTGGAAGCAGATTCTGCAATGGTACGGCCAATTTCCGACGTGCGGATGCACTTCGCGGTCGGGGAGACCGTTCGCGGGAAACGGGGACCCGCTGTCTGTAAGTACTGCAACAGCAGCTACGCTTTTCCGAATGCGACTCGCCTTTCCAAGCACATTGCTAAGTACGTGAAATACCCAAGACAGGAAGTGACACCACGAAGCCACTCTCGCAGCCCTTGATGTAGCAGTCTCAGGTCGAGCGTACATAACGGCGCAGTAAGCAGCGCAGCCTCAGCGACTGGAAGGGTTACTCACTTCGTCGATACGATGACACTTCAAGCGCAGATGAACGCCGATAAAGCGTCTGCAAAGGCGATATATGCTTCCAACTCACTGTTTTCCTTCGTTACTGATGTCTATTGGCAGGCATAATCTAAAGCACTCAGACCATCTTACAAGCCCCGGGCCGGTGCAGCTTGGCTGGTCCACTGCTCGACGCTGAGTACGAGGCGGCTACCGTATCCGTGAATAATTCTATTGAAAAGGCTTGACACATCACCCTTCTCACTGACGGCTGAACTAACGTCGAAGGAGAGTCAGTTATAAACTTTGTACTCTGCAAACCATCACCATTGTTCTTCAAGTCGATCAACACCGGCAACAACAGGCATACTGCGGCCTATATGGCAGAATAAATCTGTGCTCTTATGGAATCGGTTGATAGCTCAAAGGTAAATGTTCTGGTAACCGACAATGCCAGCAATATGAAAGCGGCATGGGCTTTCGTTATTGTGCGATTTCCTGATGTTACAGCGACTGGTTGCGCCGCACACTCTCTGAACCTGTTGATGAATGATCTCCTTACTCTTGGCACAATCCACGATGTGCACAAGGAGGCGAAAGATATAATCAAATACGTGAAGAAAACCCACGTGGTGTTGGCCACATTCAAGGAAAGGCAGGAATCGAAGTACGGCAAAAGTGTGAGCTGCAGCCTGAAGCTTCCAAGCAAGACAAGATGGAGTGGTGTCTGTCTCTCCTTTGAAAGCCTCTTGAAAAGCAAGGAGGTCTTGCAGGAAATAGCTATAATGGAAAGCTTGAAGTTCGACACGACTCTTAAGCTGGTCGTTCTGGACGAAGAAGAGTTTTGGGTCACATTGAAATCATGCCATACTTTGCTGGAACCCATGACAAAGGCTATCAAAGCTCTAGAAAGTGACGGGGCCCGGTTGTCCGACGTCACAAATTTCTTTCACAATCTAGCGGAGGAGATTCACTTAAATTTGCAGCGCTCTGTTATTTCGCAGAGTGAACGGGATCTCGCTGAAAAAGTCTTAAATACACGCAAAGTGTTTACAGTTCATCCCGTGCACTGTGCAGCAAACCTACTTGACCGAAGATACAAGGGGAAAAATCTGACTGACAAAGAAGTCTTGTCTGCGTTTGACTGGATCTCGGAGTACAGTGCGCACATGAGCCTAGAAGTTGGAAAAGTGTACTCCGATGTGGCAGAATACAGCACCAATTCAGGCATATGGTCAAGATCAGGAATATGGGCTTCTGCTAACCACATGCCTCCTTCAACACGGTGGGAGGAAATCTGCACGAGTAAAAGAGTGATGCCTCTGGCTCGAAACATTTTACAGATTCCATCATCATCAGCTGCTTGTGAGCGGAACTGGTCCGACTTCGCCAACATTCATACTCTGCTTAGGAACGGGCTGCGTAATGAAAAGGTGCGAAAGCTCGTTTTTGTACACGCACATCTCAACATAATGAAGAATACTACAGATGAAGCCAGTGATACTGACTCTGAATAAGAGGTAGAACTTCATCGTTTTATCATCTTAATCAATGTTTCCATAGTCGAAGCCACGACGAAATAGCCACAGAAGATACACTTGAGTGTTCTTTGTTCCTTGTTTGAACTGCCGTAACAATTCTAGGAAGCCGCACCGATTCACAGAGAACTGAACGCGTTCGCGGTGATACGTCTCGTCTGCCTTCCATCTGTTAAACCCTGCATTCGTTTGTGAAAAGGCACAAAGCATTTCACTTCTGTTATTTACATAATGAGAGTTAAGGCTTTTGATATTTGGCAATAAACTACTGCCATATGCTAAAGAAAGGTTGTTATCTTCCATTTTTTCCAAAATTTCGCAGGAGGAACGTGAGAAAAACAGGTCTTTTTTCGATTGCTCGAAATTTCCGGAAATTTTGCATCTCTAGTTACGTGCGAGTCACGAAAACGTCATGACTGGGGCTTTGCTGACATTTCCCCGACCTCTGTCCCTTCATGCGTCGTACTGAATGTCAGAATAGAGAAATCGTTCTGTCGAAACAGATCAGGAAAGAAATATCGCGCGTCTGGTCTCGGTGAGTATATAATATCAAATATCCCTTGGGTTCTGAAAATAAAAGGGCGCTTTGAGCACCGGAGAGACTATCCTGCTGCCTTCAGTTAGTACATTTCCGTGCCTTAGAGAAGTAATGTACCAGTGCTTTGCTGCAATATTAAGCATGCTGTTACTATTCATCCCCTCGGGAAGAACCGGAGCAATTGGTAGAAATTCCTCAGTTTCTCCTGAAAATACTGTGGAAATGACTGGATCTAATATGGTAGACAATAGCACTGATGGAATATTAGAAAGTGACGGCACGACCTTCAATTTAACTATTCTTCACACCAATGATATTCACTCACGGATTCTTGAAAGCACGAAGCGTGGCGTGCAGTGCCACGACAAAGCACGGAACGAGAGCAAGTGCTTCGGTGGAGTAGCGAGAATTGCTAAATTGGTAAGTGAACACTTAAGTAAGTGCAGTAAAAAAACAATATTCATTTTAATTTCAACTGCAGGCATTAGAGCTGTCGTACAGTACAATTTCGACATCAAGATACCAAGTTGTAGAGAGGTAAATAAAATTGAAAGAATATTTGATAATATAGCCCTGCGCGATCCCCCTCACACGTACATTAGCAATTACCTCGTACACATAGTGCACAAATATTATTCCAAAGAACTCAAGACCAGATATTTATGCTATGTAGCCTAGCATGTCCCTTCATCAATGAAATCATAAGAAGCCAACAAACACTGACACGAAGGACCACATAAGGGAAATTAGTTGTACCTAATAATATAAATAAAGAAACGATAAATTAAAGGAAATCGAAGTGCATGAAAAAACACCTTGCCGCACGCGGGAACGATCTCACAACCATTATTACGCGAGCGATGCTCTACCAATTAAGCTACCGCGGCGGCGTATCCCCATCCCCTTTCTTGGGTATTTACGTGTTCTAGTAAAACGCTGGGAGTGTTATACCTTATCCATAGGCATTACACCTTATCCAGATTATCATAATTTATCCATAGGTTCAAGACATTGCAACCAATAGCCATAATTTTTTCAAAGGGAGCTTTAGAACCTCTTCGCTATGCTAAATTTCAAGCTACAGGCATCAACACTTAGCTCGGTTTCTTAGCTTTTATTATTATTATTATTATTATTATTATTGTTATTATTATTATTATTATTATTATTATTATTATTATTATTATTATTATTATTATTATTATTATTATTATTATTATTATATTTTATTTTCTTTCCTTTTTTTCCAGCCGGCGTGTCAGACGCCGTTGACACGCCGGCTAACACGCGGGCGTTGACACGTGCTTGACAGAGGGCCGGGTAATTGGTTTCGTGTACAGCGCTCCTTTATTCTCATTTCGAGACGCTGACACACCTTCGCTCGTTGCCACACCCACACGCCTTACGCACCCTCCCCTTTAGAAGAGACCAACTTATGTATACTGTGGCGAAGAAAGTATATGTCGCCTTGAAGAAGACAACTCGACTTGTCGAAGCATTGACTCCTGCTTTCACCTTGTTCTCGTTTTGCCCAGCAGCTCCATGAAATCTTCATCTAGGCATTCATGGTTAACGATATCCTGTAAGAGTTCCCTGTCTCCGTTGTCGTAGGCTTCCTTAATACCTAGAAAGGCTATTTAAAACTCTGTTCCGAGCTTCTGAAATCTCCATGCATTCAATTCGTACAAAACATATTCTCGTCTACGCGTCTGCCTAGTGTGAACCCATTTTGTATTTGCCCCGGCACATCATTTTTCTTCCCGCATTTCCACAGTTACAATCTGATGACTTGCATTACCATTCTATATGTCACAGACGTGGATGTAATTGGTCTGTGCGAGGTCGTCTTTTCCTGTTTCTATTTGCCTTTGTAGGTGAAGTTTATCTTCATCACTGTACGGCGTTTAATGTTACACTCTGTTAGACTTAGTGTTCCACTCTTTACTGAAACAGTTCATCTTGCTTTCAAGCCAACCAACGACAATTTTTTTCGTTTGAATGACTTGCTCTATGTCATTAGTCAACAGCACTTTGCTCTTTGTACCGAGGTGTCTGATCAGATATGTACCGATTTCATCGGCTCCTGCAGCCGTGTTATTAGGGAGATATTTTACAGCTTTTTTAACAGTAAGAACTTTCAACGGTAAATGTTCATCTCTTATTCATATCTTTTGCGTCTGGATGTCTTTGAGTCTGAACTACGTTTTCTTTCGCGACGAAGTTATCATAAACAACTTCTCGGATGTCCCGGAGTGCATCGACCCCTTCGAATATTTTACCGTCATCATTCCTTTCACTGTTTGCCAATTTTTGGTTGAGTTTCGAGTGCTTTTACATCATTTGAGTGTATTTTTGATACGCCTTTGTCGCTTTTGGGCACGTTATGCACGCAACGTTTACTTGCGCATTTTTCTCTTACACGAGCTCCACTCGGCTTTTTTTTTTCTTTCCCTCTAAGCAGTAACTCTTCTGTTTCTTCTGTCCACATTTTGCTTCTCGAGGATCGCTAGACGCATGCTTGCCATCTTCTATAGCTTGCTTCTATATATATGCTGAAATGAAGCCTCCAAACCAAGCGGATGCACAGTGTGGGACGTATACGTAGCTGTGTCACGGGAACGAAGGTGATTTATGATGCTTGCCAAGCGAATCATGCTAATGAGTGGTGCACAGAAAGGTTCGTCACGTATCAAACAACATTGCCATTCTTTCATTATAGTGTCACACTGACGTGGAGTGGCCCATACGAAGTTGGTAATTTAAGCAAAAATAAGTTAATAAAGAATCCGCTACATATCAGTCCGCATTCGGAGAACAAATTGGTGCGCTTAAGGGATCTTGGTGAGACGATATCACGTTCAGGTATTATGTAGAAATCACAGTGGGACGTGCTCATACTGAAATAATGTCCATAATGGTTCTGCGGAAACCCGAAAGGTGGAGCGAAGTAATTAATAAAGGCAAAATGAGACACCCACCCAAATGCAGCTAAGTGCTGCGAAGGAAAACCATACGGGTTCCTCGAAAGAAAAGCCTCGCAGTTGAACAAAAATTTGCTTTCGAGGAACCCGTATGGATTTTCTTCGTAGCACTCAGGGGCTACACGTGCCAGGAGAGTGGCCGCACCGCGACCCTCATAAGTGACAAATTAGTAACCATAGCGCATAAAGTAATCGAAGTCACCCAGATAGAACACGTGATCACGGAGGTGATTCCCAAAAAGAAAAGAAAGGCGAGAAGTACCTACATAGTAAACTTGTACAGTCCACCTAAACAGACAAAAGGAAACTTTATTAAACTTTTCGCGGAGGCCAAGAAATTGGCGGGATAAAACACTCTAATCATAGCGGGAGACTTACACGCTAAAAGGCCGCGCTGGGGCTATAAAAAAGGAAGACAAGAAGGGACGAGACGTCTGCATGGCGGCAGAAAACACCGGGTGCGAGCTGCTAACCGATGAAAACCAGCCGACTAGACAGGGAAACAGCGTCAGTCCAGACACGTGTCCCGACCTAACGTTTATCAGGGGCGCCAAGCAGGCAGAATGGGAAAACCTGCTCGAGAACCTTGGCAGCGACCACCACATAATAAGAGTCAGCACGGTGGCAGACAATGTCAAGAGGAAAATTGGTACGGCTCGGCTGACCGATTGGGACGCCTTTAGAGCACGCTATCTACAGCTAAAGGGTAACATTACCTCGCTAGAAGAGTGGAGCCAACAACTCAAGCAAATTCAGGAAATGTACACGCAAGAAGTGCACAGAACCGAACAAACACCGGAAGTAGACAAGCGGCTCCTCAGGGTCTGGGAGGCTAGACGCGGGCTCACCAAGAGATGGAAAAGACAAAAGCTAAACAAGAAGCTAAAGAAGAAGATAGCGGACATCACTAGGCAGACGGAGGAGTACGCAACGCAGCTGACCAGACAGGGATGGCAACAGTTTAGCAACTCGCTGAACGGGACCCTAAGTACGGCCAAAACGTGGCGCATCCTCAAGGACCTAATGGACCCTAGCAAGAACAAGTCCGAAAGCGGCAAGTCGATCCAGAGACTGGTCCACCAGTACGAAGGTTCCGAAGAGCAGCTCCTGAAAGAAGTCCGAGAAAAATGCTACGGGAAAGACCAAATTGAAGGTTACAAAGAAGATTACCTCGGTGAGGAAAACCCGAACATGGACCAACCCATCACGAGAGAGGAGGTCACCGAAGCCGTGAGAGCGGCCACCAAGAATACATCGGCGGGAGCGGACAAGATTCGAAACTCGCTCATAAGAATCCTAAGCGACGAGGCAATCGATCAGCTGACGTCGTACCAGAACACGCTCTGGCAAGAGGGCAAGGTACCGGAGGAATGGAAACACGCCGTCGTGGTCATGATACCCAAGCCGGGCAAGAAACTACAGATCGAGAATCTCAGACCGATCTGGCTCACGCCGTGCCTGGGAAAACTGTATGAGAGAATAGTCACCAGAAGGATCCAGCAGCACCTGGAGAAAGGGAGGTGGTACCCTGACAGCATGTATGGCTTCAGGGCCAACCTATCAACGCAGGACGTCCTCCTACAACTCAAAGAGGAGGTACTCGATATAATGCCCAAGGTGGGTGAAAACGTTGTGATGGCGCTCGACATCAAAGGCGCCTTCGACAACGTCAGCCACGCGGCCATAATGTAGGGCCTCAACAACACCAACTGCGGAAGGAAAGTACACGACTACGTCAAGGACTTCCTAACCGACAGAACGGCAACGGTAGGGCTGGGGGAGTTGAGAAGCAACACCTTCTCCACACCGTGTAAAGGCACACCCCAAGGCTCCGTGATATCGCCCGTGCTATTTAATGTGGCGATGATCGGCCTGGCAAAACGACTCGGCGAGATCCAGGGCATCCAACACGCGATGTACGCGGACGACGTCACGGTTTGGGTCACGCAAGGTTCACTAGGAGAAAAACAAGAGAAGCTACAAGAGGCTGCGCGCTGTGTCGAAAAGTACACCAGAGAGAGGGGACTCGTGTGCTCCACAGAAAAATCCGAACTACTCAGAGTAGGTAGACACCCCACCCAAGCAACACTGGAAGTAACGCTTGACGGTCAAAACATCCCGGAAAAAAACATGATCAGAATCCTGGGCATGTGGCTACAGGGCAGCAGAAAATGCAGCCACACCATCAGCCTGCTGAGAAAAGCGACGGAGCAGGTGGGCCGGATGATCAACAGGTTCTCCCAAAAAAGGTACGGCATGAAAGAGGACGACACACTCAAACTCGTCGGCAGCCTGGTCGTCAGCCGAGTCATCTACTCGCTACCGTACCTCGCGATGACCAAACGAGAGAGGGCACAGGCGGACACGCTACTCACCAAAGCATACAAGACGGCTCTCCATCTGCCAAAAAAACACGTCATACGAAAAACTGCTCCAACTGGGCATCAGCAACACTTTCAGCGAACTGGCGGAAGCCCTGCTCGAAACGCAAAAAGCCAGACTGAAGAGCACCCCTGCAGGGAGAGCGCTCCTGACTAGGCTGGGACGGGACACGAGCGGACACGTATATAGATACGCAGACGTGCCCGACTGCCCAAGAAAAACAATAAGCGTTAGGCCAGTACCTAAGAACATGGACCCCAACCTCCACGAGAGCAGAAGCCAGGCGCGAGCCGAATACGTGGAAAAGACGCTAGCGTTACTAGACAACACTGTATACACGGATGCTGCCACGTACTCGCGAGAAGGGAAGCGCACGGCCACGCCGGTGGTGGTGGACGGCGACGGGAATATGATCACATGTACGACGGCAAAGGGAGCCGGCACAGCGGAGGCCGAAGAAATTGCCGTGGCGCTGGCGGCAGTAGAAGGATATAGGACAGGCAGACCTCTAAACATCTTAACAGACTCGAAGGAAGCGTGCAGAAATTACACGAGAGGCAGGATTAGCAAAGCCACCCTCAGAATTCTTGGCGGAGCCAACTTCGCCGAGAGGAACGTTACGCACAAGTCAATCTGGATTCCGGCCCACGCATGCATAGAGGGTAACAAAAGGGCAGACAGCCTAGCTCGAGAGACCACGTTCCGAGCAGAGCAGTCGCACGCCCCGGAGTATCACCCACACGCTTGTGAAGGAGGATACACAGAAATCTTAAACTTATACAGAGGGACGAGAGCCAAATATCCCCCACCGCACAAAGCTCTAACGAAGGAGGAAGCAACGAGTTGGCGCAGATTGCAGACAAACGCCTTCCCAAATTTATACATCTTCAACAAAATGTACTCAACACAATACAGAGACACCTGCCCATGGTGCGGGGCGACACCCACACTATGTCACGTCACATGGGAATGTAAACACAATCAATCATTCCACCAACACAATAACCCGAGTGCGGAGCAATGGGAGAGTCGGCTTACCAGCTGCGAGCTCACGGCCCAAAGGGCCTTAGTGCAGCACGCTAGTGAGGTAGCTAGGCTCAGTGGAGCACTGGAATAGGGGCCCACCCTTGCCGGAAGAGGCTCCAAGTCGCCGGCGCCCAAGAAGACGACGGAGACCTCGAGACGCTAAATCTTTGAAAGAACCAAATAAAGCTTTTCTCTCTCTCTCTCTCTCGTAGCACTTAGCTGCTTTTGGGTGGATGTCTCATTTTCTCTTTATTAAAGATTGTCCATGTACGGCAAACAAGATGTTCGAGATTCTGAGAGATGTAAATAAAACAATATCACTAAAATATTATGATACATACAATTCACCATTCCAACAACAGTTCGTGTGCTTATGAAGCCCCTGTGAGTGACACGTGTACTGATTTCATCCTCGGACTGCATTCCACCCGCTAGCAATTTAAATTAATCCCTCCGCCTAGGACACGATTTGGAACTTACTCGAGCGCTATCGCTGACTCTGTCTGTTGTGTTTGTTGTTACTGAACCTTGTGTAATCAAATTGCGTGCGCGACGAGAATAGTGTGGTATTTTCTGGACGAGTTCTTCGCGGACTATTGCCTGCACGAACAGTGTTGTAGGGGAGTTGTTCGGTTCACTGCAGCGGGAAAAAAGGGATACAAGAGCTATGGTTTCAAGTTCTCGCCACACTATCCACGTCAGGTCATATGATAATGATCGTCACTGCACCCCTACCCTATCGTGACAGTAGGATGTCGCAGCTGTGTTCGGCAGAAGTTCGAATGGCGTCGCAATCCAGCGGCTCATGGCCTGCTCAAAGCCTTGGTCCTCTTTTGCGATGTCCTATACCGTTTCACAATTTTTGCATATGAACATGTTGTAAACATTGTCAGCCATCACCTCCAGTACAGTGCCCTACCTTGTCTGACTCAGCCATATTGCTGTCGGCATCATGCACAGAGCCAGCGCCTTGTGGATGCAAGACGCGCATGATTCTTTGGTAGTCTGGGCGCGGGTCGTTAGTTCTTTCTTAGCGGTGTTTGTCCCCCCGGTGGGACGGCCCCATTAGTCCCTCACCTTCTATTTGCACGTGTACTAGTCATTAAGCTATTCCTCGTGGTTCTCATACCACTCCTTCGCCGTACCTTGTCGGAAGAAGACCAAGTTAGCCAAAATAATCGTCGGATACCATTTGTTGTGGGAATTTACACGCTCATACGTGGCGATCCAATCTTCCACGTCGAGGTGGTCGGTAGCGCTGGACGTTCCTTCATCCCGCAGCTGAGCCAGCACAACCGTTGAGGTTGTCGTCGTTGATGCGGGTTGCGCCATGTCGGTTGCTGCTTCGTCCGTCACGTTGTCTAGCCCGAGGTGATGACCACAGCGAAGCTTCGTTGTTCCTTCTCGTGGGTACTCCGCACCGTACCTCCACCATTCCTGCATCCACGCCTCCTTCCTTACGTTGCAGAATTCACGCATAAAGATGTATTCACAATTTTTACAAGACAGACAACGATGATGATGATGAACCTCTGGCATGGCTCGCACGCACTAAGGAGGATCGGTTAATATTGGGCGGCAGCAGGTAGCTAAAGAAAAATTTCATTTGAAGACAATACACGCAAAATTCTGTAAACGGGATTGCTGTCGAGACCGATGCCACCTCTACACGTCAAATGTCTTCTTCTGACTTGCGCTACTCTTGTTTGCGCCAGTCAGAAGATGACGATTTGACGTGTAGAGGTGGAATCGGTCTGGAAAGCCATCCTGCTTATACGATTTTCTATATTGTATTGTAGACTGCATTGTATTGTAGGTACAATATTGTAGACTGGCGCCACTTTTGGTTGCGTCTGAAGTGAAGGCCCACAGAGCTGGCATTTGCCCGATTTAAAAAAAAAATATAACATGTTCTTCAAGTCCGTTGAAGAGCGACCGTAGGTCTTCACGATGAGATTCTTTAGCTAGCAAGCAGATTATTGTCTATGTAAGAGAATACAAACCGTAGTCCATGGACGACAACGCCAATAAATCATTAGATGTCTTCGCAGCGTCTTGAGGCCAAACGGAATTTGGAGAACTTCAAACAATCCAAAAGGTGTTGTAATAGCGGTTTTGATAATATTGTTATGGCGCCACCAAGAGTGGTGCCAGTCAAAAGGCGATCATCTAATTTGTAAAGGGTGTAATCACTCTCGACAGCCATCTTGTTTGTGCATCGTTGCCCCTCGTGTGAATATTGTAGATAAATCGTTTTATGGAATTTATATCCTTATATGTGACAAGTCAGACAGCCACTACCGCATATGCTGTCGACCGCCCTGAATATGATGCGCATGAGACCGACTCTTGCATCCTGGCCATATCTCATCGGCATGATTGCTGCACTGAACTACGGCGTGATGGTGATTACGTGTTCTCATCGACCGTCTCGTTTCTGGACATTCGGAGCCCACGCTGCGCATGTTCATACTCGGCGACGATGTTCTCTACCGTCGCAGCTTACGCCCTGAAGGACCGGAATTTTTACTCGTACCACGCCATCTCCGGCCATCAGTTCTTGAGCCGTTGCTTCACGCGCTTATTGAAGGCCACCTGCGCGTTTCGTGTACTTATGACCGCGTACGGTGCCGCTTGTTCACCAGGCCTGTACCACTCTGTGAACCGCTACGTTGCAGCCTGTACGCTCTGCCAGTGCCGTAAAATACCTGCTGTGATCACCACATCGATGTGTCCTCATAACCATTCTTTCGCGTCGGTCTTGATCTTCGCTGCCTTTTTCCGACCAAGAAATTTGACTATAAGTGGGTCCTTCTCGCGACTGAATATGTGACCCAGTACGCGATCACGCGTGATTTGCACACAAGCTGTGCAACTGAGGTGGCAGATTTGCTTTTACCTGACGCCATCCTCCACCACGGCACACCCCGGCAGCTTCTCACTGAACGCGGTTGAACCTTCATGTCCCGTGTAGTTGCAGACTGACGGAGCGCCTCAATTGCACGTTGGCAGAAATGTTGTCGATTCACGTTACTGACGTCACAGTGATTTACCTATAACATTTACCAATAATTTGTCCCGTCACGAAACCGGTTGCATTTGGCCCTTTCACCTTCTGTTCTGCCGCCATCCTTCTTCGCCCTTTGACGCGCTGATTCCTTCCTCGACGAGCCCAACCACAGAATATGCTCAAGCGGCCTCCGCCCTGGCTCGCACGGCACGCGAGATTGCCGCCTGCCGGCTCATTCAGTGCCAGGCCGCGCAGAAAATCTGGTAGTACAGCCGACATCGGGACGTTCCACTTCCTCATGGATCCGTTTTCCTCCTATGGACACCATGTCGCCGCCTCGGCTTGTCTGAAATGCTTCAGCTGCGCTACACAAGCACCTACACGATATTGCGTCAGCTTGGCGATGTCAACTACGAGATCGCTCCGCTGAACTCGCGTGTCCCCATGCACGTTGTGCATCTGTCCCGGCTGAAGCCTTACATTGCCGCGAGTTCACCTCCCTTATAGTTAGACGGGGTTATGTTTCGGCGCAACCAAGACTGGCGCGCGTCAGAAGACAATTTGACGTGTAGAGGTTGGAATTGCTCTCGATAGCCATCTTGTTTGTGCATCGTTCTCTCTCCCAAGAATCGGTGATCTCTCCCGTCCTTTTCATCCTGTGTATGATTGGTCTGTCCAGAAAGCTGGGCAACATTAAGGGCATTGACCATACCATATATGCTGATGATCTCACTGTATGGTGTGCTGGTGGCAGTGAAGGGCAGATACAGGACGCACTGACTGAATCGATAAAGACGGTGGAAGAATACCTGAGACCCACGGGACTCAGGTGTTTCCCACATAAATCGGTTTTGCTGCTTTATAGACGTGAAAAAGGGGGCAGACCTAACGGCTGGAAACCTCTATCGAAAGCAATATACACCTACTTACAGAAAATGGTGCCAATATACCCAGAGCCAACGTGATCAGGGTACTAGGCTGTTTCATTGATGCAAACTGTGGTAACCATACGGAGGTCAAGAAAATCACCCTTAAAACGGATAACGCGTGCAGGATGATCAGACGCCTGACAGGAAGACACACGGACATGAAAGAAGATAACCTCATCAGCTTAATCAACTCTTTCGTAATCTGTCATATTTCATACGCCACTGTCATATACAATTGGATGCAGGTTCAACTCAAGAAGCTTGACGCAGCGATCAAGAAGGTTGTTAAAAGCGCATTGGGGCTACCAATTCGAACCAGCACTGCAAGATTGCTCAAGTTAGGAATACACAGCATGACCATGGAGATCGCGGAGGCTGAAGAAACATCACAAATAGCGAGACTATCTGTAACCAGCACGGGAAGATCAATCCTGGAAAGATCATGATCAACTCCATTACGGATCCTGCACAATCACTAAGGTAATCAAGAATTCGCAGACAACATAATTGTCGCACCGCTGCGCAGGAATATGCATCGAAAACATATCATCAACAGGAGAGTTGCACGAGCGAGGGCGTTAATCAAGAAAATGGATAAACGGGGCAGAGGAGCCTGCTTTGTTGATTCGGCTGCGTACACGGATCGAACTAAGTTCGCGGCGGCGGTCGTGGATCATCAGGGCAATTGCACCAACTGCGCCACGGTCTGCACTAGCAAACCTGAAGTCGCTGAACAAGTTGCCATTGCATTGGCACTAACAGACGATAGATTCACAGAAATATATAGCGACTCGAAAACAGCTATTAGAGCTTTCAAGAGCGGAAAGATTGCCCCACAGGCTGCGAGAATAATTAACAAAAGGCAAACAAATGTTACACGTTACATTTATTGGTTCCCGGCGCACCAAGGTTTACTTGATGGGATTCCTGTCAATCCAAATGAATCGGCCAACAGCGTCGCCCGCGACCTTACAGACCGGGCCGCTTTTACATATGGTTTTGATTCTGCTGGATTGGAGAACTTACAGAGAGATATGCTCATTACATACAATGAAATTACAAAACATTACTACATGGGAAGGAGGGAGTTTCCACCCCCTCACTATAGGCTAAGCAGAGCACAAGCAGTTACACTTAGGCAATTACAAACAGAGTCTTATTATTCACCTGCACAAATAAAAGAATGGTATGACATTGGAGACATGAATATTATATGCAAAGCATGCAAGAAGGAGATATGTACGTTTGAATATTTGCTCTGGGAGTGTGGGTCGCTCGGCCCTGGCATTTCCCGGAATCGGTTTTTAGGAATGATCAGATCTCCAGATCATATCCCTCAAGTCCTGGCTGTCCAGTACGCCCGTGATAGGGCTAGGAGGCTTGACCTCCCGGTCTCAACATGGGAATAGCCAGGCAGGTGGCAACACCTTGTACAGGACAAGAATAATTTTCTTTCCTGCTCCTTCTCCTCCGTTGTCTCTGGTGTAAATATTGTAATTACAACTTTATACGTGACTTCTGCAACGTAGCAATTCCTTCTTTAGTAATAGGGATCTGATGATATGCCATTGCCATATAACTCTGGAAAAAGTTTTCGCTCCGTAGAGACCAGAAGTAAAGTCGTGGATGTCTTGCAGTGGGTATATATCAGGCATTGTTGCTCCCTTCAGGGAACAATAATTCTTGCATAGACGCCAATCTCCGATTGTCCTTGGTACCAGATGAAGTAGTGACGACCATACGCTGCATGATGGACGAGTCCTACCTATCTCCCGCATATGCTTGACCATGTGTTTGCCTATAGGTAACTTCTCTCGTACCAGGTGACGAGGCGATGCGTGACAGGGTGGGCCTCGAGTGATGATGTGATGTTCGACTTTATAGCATACCGGTTTAGTCAATTCAGGTGAAGCAGAAGGGGATGAAAATTCGCCATGTGGCGTAGGGCTCTTGAATTGCATGCCGAAGCGTTAACGCGAGCGGTGCTATGGTGGAAACGTTGCCAGCCACTTTTGGTCAAGTTGTGGAACCTAGTATCTCTTTCTTTGCCATGATGACTAGGAAGTCGTAGTTAACAAGAAAGTCACACCTAGTGTTGCGTTACTGACAACCAAAAATCCACTTGAATGGTGGATCCACCTGCATTTGACGGCTTTCAGTTGCGTGATTGGCCAACAGTTTCTGTATGTCCCACGGGCAGACAGCACGTGCGCTCACCTCTGTTCCTGTGTTGACGAGAGACTGGTCCGCTGATTGAGGCTTGAAGGAAGAATAGACGACAATACAATACGGCAGACAAGCGGGAGTCACTCGTCACCCTTAGTTGTTCGCGACGGCGTTTCCCGGTCAACAGCATGGTTGCGTGCAACGCCGGGCGCACTGTCCAAGGCGTTGGTGATACCAGCAAGGCGGCAATGACTCCGAAGAGTGTCTAGCTGTAGATGGACGGCGGAAGGGTCTTTGTGAATGATTAGCAGATTACCCGAAGCGTTGTCTGTCTCCAAAGTGCCTCACTGAGATGTCCGTTTGGTGGAGTTGCTTGCCACAAAATATGTGAGCCACTGAATGTCGGCGGGAATCTCAGCGATGTCATCTTGCATTGTCGAGGTAGGTTTTGGAGTGGAGAATTGGTTGGAGGGCAATGCCGCTGCAAGGGTGCAAGAAGTGTGCGCCTCCGAACTTGAAGCAGCTACGGATAGCTAGGAAAATGCCATTTCGCATACCTTGTCGCCGAAGGCAGCCAGACCGGACAGGTTCTGCTCCTATGCAGATGTGAAAACCATTTGAGCAATGGGTGGTAGGCGCTAGATAAACTGTTTGTTTAGTAGACTGTCGTCGAAACATGAGTCCAGAGTGTTCAGAAGTGCTTGTATCTGTCTTACGAGTTGTAATGGATGTCGATAACCAAGATCAGTTCAAACTAGGAGCACTTGCAGCCACTTCTATTCGTGAATCGTAGTGCGTACAAGGATGGCCTTCTTAAGCGTGCCGTACGGCGTGTGGCTTGGTGGCGCAGCTACCATGTCGCAAACTCGACGTCAAGGTCATTGGGTAGGGCGCGACGAGTAGGTAGCCGTACCTTGCTTGCTGTGATGCGACACTAGACACTTGAAAGTGTGAATCTCCTTGAATAAAATAAATGTTCCGATAGTCAGGGCCGAGCGCAGGTAGTCGTACAGCGAAGTGATTCTTTGACGGGGTCGGGAATTCGGTTGAATCGGTGCTTGGCAGTGGCCCGGTCGAAGCTTGTGGAACATAGTGCTCCACGGTCCGGAGTCACCGCTGAGGTAGAACAGGAAAAGAGTAGTTGCACGTTGAAAGGCAAGAACCAACAACCTTATTTTTCCAACGCCAAAGTTCTCGCATCGTCGCGTACTTCGTCATCGTCTGTGAGTCGGCACATCGACGCTGCGACACATTCATTGATAGATGCACAGATGCAAAGGTACAGAAATAGATCGATACATACATACATACATACATACATACATACATACATACATACATACATACATACATACATACATACATACATACATACATACATACATACATACATACATACATACATACATACACACATACATACATACGTACATACATAGCCGTCAGAAAGTGCGTAGAATACACTGAGACACTTCAGAAAAACATAACTTATAAGCACATCTCAATACCTCAATGAATTAGGGAGAAGGGAAGCTCCAACCAAAATTTATTTTGAAAACCCGACCTTTCGTTGCCGCACTGGCTCCTTCGTCAGCTGGGACATGGCGTAAGGCGTAGTAGTGAGTATATATGCGTTTTTGGCGCTTTAACAGGCGCGCTGTTACGTTTCGCCTACGACGCGCGGTATAGCCGGCGCGGATGCAACGGACGCCGGGGCTTCGTTCAAAGCGGCGGACATTTTGGCCCGTTCGGAGCTCCCGCAAAGCCTCCCCGCCAAGCGCGTCCAGGCGTGTTTCAGTGCCACGTGTCTTCGTGTGTGCGTGTGTGTGTGTGTGCCCACGCTTGTCAAAGCGCGGCAGCCGGGGAGAGAAGCTCCCCAAGTGTGAAGCGAGGAGGTCTGATCGGCGCCTGCTCGGCGGCTGAGTCACCACACTCGTCTCAACATGCCTCTCAGCTCGTCCGTGCTCCGCCGTCACGTGGTCTCATCCCGTGACCTTCCTTCTTGCCCGCGACGCCGAGAGTATAAGAGCGCTGCCCCCTGACGCCGAGAGAGGCTCCGATTTCTTCTGTCGAGTTACGTGCTCTCCCGTCTCTCACTTCGGTCGACCTGACCGCCCGCTCTTTTGCGATGTTAGAATAAACCAGTTGTTCTGTTACCAGTCGACTCATGCTTTGCCGGGACCTTCGGATGCTTCCAGTTGTGCCCCAGGCCGCCAGGCCAACGCTACCCTTGGGGCTTGCGACCCATTTGCAATAACGGGCGTCAGCACTGAGGTTCCAACAACTCGTGCCAGCGGTGCGATTGTAACAGCGCATGCAGGCGCGCAGACATGTTGCGTAGACCTTGAGCGTAAACATCGGGAAGGGTCCCTGACGAACGCTTGATGTTACTCGGTTTCTTCAAGATGTGCCCGGTTTCTAACAGGAGCCACCACCGTTGGTTTTCTCTCGACAATACGATAGCGCTTTGTGGCTAATCCAGTGAAAAAAAAATTGAGTTAGTTAAATATCCTTCCGTGATATGAATGCGAAAGCATAATGTCTTCTCTAATGAATTGGTTGCGCCCATTCTACGTAACGTCATAAGCAGTGACGTGTCCTTCACCCCTGCACCTTAATTAACCTTAATATATCTTGGTCTAATTTTTACCAACCTGATTTCAAATCAATTCACTTCATTGCACTTTTCTCCCCCTTGCTCAACTTTGTACCAATTTATTTCGCCTTCATCCATGTTGCTTCTTCTTAATTCACCGTAAAACTCCTGTTCCAACTTTATTTAGCTTACTTTACTGCGATTAATCGTGGGATTTCGCAGTAGGAGCATCAGCAGGGCCAGCTCCGGTAACGTGACGTCATCACTTGGCCACGTGCTTCTTTTACCATCAGATGATAACGTCGGACACTCGCGGGATTTCTCGCTTCCTTGGGCAAATAATGCTTTCGAATTCAAGAGCTCTCTGTGTTCTTCCACAGCACTGCGATCCCTCTTTATTTGGTGAATATTATTCTTGTATTGACAAATTATTTTCAGGAACTTTAGCTGACAAGCTAAAGTCTCGGTGACACTTCGAACGTATGGCATCAAACAAGGCGCCGTTGCGGTGGTGGTTTCCTAGCCGCCGTCTTCCTGTCATTCTCGTTCCGTCGGTGGAGGGCGCAGTGAATAAATGAGTTAGTGTAACCGTTCAATCCGAAGCTCAGGGAAAACTGTGCTCTTTTCTTCCTTCTGGCATTTCGGGGACAAGGAACAGGCGCACTGTGCACTCAGGCTCGACTCTACACTGCAAGGCCACACTCCCCTTTCTATTGATCACATCCTGCCGGTTATTCGAATTCTGTTTTCCGACCAGTTACTTGCGGTCGCTTTGCAATTTCACTACCACGCCAAAAGTGTTTGTTTGCTAGATGACCGATTGCTTTTGCGTGGTGAAATCATCCGAGATGGACAATTTGGTCGCGCATCTGAACTCCATTACAAAATCGGCCATACAGGTTACAGTGTTAACAGGAAAATCCTGGTTCTATTCCTTTTTTAGATGTCCTGGAGCAAAGAAAGAGACCAAGCGTCTCCTTTTCCGTATACAGAAAACCGACACATGCAGGACGATATCTCCACTTTAATTCTAATCGCCGTACTTGTCCCAAGTTTCCTGTAGTTCGAAGCGTTATCAAGAGAGCCGAAAGAATGTGCTCGCCTGCGCACCTTCAGAAGGAAGAAACACAGTAATCTGTGATTTTAAGGTGAACGGTTACACAAACGCATCTGTTCACTTCGCCCTCCGCCAACGGAACTAAAATCAAAGGAAGACATCGGCTTCCGCACCACTCAGGCAACGGCGTTGTCTCTCGATACCATAACTTCGAGGTATCAGCGAGACGATATAGAGCTTTAGCTTGTCCGGTATTCGGGTAGACGCAGGCGGACTGGGCGTTGGGGCGTAGGGGCGGAGGCGTAAATGTGGGCGGCTTTCATGGTGCAGCCACCTCGTGGCGGATAGCTGAAACATGCAAAAAGCTAATATTGCAGCGACCAAGTGTATTGCCTATCTCTGCGGGTGTAAATTTGCGGCAGTGTCGTAACCGTGCTTCTGCCGTATAAAGTACAACTGCGCTAAAACTGTCGCGCGCCGTCTGTTGTGGTGCGAGTGAAAGGGTGCGAAGCGAGCCGGCGATCGCGGCTTAATCTTCCGCGCGGAAGGGAGATGGATGGATGGATGGATGTTGGATGGATGTTATGAGCGTCCCCTTTGGAACGGGGCGATGGGTTGCGCCACCAAGCTCTTGCTGCTATACTATACAATACTTACTATACTGGGTATTATACTATACTATACTATATATCATCATCATCAGCCTGCTTACGCCCACTGCAGGGCAAAGGCCTCTCCCATACTTCTCCAACTACCCCGGTCATGTACTAATTGTGGCCATGTTGTCCCTGCAAACTTCTTAATCTCATCCGCCCACCTAACTTTCTGCCGCCCCCTGCTACGCTTCCCTTCCCTTGGAATCCAGTCCGTAAACCATAATGACCATCGGTTATCTTCCCTCCTCATTACAAGTCCTGCCCATGCCCATTTCTTTTTCTTGATTTCAACTACGATGTTATTAACTCGCGTTTGTTCCCTCACCCAATCTGCCCTTTTCTTATCCCTTAAAGTTACACCCATCATTCTTCTTTCCATAGCTCGTTGCGTCGTCCTCAATTTGAGTAGAACCCTTTTCGTAAGCCTCCAGGTTTCTGCGCCGAAAGTGAATACTGGTAAGACACAGCTGTTATATACTTTAATCGCGAGGGATAGTGGCAACCTGCTGTTCATGTTCTGAGAATGCCTGCCAAACGAACCCCAGCCCGTTCTTTTTCTTCTGATTATTTCAGCCTCATGATCCGGATCCGCGGTCACTACCTGCCCTAAGTAGATGTATTCCCTTACCACTTCCAGTGCCTCGCTACCTATTGTAAATTGCTGTTCTCTTCCGAGACTGCTAAACATTACTTTAGTTTTCTGCAGAATAATTTTTAGACCCACTCTTCTGCTTTGCTTCTCCAGGTTAGTGAGCATGCATTGCAATTGGTCCCCTGAGTTACTAAGCAAAGCAATAGCATCAGCGAATCGCAAATTACTAAAGTATCCTCCTTAACTTTTATCCAAAATTCTTCCCAACCCAGGTCTCTGAATACCTCCTGTAAACACGCTGTGAATAGCATTGGAGAGATCGTATCTCCCTGCCTGACGCCTTTCTTTATTGGGATTTTGTTGCTTTCTTTATGGAGGACTACGGTGGCTCTGGTGCCGCTATAGAAATTGTTTCCAGTATTTTTACATATGCCTCGTCTACACCCTGATTCCGTAGTGCCTCCATGATTGCTGAGGTTTCGGCGGAATCAAACGCTTTCTCGTAATGAATGAAAGCTATATATAAGGGTTGCTTATGTTCAGCACATTTCTCTATCACCTGATTGATAGTGTGAATGTGGTCTATTGTTGACTAGCCTTTACGGAACCCTGCTGGTTCTTTGGTTGACAGAAGTCTGAGGTGTTCCTGATTCTATTTGTGATTACCTTAAGAAATACTTTGTAGGCAACGGACAATAAGCTGATCGGTCTAGAATATTTCAAGTCTTTGGCGTCCCCTTCCTCATGGATTAGGATTATGTTAGCGTTCTTCCGAGATACCGGTACGCTAGAGGTCATGAGGCATTGTGTATACAAGGTGGCCAGTTTTTCTAGAACAATGTGCTCATCATCCTTCAACAAATCTGCTGTTACCCGATCCTTCCCAGCTGCCTTCCCCCTTGGCATAGCTACCAAAGCGTTCTTCACATTTTTCGGGGTTACTTGTGGGATTTCAAATTTCTCTAGACTATTCTCACTCACATTATCCTCGTGGGTGCTACTGGTACTGTATAAATCTCTATAGAACTCCTCAGCCACTTCAACTATCTCATCCATATTAGTAATATTATTGCGGGCTTTGTCTCTTAGCGCATACATCTAGTTCTTGCCTATTTCTAGTTTCGTCTTCACTGCTTTTAGGCTTGCTCCGTTCCTGAGAGCATGTTGAATTCTATCCTTATTATACTTCCTTATGTCAGCTGTCTTATGCTTGTTGGTTACCTTGGAAAGTTCTGCCAGTTCTATTCTAGCTGTAGGGTTAGATGCGTTCACACATTGGCGATTTTTGATAAGATCTTTCGACTCCTGCGATAGCTTACTGGTATCCTGTCTAACGGAGTTACCACCGACTTCTATTGCACACTCTTTAATGACGCCCATAAGATTGTCTTTCATTGCTTCATCACTAAGGTCCTCTTCCTGAGTTAATGCCGAATACCTGTTTTGTAACTTGATCTGTAATTGCTCTAGTTTGTCTCTTACCACTCAATCATTGATTGGCTTTTTATGTCCCAGTTTCTTCCGTTCCCTCCTCAAGTTTCGGCTAATTCAAGTTCTTACCATCCTGTGGTCACTGCAGCGCACCTTGCCGAGCACGTCCACATCTTGTATGAAGCCAGGGTTAGCGCAGAGTATGAAGTCTATTTCATTTCTGGTCTCGCCATTCGGGCTCCTCCACGTCCACTTTCGGCTATCCCGCTTTCGGAAGAAGGTGTTCATTATCCGCATATTATTCTGTTCTGCAAACTGTACCAATAACTCTCCGCTGCTATTCCTAGAGCCTATGCCATCTTCTCGCATTGAATTGTCTCCAGCCTGCTTCTTGCCCAACTTGGGATTGAAGTCGCCCATCAGTATAGAGTATTTTGTTTGGACTTTACCCATCGCCGATTCCACGTCTTCATAGAAGCTTTCGACTTCCTGGTCATCATTAGTGGATGTAGGGGCGTAGACCTGTACGACCTTCAATTTTTACCTCTTATTAAGTTTCACAACGAGACCTGCCACCCCTCTCGTTAATGCTATAGAATTCCTGTATATTACCAGCTATTACCAGCTATATCCTTATTAATCAGGAATCCGACTCCTAGTTCTCGTCTCTCCGCTAAGCCCCGGTAGCACAGGACGTGCCTGCTTTTTAGCACTGTATATGCTTCTTTTGTCCTCCTGACCTCACTGAGCCCTGTTATATCCCATTTACTACCCTCTAATTCCTCCAATAACACTGCTAGACTCACCTCACTAGATAAAGTTCTAACGTTAAACGTTGCCAGGTTCAGATTCCATTGGCGGCCTGTCCGCCGTTATATACTATATATACTATGTACTATATAAAGCGTAGTACACGCCACCTTCCATCGCACGCATGTAGCCGGGCGGACGAGAGGGAGGAAAAAGGGTGCGATGTTGTACTCTGGCAGCAACTGAACATTGCGCGGCCTAAGTCCAGGTGCGACAGCGGTTTGTACTTTTGTGCGTGCTGCGTTCTCGTCGCTGCTTTTGCGTTGAAGAGACACACAGTACGAACGTCACTTCGCTCACTGTTGCTGCTGCGCTCACTCACGCCAGCGTTTTGACAGCGAGTGTGCGCGGTCGTGGAGTATGATGTGTTCATTTTTGCCTATGCGCGCTGACTCCATGTTTCTTAGTTTAGATAGTGATCAAATGCGTGTAAGTTTATAGGGCAGACAATGCTATCCTTACTTCGTGTAACTGTCCACGCATTTGCTCCTGCAATCCATGGTTCGACTTTCTGGTTCAATTGCGACGTTCAATTTAAATTAATTACGTAGGGAGTGTTGTTGCTAACACTGCGATCAATCTCCATTTACCTGCAGAAGACTGTGTTTTGTACTGCAAAACTACCAATGGATATTATCAGGACATCTTGAATGACGTGCCGCATTCATTTTGCAGCTAGAGTAAAACCTGGAAAATGGAACTTAACTCACAGAAATTGTACCTGTTACCTGCAAAAACACATTATAGCCACTGGAACTCACCTACATTAATCACACGAGCAGTCTCACTTCGTGCATTGATTTCATGTATCCGGAAGTAACTTTTTAGTCTAACCTATTTTGGTACGAGTACGAGTACGAGTACGAGTATTCGGGGGCACCATAACTTACCTATTTAAGAAAGGCACGAAAGACAGCAACCAACGAATGGAAAGAAGCTACTTAGAAATCCTGCGTGATCTAGGCTCGCTCTAGAATGTACATCTGTCGTCTGAACACTCCAGTGCAAACTTGACGTATAAAAGCTAGGGGCTGTGCTCAGGAAAGCTCTGACATTTTATGGCGACAGCAATTTTATTTACACTCCGGGCAAACTGCCGCCGTCGTCGTCGGCATGATGTTTCGTATAATGTGCAAGTGCGATATTGTCGTGGCGGGGCACCGTGTCCTGTAGGGGCGAGCGAAAGCTTGCGACGATTGAGCCGAGAAAGGTGGTGGCTTGATGAGCCGTTGTCTTCTTGCGCTTGCAAGAGAGGAAGGCGGCGAATGTGCGCGCCGTGTTCTCACGCGCGCACATGGGCAGCGGGCAAGTGGCACACGCTAGGACGGGGGCGGAAATTGGCAGGTTAGCGTGCATTTCCTCTTCTACTATACCTGCGGTGGTTCAGCACAGCAGCGCGCGTCCTATTTAGGAGGCAGTCTGCGATGGTTTCGAAGGCCAGACGACCTGAGATGGCTGATGGCTTCGGGTGCACTGTGTCCTCGCGCGCCTAGTTCGAGTTGGAGCGTGACTGGGCACAAAGGGGCCGCTGCTACCATTCTTGATGACGCCACTGTCCTGACACCAAGTTTCCGCGGTCATGTAGTAAATGTGTTAATGTTTGCCTCGGCGCGCGTGACAACGTGCTCAGTATAGTTAGTAAGGAAATCCTTACCAAAGTTTATGCAGCTCATGAAATGACTCATCTTAATTCGTGTGACTGTCTAATGATATCGCACTCAATGCTTCGCCTATCGGGCGAAATTGACTTTTTATCAATATGATCGCGATTTTTCTCTTCTACACATGCTGGCCTGTTGTCACCTGAGCTGCTCGAACATATGACCACGTGAAAAAGAGATATATTGTATCACAAAAATCTACATGCTGTTGTTATTGTTCATTTATTTGTGATATTTGCAAGATACCCAGCGCGTTGAACATGAACAACTTATGATTTTAATACTTTTAAATCTCTCTTACATAGATTCAAATATTGTTCTTGCCGTTTACCATTAAAATGTGGAGTAACCTACCTACTTGTAGGCGGCAGTTGCCACATGAGCGTTTAGTAACCAAGCTGCCTCTACATGTGACATGTTGACTGTATATAGTTTTAGTGTACTAACCTACTCCTGTCATGTCGTAATCGGAGACAGGAGCGTTTACAAGTAAATAAAATAACAGGAAGATTTGCACGTTTCTCTTCCTGATCAACTGGTGTGTGATGTACTAAAATAGCCCTAGCTCAACAGGTTCTAATGCCACAATGACCTGGTACCTCCTGTGTAACATAAACTATTGACAACAACCTACTCAACTTGAATGCTTTTCCGTGCAGGTGAGGAGCCTGAAGAATGAAACCCAAAACCCCCTCTTCCTCAACGCAGGGGATTTCTTCCAAGGGACGCTATGGTACTCTATACTGAAATACAACATTGTGTCTGCTGTAATGGCAAACATGTCATATGACACTGTGGTAAGTACCTGTATTCAAAATACGCTGGCAATAAGGTCAAACTGAGATCAGGCCCACAGACCCCAGCAGCTGTGGAGCACCTGACCAAGCCGGCGGTCAGAACTGTAACGCACCAGAGGTTGCTAAGAGTCTCTGGATCCGGACAGGCCGCCAATGGAAACTGACCCTGGCAAACTATAACACCCGAACTCTGTCGAGTGAGGCTAGTGAGGCTTATCAGTACTATTTGAGGAACTATCTGGCATTGTTTGGGATATCATTGGCCTTAGTGAGAATAGAACTGGGGAATCGTATACAGTGCTGACTAACGGCCATGTCCTCTGCTATAGAGGTCTCCCAGATGAGAAGCAATACGGGATAGGACTCGTAATACGGGCCCAGCGGGAAACATTGATGAATTCTACAGCATTAATAAGAGGGTAGCACTAGTCGTAATCAAACTAAAAAAGAAGTATAGATTCAAGGTAGTACAAGCCTACGCTTCAACGTTCCGTCATGTTGACGATGCAGTAGATCAGTTTTATGAAGATGTTGAATTAGCGACGAGAAATGTACAAACTCAGTATACTGTATTAATGGGCGACTTCAATGCAAGGGAGGGGGAAAACAGGATGGTGAACAAGCGATTGGTAACTATGGCGTCGATTCTAGGAACGCTAGAGAAGACATGCTGGTGGAATTCGCAGAAAGAAAAAAATCTGCGAACAATGAACACCTTTTTCAGGAAGCGTAGGAACAGAAAGTGAACATGGAAAACCCCTAATTGTGAAACAAGAAATGAAATTCATTTCATAGTTTCTACCGATCACAGCATAGTAATAGGGAGGGTAAAGTGCAGTGATCATAGGTTAGTGAGCGCTACGATTCACCTCAATTTGAAGAGAGAGAGACAGTAAAATTTGTCAAGAAGAAACAGGTCAACCTAGCAGCAATAAGGGTAAAAGCAGATCAATTCAGCCTGGTACTCAGAAAAAAATATACAGCCTTAGAAAAGAGAGACAAAGATGGCATAGATCTAATGAATAAAAGTGTAACTTGGCTAGCTTCTGAGACAGCAAGTGAAGTGGGAGGCAAGGCACGAAGGCAACCAGTAGGCAAGCTCTCCCAAGTAACAAGGTACATAATAAAGAAACGACAAAGAATGAAAGTTCCCAACTGCAGAAAACTAAAGTTATGTTTAACAGTCTCGGAAGGGAACAGCGGTTTACAATAAGTAGCGAGGCATCCGGATGATGAGGCTGACATAATCAGAAAAATAAGGATGGGGTGGGGTGTGTTTGGCAGGCATTCTGAGGTCATGAACAGCAGGTTGCCATTATCCCTCAAGACAAAAGTGTCTTACCAGTACTCACGTACGGGGCAGAAACCTGGAGGCTTACGACAAGGGTTTTACTTAAATTGAGGACGACGCAACGAGCTATGGAAAGAAGAATGATAGGTTTAACGTTAAGGGATAAGAAAAGAGCAGATTGGGTGAGGGAACAAAGGCGAGTTAATGACCTCTTAGTTGAAATCATGAAAAAGAAATGGGCATGGGCCGGACATGTAATGAGGACGGAAGGTAATTGGTGGTCATTAAGGGTTACGGACTGGATTCCAAGGGAAGGGAAGCGTAGCAGCGGGCGGCAGAAAGTCAGGTGGGCAGATAGATTAGGAAGTTTGCAGGGACAACATGGCCACAATTAGTACATGAGCGGGGCAGTTGGAGAAGTATGGGAGAGGCCTTTGCCCTGCAGTGGGCGTAACCAAGCTGATGATGATCACGATGATCATGATGATGATGATGGCCTATGAAGAAAGGGGTCAGACAGGGAGACACAGCCTCTCCAATGCTATTCGCTGCGTGCTTGGAAGAAGTATTCAAGCTATTAAACTGGGAAGGCTTAGGAATAACGATGGACGGGGAATATCTCAGCAACCTTCGGTTTGCCACCGACATTGTTCTTTTCAGCAACATTGCAGATGAGTTACAAGAAATGATTGAAGACCTTAACATAGAGAGTGTAAGTGTTGGGTTGAATACTATGATGCAGAAGACAAAGATAATAACGAATAGCAGGGCAAGGGAACAAGAGTTCAGGATCGCCTGTCAGCCTCTAGTGTTTGTAAATGATTACGTTTACCTAGGTCAAATAATCACAGGTAATCCTGATGATGAGATGGAAATTCATAGAGGAATAAAAATGGGTTGGATCGCATACGGGAGGCATCGTCAACTCCTGACTGGAAGTTTACCAGTGTGGGGGTACCGGGCCGACGGCCAGGTGACGTAGAGTTGCAGGGGCAGGCCGAGGATTTCGCGAAATAAAGAACGTACCTGACCAGTATCATTGAAAAGGAAGGTTTACAATCAGTGCGTTTTACCGATGCTGATATATGGGGCAGATACTTCGAGACTGATAAAGAAGCTTGAGAACAAGTTAAGGACCGCGGAAAGAGCGATGGAACGAAGATTCCTAGGCATAACGTTAAGATACAGAAAGAGAACTGTTTGTATCAGAGAACAAACTCATCCATAAATATATCGCTATGCATATCAGCTAAAAAATAACGGCTATAGCCGATATTCTAATTGACAATAAGAGAAACAAATGAGCTGGGCAGGTTATGCAATGTGCTGGTTAGATAGCCGTTGGACCATTAGGATTACAGAATGGGTACCAAGAGAAGGGAAGCGCAGTCGAGGACGGCAGAAGACTAGGTGGGGCGATGAAATTAAGAAATTCGAGGGCGCTAGTTGGAATCAGTTGGCGCAGAACAGGGGTAAGAGGAGATCGCAGGGAGAGGCCTTCGTCCTGGCAGTGGACATAAGATAGGCTGATGACGGTGATGATAATGATGATGAGGTCAGGCTTTCGAGAGCATAACGTTATCTTCGGTATTGCGAAAAGACCAGTCTTTTAACTTCTCTATACTGAATATATGTCCAAAATACAGTGATTGAACATTTTATGTGTTCTCGGATAATTTATTAGTGAATGCGACTCCCGGCTTCCAGAAAATGAGGACTAACCGTAGTGGCGAACGAATGTTGCGGCCGCCGGAAGTATTTAAGGCAATCTAACGGCATCAACCGATAAAACTCTAGTTTCATGCAGATGTGCCTAATGTTTTGCGAGAGCCAATGGTGGGTTAAAATGTAAAAATTGGCATGACGTTTTCATGGAAGCAAAAGATCTGCACCCCCATAAAGAGTTGAATTGTTTTTAAGCCTGAAATGGCTTTCAGCGCTCGTGTTGAGTACCTCGAAGAGACCTTAAGTCAAAATCCGGAGCCGTTATTGGAACACTAAAAACGAGAATGGAATGAGTAAATCCGGGAAATGTTTTGCGAACAAACCGAGTTCACCTGGGCAACCAGTCAAAACTTATGTCACACTGATCTCGGGGCCGTGCGAATGTTGGGAGAGATATAGTCGGGAGACGCAGGCGGGCACAGCAAACACACTTTACTATTAACAACCCCAAAATAAAACACACTAAAAAATGGAATTCAAAACTCAACTGACAAAGATACAACTCCACACTGAATTGCTTATCCTAAATAATGTCCTTATCTTCACCTACGTGCGTCCTTGGCGCGTTTCGCGCGAAAGTCCCGCAACCTTGGCATATGACTGCACGCTAACAAAACAGAACGCTCTTACGAGGTTCAGTCGTGGTACGCATGTCCAAGTCCAATGTGCATCGGCTCTTGCTGCCAGTCGGTGCTCCCGCCGACTCCGCATGTTTTACTTCCTTGGTATCAGCCGGCCAGCTCCTCCGTCTCAAATGCCAGCATCCCGAACTATGGTGACGTGTAACACAGGCCTGCCTGGCTAGGCCTAACGCCAGGCTCCGCCGCTACCTCTCCGTGTGCCGACGCGAAGCCCCGGGGACTATCGTCCGTGCTGGTATGCCGAAGAAGGGGGATCCGATTCCTGCAGTGCCCGGCAGTGCCATGGGAGGCTGCAGCAAGTCCCGGGAGCCTAGCTCGAACATCGCCGAGATCGACGGCTACACCCTGGGTCGCCAGCGCCACGGGCCCGTCCGAACTTCCAGGACCCCCGTCACCAGTGCGAAGCTGGCGCTCCAACCTTCTTGGCCCAGAGGCGCGTCGATAATACCAACTTGGCGCCGCTTCTCCTCCGATTACACCTCGGGTCACGCGCCTCGAGGGCTCGTGCCGTTCGGACCAGTCGGCGCACATCGTCCTCTTCTTTTCTATTTGTGCCACATGCCTCTTACACATTACATTAGCCCCCTTTTCAGGAATTTTTTTTTTTCAAGAAACTGCCATCTGTTGGCATTCATGGTGGCGAATTTGATTCTCCCGCTGTGACTTTGGTACTTTCCCTCGCGTCGTCGTGGCTCACAACACATCTCCACACTGTCACGCACATTTCACCACATGCACAGTTCACAACGTTTACGAGTTCATTACCCTCACCACTGGACATATGTACACTTAATCGTCCGTGTTACACTCTTGACACTTCATCACTCCAACACGGTACTCATGAAAACCGCCCTGCTACTACTATAGCTCACACGGCACTATTTCTGTCCGCCCTGGCAGGTCTGCGAACACTTCCTCGAACTCATGAACCAACTCCCTTAGCATCTGTACTTGTATTGCCGCTAGGGCTTGTTTCAACCTAACCCTCTCTGCTCGTAAGGTCTTTTTGTCGATATCAGTGTCCACCTCATTGTGGTTCTTCTTTTCAGAAATCTCCATGCAAGCTCTACTCCTCTCCTTGTTCTTCCCCTTTCCTATCGCCTTTCTCTCTTCATGCTTTCTTACACCTCCCTTAACCACTGTCTTTTGGCATACATCACATGCCTTCACATACCACTTCACGTCACTCTGCTCCCCGATCGAAAAGAACTCTTCTGTGATCCTTTCTAAGGTATCCTTTACTCCTTTGTGACTTGCGGTTACACTTCCATGCCCCATCTTTAGTGCTGTATCCCTGAGTTCCTTCGGAACCATCAACTGTAATACTTCCCTACCTGAGCTAAACGTACACTTCCGGTACAATAGGTTATTCTTCATAAACTCCACTACTGTCCTACTCCTTTTCCTTCGCACCAGTTTTCCTATCATAAGTTCACACTTTCGTATTGATTCATCCTTGTTCTGAAGCTCTTTACATTCTGCAGCCGTTACATTTAATCCCTTAATGGTTGAAACCTGCATAGCGGTCGGGGGTTTGGTACTACTATTGCTTGCTCCTGTTTTTACTGCAGCTTCTACATATGTCTCTTTCATCTCCCCTTTTTGCGCTTCTGAGTGTTCTTTCTCTTCAACGTCCTTCCCTTTCCTCCTCCAACTTGGGTCTGGGTCATCTGCCTTCCTCACCCCAGGTACATTTCCCACAATCAAATCATAAAGAGGGTCCTCCACACATCTAACTGTGACTATACCGGCAAAAAAAGGGTGTCGATAATTGAATCCGAGCCTCTGGCAGATATTTCACGGACTTATCTACCAGAATTACTGGTTTAAGTACCCGGTCATGCTTTCTGATGGTACTAGACTCCTCCTCACTAAAACGGTATTGGTTCCCGTGTCTCTCAAGACTGTAGCTTTGCATCCTTGTACTTCGCCTTCTACTACAGGCATGTCCTGCTCTATCTGTCTGTCCTCTTTTGACCTCACGAAGCATGCCGTTTTACCCATGGCTCCAGCCCTGTATTCGTCTGCCTTATGACCTTTCTTTTGGCACAACTGGCAAACCACCAGTGTTTCGGGATGATTATCTCTCACTTGGCAGTTCATCACTACATGACCTAACAGGTTACATAGAAAACATCTCTGGGGTTCCCTTCGTCTACTGATTTGCCCCTGGTCCTTCATCTCTCCCTATGCTGTTGTATGCGCATCATTGTCGCTCCTTCCTAAATTTTTCAATCCCTGTGCCTATACGAACTGATCCGTTTGTTCTGCCATCTGTTCCAGAGTTTGTAGCTTTCTTTCCTTAAGGAATATCGCCAAATTGCTGCTACACCTGGCAAGAAACTGCTCACCCACGACCTTGTCGCGAACCCCTTCATAAGTTTTGTGGACAGCTCTATCCACCTCTCAAAATAATTTGTGAGGCGACACGCGAACTGCTTGCCTGTTTCTGAATCTTCAGGCTTACATGACCTAAACTTCTCTCGAAGCCCTTCTGCGGTGAACCTGAATCTTTGCAGTAAAGCTTTCTTTACCTTGTCGTAGTCTTGTGAATTCTCGGCTGGCATACGCCCGAAGACACTCTGAGCCTCGCCCACTAAACATAGACTCAAGGCGTTAGCCCACTCGCTCCTCTCCCAGCCTTGGCCAATTTCTATTCTTTCGAACCGATGCAAATACGCATCCAGGTCATCCCTCTGCTCATCGAAATGTGCCATCAATTTCCTAGGGGAAATATGTCGTGGCCTGGAAGAAGGTGAGCCGGATGACGCCAATCCGGGAGTACTCGTGCCCTCACGAGAGCCCGTGCACCTCTCTGCTAACCTTATCTTCAATTCTAAAATTTCTTTTTCCCGTTTGTGCTCTTCACACGTTCGTTTGAGTTACTCGCGCGCTCGTTCGTGTTCCTTCTCTTTTTCTTGTTGAGCACACTCGAAGAACTTCATCGTCATTTCCTTTGACAGGTTTAAATCTTTGGCTATCGCCGCGAAACGTTCCCGCTCCATCTCTAAACAAGCAAGATCAGTGACGGGGCCGAAATAGAATCCTCAAAATATCCTGGGACGGATCCCAGCAAGGATTCTATCCTGCCAGGCTCGCCATATTGTGTCACGTGGATGTTGGGGCCTTGCGAATGTTCGGAGAGATGGAGTCGGGAGACTCAGGTGGGCACAGCAAACAGACTTTAGTATAAACAACCCCAAAATAAAACACAGTAAAAATGGAATTCAAAACTAAACTGACAAAGATACAACTCCACACTCAATTGCTTATCCTAAATAATGTCCTTATCTTCACCTACGTGCGTCCTTGGCGCGTATAGCGCGAAAGTCCGGCAACCTTGGCATATGACTGCACGCTAACAAAACAGAACGCTCTTACGAGGTTCAGTCATGTTACGCATCTCCAAGTCCGATGTGCGTCGGCTCGTGCTCCTAGTCGGTGCTCCCGCCGACTCCGCAAGTTTTACTTCATTGGTATCGGCCGACGAGCTCCTCCGTTTCGGATACCAGCATCCCGAACTATGGTGACGTGTCACACAGGCCTGCCTGGCTAGGCCTAACACCGATCTCCGCCGCTACCTCTGCGTGTGCCAACGCGAAGCCCCGGGGACTAACGTCCGTGCTGGTCTGCCGAAGAAGGGCGATCCAATTCCTGGAGTGCCCGGCAGCGCCGTGGGAGGCTGCAGCAGGTCCCGGGAGCCTCGCTCAAACGTCGCCGAGGTTGACGGCTACACCCTGGGTCGCCAGAGCCACAGGCCCGTCCGAACCTTCAGGACTCTCGTCGCGAGTGCGAAGCTGGCGCTCCAACCTTCTTGGCCCAGAGCCACGTCGATAATTCCACCTTGGCGCCGCTTCTCCTCCGATCACACCTATGGTCACGCGCCTCGAGGGCTCGTGCCGTTCGGACCGACCAGCGCACTTCGTCCTCTTCTTTTCTTTTATGCGAAGCACATTACTAGAGCTCAACCCAGCTCCTCAGGCGCGGCGGTGTCGCCTTCAATACCACGTGACACCGTGACGTCAGGACAGAGGAGAAACGGGGCTGCAACTCGCGCCGTCGCTCGCGGCGTCGCCTTCAAGGCTGACCACGTGACACCGTGACGTCACGACAGAGGAGAAACGAGGCTCCAACTCGCGCCGTCGCTCGCGGCGTCGCGGCGGTATATAAGCAGCTGCGCTTGTTTCTAGGTGGCTTTGGCTCAACTCTGGCAAGAATGGCTGGGTGGGAATCGAACCAGGGTCTCCGGAGTGTGATACGTAGACGCTACCACTGAGCCACGAGTACGATGCTTCAAAGCGGTACAAGAGCGCCTCTAGTGAATGCGGTGTTGCCTTAGAAACGAGCTGTTTCTAAGGCTCAGGCGTGCGTCGCTTGCTCAGGCGCACATTTCGTTGCCGCGCCGAACGCTGCGTTGCTCGACGCTCACCGCGTCCAATGCGGGGCGCGTAGTCGCTGCGCCGTAGTCCATTGTCTTACACCCCTTGGCGGGTCGACGGGAACGCTATCGCGTTCCACTCTTGAAGGCGAAGCAGAGTAACGCATGAGTTGTTTCTTCGTCTAGCCGAACCAAATATAACCAAGCAACAGCAGTTCACCAGGCTAAGCAGTGGTTCAACAACTAAAATAAAGGCTAGTATGCTTCGCATCCTGGGCTTAACCTTAGCTAAGCCACAGCCATTTTTTTGTGCTACATGCCTCTTACAAATGACAACTTAAGAAAATGCACCATTTGATCCCGAACTTTTTGTAAAGGACTGCATTACATGCGCTAGTTACTGCCCAAACAAGTAACAAAGATATTGCACTCGAGTTCTTCATAATGCTTGTTCACACTATAACTCAAACTGTGTCTTCTAGTACGCTGAAATTTTATTCGTCATTTGCTATAGGGACGTTTACAAGGCAGATACACGGCACGATGCACTTGATTGACATCTTTTGGCGCGGAGACACGTTGTCTGTGCTCTTTCAACGCCAGCAGACTGTGAGTTCCGCGGCGCGACCGGCGCGCCGGAGATGGCTGTTTGGCTGAGACGACACTTGCAATGAGGTTCTGGCTGCGACAGGAAACATTTGCGTCCATGTGGATTAGTGCACTGTATGGCGTGGTGCGATGTGGTGTGGTAGACGTGCCGTTGCGGACATGTACTACACACATTTTAAGATAGTGACTACTATCATCTCCAACCAATCTGCTTTGCCGGTAGCAGTTCCATGCTTAAATCTACTCGATTACGGGAGAGCCAGCATTTTTTTTTATATTTCGCTGTAATTATTGCGTCTACCTAGGGAGCGACTGATCAAGGCAGGCAAGTCGTATCGCTGCCTTATATCATCATTTTTACGCTAATGCTCTTGATATATTTAAGATTCTGTAAAGGAATATAGCATTTCGCGTATTTTGTTTTTATGAAAGCGTGCCAGCCACCTTTGGGCACGTAAATTCCTTATGTGGAGTGTGAAATATTTGTGTTGGAGAACCATTCTATTGATGAACGTATATCTGCTATAATGAAGATGTAGTTGAGTGCCACCTACGGTGATTATTGTGTCCCAGCGTTACCAGTTGCCATTCGTAATTGTAGAAGCAAGGACAGCAATCACAATTAGAAAAAGTAATGCCAGAACAGTGACGTTGTATATTTCTGTTAAGTTAGCCTATAAGCTATAAGCTATTGAATTGAAGTTCTAAGCTATTGTATCCTACAAATAGCCTACAAGATGGTATGGCGATCTTATATATATATATATTCTTTGCAGCGTTGAGAAGGTTTAGACTTACGCCGGATATGCATTAACGCGTGGACCGCAAACATATAAGAACCAGCCGACAGGTATCAAGGTGACTTTACTTAAAAATTGCTTCGCGGATTTATTTGTGAGCGACAGGGCGATTTCTTATTTCAGTTTAGACATTTTATGAAACTGTTGCTTTCCATATGAGGCTATGAAGTATAAGGACGATATTGGATGGGAAGAGCTGTGCCAGACTGCTAGGCCGCGATATATTGCTGCTGCATAGCGATGGCTTTTCTTAAGACAACCAACGGTCGGTTTATGGGCAGCAGGCATTGGCCGCGAGCGTTAGCCATGCGGAAACCACTGGAGGGCTGCTTCCCAAGAGTGGAGCCATTACGGCAAGCAATGGTGATGCGGTGAGCTCTTTGTGCTTTCAGAGAGGAGACGTAACTGAGGAGGAACAGTATGCAATTGTAGTGCGAGACGCGCTGTTAGCACAGTGGGAAGGTTTCAGACGTCCTAACTCTATAGCTTTCTGGCTGCCGTTTATGTCGACGATGTAACTTGAGTGGCGGCGCTCTAAGAAGGCAAATAGTCCAAAGTAGTGACGATGGAAGGACAAATAAGGCAGTGCTTGACAAAGGCGTGAGTATACGACTTTTGGACGGGGCTCGCATGCATATGTCGGGAAGCACCGGGAAACACGGTTTAAGTAGTGAACTTTTTAAGGGGGTCCGCAGCTTGTTACACAAAGCCGGCCGCAGGCATCGCAAAAGCAGCGACATCGAAGACTATCAGGAATTATGCAAACTCAGCGCTGGTGCAGTTGAGGTCCAGCTTCAATGCTCAGCAGATACCCAGGATCGTTAGAGGAAAACGCTGAAACCATTCAGAAGACATCGCATCAGATGTGAGGGCTGACTCAAAGTGAGGATTGAAATGCTCGACGAGATCATTTGTCTGTGGATAATATACCACTATGCATAACCGAGTCATGCCAAGCAGATGTAATCACTTCGTAAAAAGTGATCACTGGAAGTATTCACGGTTTATTACGATAGCGGTAGGACAGCCGAAACGTGCCACCTATTCCGACAGAAATACTGCTGTTACGGTGGCCGTTCTTATGTACGGGTTGGTGACTGCTTCAAGTCACTGATTAACTCAATTGACTCAGGTTAATAAGTACCAGTAGCCTTAGTAGACTGCCGTGATGTCAACGTGAAACATGATGAAACGGTCCTATGCGCACTTTAGCGCGATCATTTTTAAGGCCCCTCTACAGCCATGTCACACCAACTTCATCGAACTCTTGATTTCACTGCAAACTCATTAACACGGACATGGCGCTCTTTGGCCATACTTGGCCCTTGCGCCATAAAACATCAAACATTCATTCATTCATGAAACGGTCATCGGGGAATAGAAACCTCTAGGATGGAGGGATATGTTAGCGGTTTGCTTCGGCTCACAGGCAAGCGTCACAAGTGCGGAGCCAGTCTCTTTTATCGGCATTAATGCGCGGCCGCACAAAGTGAGACGCAGTGAGACTTTGCGTGACATGAAAAACCGGATGTCCAAGGTTGAGCAAAACGTCAAACCGCTGCTGACTCGACGCACCGGCAACTAGGGTTTGCTGTACACCCGTAGAAATTTGACAAGCTATAGGATTACGTCATCATTTGCATATGCTGGAGCTAAAGAGAAGTATTGGAAGTGAAGAAGTCCGGTGTCCAATAAATGTAGCTCAGCAGTCGTCTTAACGTTGAGTAGAGACGGTTTGGTGGCTGAGGTTAGTGTGCCGGCAGGGATGTTGCTAGGTCCACTGACGTGCCGAGAAACAGTGGGAAATTGGGATACGAACGATCGATCACGCAATTCGCTAGGAATTCGTGGACTCCAAGCGAAGTGCATCACTGAGGGCGCGTTATGGTATACGGGAGAAGCTTGTGACCATTGTACATGACAAACTGCTTGCCCTCAAAAAGATGTCACAAATGATGCAGCGCAAGGTATATGCCCAGGATCTGGCCCGTATACGGTGTATTTCGTTTGGGTCGGTTTCAAGCGTTCCCAGAGAAATGCCGTTGCTGGAAAGGAGTCTGACTATTTACACCTGAATCACGCCCGCAGCTGTGGTCGAAGTCAAAGTCGCCAGTCCGAGGTGTGCGCCGGGTATTGGGTGCATTGAGGTGGTAACATTGGTCAGGGCATGCTTGATTGCGTTGAAGGGATCATAACAAAGAGACTGCCCAATATGGGTAGCCGTAGTGTCTTCGACCGTGATAAGCGGTCAGGTGGCGGGACGATGATAGCACAGCTCCGTGTAAAGGGGTGGTAGAAATTCATCACACCAAATAACCAGCATATCTTGCTGGAGAACGTGGGCCTCCGAAAAAAGATGATGGTTCGCACCTTTACTGAAAGGGGCCTTGTGCAGTGGCGTTCATGTGGTGACTGAGGAACTGGAGATCCTGTTTCCCGTAGGTACGTTTCGGCACGTCATAAATATAGGCGTATTGGGAGGGCTGCTCGAAATGCATGTGAATGTGCTGCGAGTGCTCTTGGGAAATAGAGCTGGCCGTCAGCAGGTCACCCCCGTAGGCGAAGGAAACCGAAGGACATGCGCGACGTAGTCGAAAAAGAATTGAAATGATTTTCCAGCCTGGCATAGGCATCCGTATGATCTCGTAGAAGCCGAACCTTGTTGCTATGGTAGGTTGCGGAATGTCCCTGTCTGCTACTGGTATTTGATGATAGGCCCCCACTAAGCTGAGCTTTGAAATGATGCGGGCTTCATGCGAGACTGTGGTAATGTTTGCAGTATTGCGTAATGGTTACCGGTTCGGAACAGTATTGGTTTTAAGGAACCAACAATTACCACAATGTTACCAGTCGCTATTTTGGTTGGGCACCATGTGCAGGGGGGATGCCGAGAGGCTGGAAGGTGTCTCAATAATCCCCAGCTCCAACATGCGTTGGAATTCGGCACCTGGCATCCTGAGCGTGTCCGGGGCCAGACTCCTGAACCGAGAAAACTCCGGAAGGCCCACGGTGGTTATTTAGTAGCTCTATTCTTTGTGCTTTTCTTTCCCTATACCGTGTGTTTTTAAGCGCAGTGGCTATATTTAAGCTTAACACTTCTATAGGGTGTTTCACAAAACATGACTCAAATTTAAGATAGGAAGCCCAACTTACATGCATGTGATCAACGGTCTATCGCTCTCAGTCATTTTGAATTATGGAAGTCCTTTTGAGGTGCAAGGAGATGCTGTATTAGTTAGCTTTAAGAATGCGAAAGTTTACACGTTCGTTTAATGCCTAAGTTTGACGTAGTAGTTCTGCGGCAACCCGGGTTTCCGCAGAACTTCTACGTCAAACACTTGCCTTTGCTTCATGTTGTCGACAAATTCGACTTCGCCCTGCCATCTGCTAGCCCCTTGGTTAGCTCAGATGGTAGAGCGGCTGCCCCGGAAAGGCGGTGGTCCCGGGTTCGAGTCCCGGACCAGGACGAGTTTTTCTTCCACTCTGAGGCTTTTCTTTCGAGGAACCCGTATAAGGTTCCTTTGTAGCAGCTGCTATGAACGGGTGGATGCCTGATTTTCCATTTATTAATGCCTAAGTTGTATTTCATATGATGTAAAGTGTTGCCAGCAACACGCAATGGAATTGTTTTCATCATAATATACTTTACTTGGTTGTTTTTTTCTTGCTCTGAAGAAAGTCGGCACTAAATGACAGAAATGAAGTTTGTAGGCCAACACAGCCGGCAGGACAATGTCATTTGCCGGCGACGAATATGGGTTGAAACGCACTGAAAAGTAGGGTGCTCTTTTTAAACGTTAATGTCCGCCTGGATCCCCCAGCATTTGCCATACATGATTGTGGTAACCTGTGAGCCACGTCAGTTCCAAAAAAAATGAAAATATTATTATAGAGACCCGCAGAGTATTGCTGGTGACCGGTTGAAATTAATTGATGCGCTTAGGTCTGGCGCTGCTCTGAAAGTTGGTATATTAAGGGTTCATGTTCTGGCTCGTCATCAACAGCTTACCTAGGTTTACGGCAAGACAATGCGAAAGCTTCTCCCAGGGATCATGAAGATTTTTTCGGCAACTACAATCAAAGGGCGTTTTCAAGCGAAGCTTTCTTTGCCTCTTCCTTCCCCTTTTCCACTGCGGCTATTGTCTTGCACGTAGCGTCGGGAGGTTGTTCAGAGCGATACACGGCAGAAGCGCGGCAGAGAGTAAAGGTGGTGCGAGAAACTCTTTATGGCCTTTGCAGTGCGTGGCGATGCTGCCCTCTGGAACTCCTTTGGCCTCGCCACAGTACACTGCTAACTACTGTAATTATCTGTGACCCCCCGGAAAAGTATTGCAGAAGCTAGGGCGTTTGACATTCCACTAACCTGCAATCGTCCAGAGGGTAAGTAGAATGGCAGAGAGGAAGGAGAGGAGGTAGAGAGAGGAGGCAAATAATTGCTAGTACCAATGCAGTCATTAAACAAGTCAATCACAGCTTTGCCCCTCTTCACTCGCAGACATCGGGTGAGGGCGGGAGAGGCAAAAGGTGGCCGTACGTAAAATCAGCCATTCGGAGCCCACCGCGGAAGCTGTGCGGCTATCGCGCTGCTGGGTCGCGCGTTGCACTACAACTGCGGCAGCAGCATTTCTAAAGACGAGAAATGCATAAGCGCATGTGTATTTACATTAGGGTGCACGTCAATGAACCCTAATGAGTGTGCGTAATCCGGAGATCCCCCTACGCCGTGCCTGATAATCCGATTGGGGTTTCTACACGTACGGTCGGCGTCACTCTTGTGTAGAGTGCGGCGAGGCCGGCTTCCGGGGCACTCGGGAGCCGGCCAGCGACGTTTGACGCTAGCTTCTGTGCACGTTTGGGCACAGCAACTGCGTTTAGACGTCGCTGGCTGGCTCCTGAGAGGCCCAGAGGCCGCCCTTCCCGCACTCTACACAAGAGTGAGGCCGACTGTACAACCCCGTAATTCAAATAAAATTTAACACTTGAGGCAACATGCGATCTGCCGTGTTAGATGATGACAATGCCAACCTTCTCGGAGTTTATGAACAATAGCACACAAGAACGGCTCAAGCAAACAAGTCTCCCTGCACATTCTGTCTACAACTCCGACAAACAGCAGTGGGACACGCAAAGTAACGTTTAAGATCAACTCCTCAATCTCGTATTGTATTAAAGGCTAAATAAATCAAACATTTGCCGTCGACTTGAGCACCAAATATCGTCAAGCAAAGCGAACACAACAGAAAGCTTCGCTTATGTCGATTTCTACAAGGCGTGGGATCTGCATAGTTTTATAATCTTTAATTTACATTTTTACTGTCTAGTGCCTTGGGAATCACGAATTTGACGACGGACCTGCAGGGTTGGTTCCTTTTTTATTAAAAATGCAAGAGGCGAATGTTACCGTGCTTGGAACTAACCTGGACACTACCGGTGAACCAACCTTCACACGAGAAAACCTCACGTTGCCGAAGTCCATAGTGTACAACATTTCCGGAACACAAGTAGCCTTACTAGGTGTTGTAACTACGGAGACCATGACTATTGCCAAACCGGGTAAGTGATTTAGATTAGTCGACATTCGTGCCTTATATCGTAGTCTGACGAGCCTTTCCAGAACAATATTGGAAATAGACAGGTTTCGTAGGTCTTTAATAACACACGCCTGTTATTTCCGTGTTATGATGTCAGCCAACTAGTCCGATTGGCGATTTCTCAGCCTCACAGACGACATATTGAGCTTCGTTAGTACCCATAGATGGGGCAAAGCAAGAACAATACGGCTCTGAAGTTTTTATAAGCATATAGTTTGTTCTATTATGTGGAAATTGCTGTTGTACTTGAAGGTTTCACCAATATTTGTCTTATTTTCACATACATGGTACTTAAGTAGCGTAGGCCCACAATATAAGCAATAATTACGAGACAAATATGGTGTTCGAAACGTCATGGTGGATACCATCAATAAACAATTTTAGCCGTGTTATTACAAATACAAACAAATGGCCCTTGTGGTTTTCCAAGCCATTTCTTGCTCGATTTCTGGTCGTGGCGGTCACGTTCCTGTGGAAGTCGAGTGCAGAAATACTCGCAAGGTGGAAGGCCATGCGTTCGAAATTCCTCTGGAGCAACCACACTGCCGCATTTTTTATAACTTGTGTGTCGCTTTGGGAGAGGAAATCCTCTAACTTTATTGATGGCGTTCCCTGCCTCAAATAAAAGTGCCCCGTGCATTCATCTCGTAACTGACCCGTGTCGATTCCGCTAGGCAACTGTTCACGACATTCGAGCCTTCGGAAAACACGTATACTTCAAAGCTGGTATGCGGCTAGAACACACTCTATCATGTAAGCATCGATGAGCGACGCACAGATATGCAATAATGACGTTATTGTAGCGCACAAAAATGCAACTCGGAGAACACTTCTAGGTAGCAGCCACACTTTATAAAATATAATTTGGAGTATAGACATAAATGGGGTCAACAAACATAAAAAACATAAACAAACATAAAGAAATGGTAAGCGTAATCCATTAAATCAGCTGCACTCCTAGAAAGTGGGCAGCGTTGGTTCCTGGTTGGTGAAATGACATCGTGGAATAGCCAGAGAGAGGTATATGCTAATTCGCCGTCAGGAATTGTAATCATAATGGAGAATCATGAAAAAAAATGAGCACTACCACTGAGTACTCGTGAACGACCATGAGCTATTTCGGCTTGAGTGTAGCTTCTGTCATATAATGCATTCGTCTTCCTTATTTCTTTGCCCCATCACGCCGGAAGAAATTTCGAGATTTGTTGTGAAGAAAGGCGAAGATTTAGTAGACAGCATCGCATGGCCTCGGTATAATTAGACAAGGCTGATAACCTTCGTGTGCTCCAGTGAACAGGGGTACAGCAGCCTCGGTATGGCTGCTAATCCCTAGCACTTTACCCCTCTGGTTGTTGCAAACTTCTCGCTGTGCACTAAAAAATTTAATAATCCATACTTAGTACCACTCTTGTGCGCATGGCGTTTGCGCGAAGATATCTAAGAGTGCCAATGCAGGGCCATTTTGCTCGTATGTGGTGGGGACTTTGAATTGACCAAGAGCCCGATCTGCGCCGCTTTTCGATATGGAATCTCTGCCATAAGACCCCCATGGACACACTACTGTATTATTTAAGGTGGAAAAAAATCTCTGGACCCGCCTAGCACATGGTACTAAATTCATTACTGAATTTTTTACAAACGCGAGAAATATAAGAATGCCCAGAAATGTCCTGAAGCGAAGTTTTATGAAATTAACAAGAAACTGAGCGATCTTCAAGAAATACTTAAAATAACCACAAACTCACTGTATAACTGGGACGTATGCGGGAAACAGTCAAGGTTCTTGCGGTATTAAATAGTATCCTCGATTTACAAACAGAAGAACTTGAGGAGAAGTCTCAGAGGGACAACTTCATATTCAACGGTATTCCTGATGCGAAAACAGCATGGCAGCAGACCAAATACTAATTACCCTTTGTACAAAAATTCATGATTGTCCCATTTCCACCCGGATTAATCCAGCACGTTTACCACTTGGGCACTACTTCAACTTATTAAGGGTAACATGGGTTAGGAAAGTGTACTAACTTGAAAGGAAAATAAACAATATTCTCTTGGTGCAGCCAGCTCAAGTCTAAAGATATAGTTTTTTATGGAGACTTGTGCCGCATCTGGTGTCCCTCACAAGGAATTGAACGATTTTGCAAAAGGTCTTCCACAATCACCGAAATTCAATCTGAGCTAGGAACCGCTGCGGGTGAACAACAAATGCATTACGTATTATGCGCAGACTGACGTTACTGAACAAACGAAGCCGCACAAATATAATAACAATCAAAATGGCATTTCTAACAACACCACATCTTTTCTTCTTACGAAGGAAAAAGAGGAGTAGTGTTCAACTGCCACATTCCTCGCCTTTACACTAACGCAAGAAGTGTTCTTGAAAAGTTTGAAGCATTACCTTCAGCGCTTGACGCATGATCTTCGCATTGAATTAATCGAAACCTCGCAGGTGTGTCGCCGTCAGCAGGCATTTGGTGTTTCTCGACACCACAACTCTGAGCGTGTAATGGTTGGACCCTCGCGCGCTTAACCGTGCGTGGCTGAGCCGTGTCTAGAGAAAAACGGAATCCTGAGGGTTGATGCCGGGTGTTTGGACCTTTAAGTAGCCTTGGTGGAGGCAACACGCCCCTTTAGCCGTAGTTCGAGTGGATGGAACGCCTAGCTTGACTCGCTTTTTCCTATCCCTCTCGATGCCCTTTACCTTTTTTCTTTCCCTTCTTATCTTTCCTGTCTCCTTCACTTCCATCTCATTTTCATCAATTTCCGGTGGCAAGACATAAGTTGGTGTTATATATGTGAACTTGGATACGTTATATTTCGTTATAGCACCGATGCACAGTTGGTGCATGCAAGTCTCTTTTCAGGAGGATTGTAGCGTCCCGTTGTTGGGCTCTGTGCTGGGTGACTGCCAACACTGCACAACAAACCCTATGGTCTCAATCTTTCTGGCCCCTTAACCTTTATGGTGACTGCCAACACAGCACAACAAACCCTATTCCCTCAACCTTTATGGCCTCGATTTCCTTTCTTGCACTGCCTCATTGTTTTCTCTCAAAAGGAGGAGGAACCAATGAAACATAGGTTTCCTCACCTATGTCAAAGATAAAAAGATAACTTTCAGAGATTTAGAGCCGTACAACGTAAAACTATTGCAATACGTTTTTATTCCAATCTCCTGACGTCAAATTTGCGTAACCGCCGACGCAAGCATCGGGCGGTCACCCGCGGGATTGTCTAAAGAAACCAGTCCAATGCTCCCCTCATTCTTAGGAGGTCACTTTTGTTTGCTTGAAAAGCGAATAACATTGCCTGCACTGACCGACTTGTCTTATCTAATTGACTCACAAGGGGAGAGGAGCATGCTCGAGTGGAAAGGGATTCCATGGGACCGAGTCACTACACTGAATATAGATAACCGGATGAAGAAGGTGGGGCCGACGTCTGCGATTGGCCCGCTTTCTTTTATTTAGCTTGCGCTAGCTCGTCGACAATCGCGGCGGCATGCAACGGAAGCGTAAGAATGACGCTATAACGGATCCTCAGCAAAAAATAGTTGGTAGAACGAGGTCGTAAACGTGCCGAAAGTTCTCGAAAACGTTACACGGGCACACAAAAAGATTCATTACACGCAAACAAACCCATGCTCTCCGGCAAGGGCGAGTAGGCAGTGCCGGATCGATGGGCGGCAGCCATCTTTTATTCCTTTCGGAGCGGGGCAGCCTGCGGCGATTCAGAATAAAATACAGTTTTGTGCGGCATATTAATGCATCTTTAACGCGTAGGTGCCACTTTGACGCGGTAAGTTTTTGCGGTTTTGTGACGTCGCGTGAGTGGTAGGTTAAGTGGGTGCAGCACGAAAACTTTTGACCAATAGCCGAGAGCTAATGGCAAAAAGGCGTTGAATCAGAAATAACTATTTTTGTTTTGTTCGGTCAAATTATGCATATTAAGTGTGTACACGTCATATCAGGTGGGGGCTTTCGCGGTTTTCGTGACGTCGCGTGACAGACAGGTGAAGGGGGGGTGGTCCAAAAAAGTTTTTGACCAATCGCGGTGTGCTGATTGCAGAATTGGAATAGAAAAGTTTGGAAGAGTTTTACGTTATGGCACCCTTGTTGTGATTCACTGTGAAAACAGCGACAAGATTTCAAGGACTCTCACAGCATTTCTCGTTAAGCAATATTTAACGTAGACTGTTGCAGGCCCACATTCTACATACTGATTATAAAGCCTGCATAGGAGCAGATTTGGCTCCTGTTTAAGAGGCAAGTAAGCAATCGGTGATTGTGTGCATACTATAGTGTGTGAATAATAGAATGGCTCTTAGCGCAGTCATTGCTTCTAGGCGACTTCCGAGTGTTTTACAAAAAGGAAAAAAAAAACCGCATACTAATAACGTCCTTGAAACCTTTCGCAAAACCTGCGCTTCGGTACCTAATAAGTAACTGCTTTGGCATAGTAAAAAGTATCACGGACTCCTCTGTCTTCGGATGAGAAGGGTATAATGATTTAGCATTTTCGGTATGTCATTGGATGGTCTACGAACAGACTCATTGAGTGAACGTTTTCGTGCTGCTCGAGAGTGCTGTTAAAAGGGAGCTCTTTGGCCTTCGCGCAACCTAGAGCTCCGAGTATTTTCTATCTCTAAATCGTTTTATAGTGGCCTTTTATTGCACATGATGTTTCATCGATGTCCGAAAACTTTAGTGCGTTGCAGGGGCGTTTTGGCAGCTCATAGGTTCCACACTATTTTTCTTGGCGAAGCCGTCTCTCCGGGCCAGTGGTGGCACATGTTTGTTCGAACAGTAGTACAAAAAACTGCACGAAATACACGAACATGCTCATATAATAAGAAGCCAACAAACAAAGACACCAAAAACAACATACGAGAAATTACTTGTACTTGGTATTATTGGAAATGAAAGTGGCTCAGAAAACAACTCGCCAAAGTTGGGTTACCAACCCCTGTATTCACAATACGCGTGCGATGCTCCTACCAACTCAGCTACCACGGCGCCGTTTTCCCATTCATTTTTCGGGGTATTTATGTTTTACTAATAGAACTAACCCTGGGAGTGTTAGCTAGCGCCACCATTCGCAAACCTGGTGGTGGATGTGGAACATCCTTGCCGCCGCAAGCGTCACCACTACGTGACCTATTTGGGTGACAGAAACTGGTCAATAAATCTACTCATGCTACCTCAAGGCATCAGTGTTGCCGGATTCCAGATCCTCGTAGTGTAAGGAACGAGAAGAAAGGAAACCAAGGAGCATGATTTTTATTATTTATGTCAAAGAAGCCAACAATTACACCAAGGACAACATAGGGAATATACCTCGTACTGAATAAACAAAATATTGAAATTGTAAATTAATCGAAATGAACAAACCTGGGTACTTTGTTTGTAGGCTTATGATATGAATAATAACAATCAGCCCTCTCAGTTCCCTTTCATCGCGTTTATCACATTACGCGTGCGTCGAATCCGGCAACATTGATGCCTTCAAGTAGCATGTATGGGTTTATTGACCAGTTGCCGTCACCCAAGAAGATCAAGTACTCGTAACGCCTGCTGCAGAAAGGATGTTCTACATCTGCCGCCAGATTTCTGAGTGGTGGCGCTGGCTAACACCCGCAGGGGTAGTTCTAGTGGAAAAACATGAATGCCCCAAAGAGTGGGCGGGAAAATGGCATCGCGGTAGCTCTTTCGGCAAGAGCATTGCACGCGTAATGCCTAGACGTGGGTTAGTATCCCACCTGTGGCCAGTTGCTTTTACATCCACTTTGATTTCTTAAGATGGGATCAATAAAAATGGAGCCCCTTGGCTCCCTTTCTTCGCGTTGACGACCTTACAGAGTAAGAAGAACACAGGATGTACGCTAGTTCCGACGCCGGAGCTACTGCGGGATGTCTGCGGAGCTATTACTATGTACTTGGCGTCGGAAAAAATATGTACGGGGTACACATTGTTTAGCGCGCACATATTTATGCAACTCGATATTTATGCGCAGATATTTATGCAATGGGCTGGCGTCTGGAGCAACGTGGAGCAGTGACGGCATGCGCAATTTCTCCGCTTCGGCTTTCCGACAATAGCACCAACACTGACGTTGTCGCCGAGACCCGCCTACTCTTCAGTGTCATGATCTTTTGTACAATTATGCATATTTTAGCCATCTTTGCATACAAGCGCCAACACCTCACTGCCAGCTGTTTTCAATTACCACTCACTACAACGAGTTCCCTTGAATTATCCGCAGGATCCTATCATATTGAAAGGTGAAGCAATGCTTGATTTCGTGTAAACTTTTTCAGTCAAGTCTGAAGCGTTTGTAGAGGAGTATTACGTCACCGTGTGCGCAGATTTAAATTCAAGATAAACCAATGATATAGAGCGCTACCATATGCAAAATATGATATCAACGAGCCCTTCTGTCGCAAATTATTTCGGTGTCACGTAGTTAAAATGGAGCTCAATATGCTGTTGGTGATTGTTAATGCTTGATATGGGTTACTTCCACGGATTGTAGCAGTGCAGCCTCACCTTTGTGCAGCGATGGCATGGGAATGCATATTTGGTTTAGCGTTAGGGTGACAAATATTCGCTGAATGATTCCGGCGCTTTGTCACACTTTAATTGCGTGTAGTGCACTTGAAATAGTAGTAAAAGACACAAGGTACTTAAATTTATATATATATACCGTTTGTTTTCAGGTGGCGTTCGGATACTGCCAGAAGCTGACAGCATTAACAATGAGACACACCGTCTTAAACAAAGTGGTGTGAACGTATTTATTTTAATTAGCCACGTTGGATTTGATGTCGACCAAATTCTTGCACAACAGTGCCCCGATCTCGATCTCATCGTTGGAGGCCATACTAACACATTCCTGTATACTGGTATGAACGGATTCTTTGATTTGTATTAGCCAATGAAATTCGGAACCCTATGTCGTAAATTGCTCTGGCTATCGCAGTCAGGAGTGTTGATCAATGTTTTGTCTATCGGCATCTCATATTACGTACCTGGGAGCACAGATTTGCATTCAGGCTAGTTCCTCCAAATGCTCGATTTTCAACAGCAACTCAGGAACTCTGAGAGATCTCTAGGTCGTTACCTATAAAACGTGAACCGTTTAACGCGTATCATGGCAGCATCTATAGCTTGCGCAGTTAAGTTACCGTCAGACATAATACCCCGTTCCCATCCTATTAGCAGAAAACAGTTTCACCAGCTGAGCTCTAGTGGCTGTCTCGTGTAGCCGCTGGCTAGGAAGCGGCTCATATAAGCAAGAGCAAGTCAGCTTTGCGACTCTATAATGAGCGACTGGTTTCGCAATGAGGCCTGGTCGAAATTTCTTTTTTGACATTTTTATAGCGCTACTTGTGTGAGACGTGCAGACCCTTCAGTTGGGGCTGATGTGCTCAAACGTGGAGGTATTTTATTGATTTTAACCTCTAAAATTACATATGCTAAGTTCAGTGCACGTTGTAACAATGCAAAGCTGATTCGCCACGCGTTACACAGTTAACGAAATCTTTCTTACGTGCCAAAAAAAAAAAAAAGGCAACGACAGTAGACCTCATCAAATTTTTCGGCTGGGGAACTCATATAGTGCGATAGCAGCGCTCTCCCACAATTAGCACCACCCTCTTCCTTTTCCTTGGCTGCCTTCCCCAAATAATTATGTTCACCCGCTAATTGGCAAAGGCGAAGAACACAGTGCCTCTAGAGCTACCTCATAGGGTTGGTACGGGGAGCGCGGAGAGGTCAAGGAATCATGTGTTAACTTGTAAAAGAATGTAATAACCGTAAAAATGTAATTAGCAATGTAGATACAAATGACATTAAATATCTAAAGTATTATTTATTCATAATCAAAAAATGTGATATTGGAAAAATGAAAGTTTGCATTACATAGAAAATTTCACCTTAGGCTCATTCTGATTTAGGAGTTTTCCTTCTATATGGGATGGTAAAGAATATTGTCGAATAAGTTACTTTCGCGCTCTAACACTCTCCATGTTTAAGTAGGGTAGTGTCTGACGCGCAAATACGCACCTTTGTGGAATCGTGTTAACTAACAAAATTTGTTGTTGGGCTTCTCCGTTCAAGTTAGTGAATATTGTTAAGCGCAGTTTCAGGACGGGACAAGAGAAAACACCGACGCACTTGTCCCTGCGTAGGTGTCTTCTTGTGTTGCTTTATTACCTCATGCTCGCAGCTGTTTGGACAAAGACTTATTCCATTATTTCTATGCGAGGATTCAACCATATAAGTTTTTGAAGATATTTGACTCATGCGCTCTTAGTGCATCACGTTTAGTTCCCCCTTCTCTGGTAAAGCACCCTTGTTGTCCGAGCAATAAATTTCGAAAAGACAATCAAATTATCACGACAAAACTATGAAGACAACGATGTTGGCGTGACTGAACGCTAGAACTGGCAAGAAGCCTGTTATTCAGCATGGTAGCTTGACCAGACTCAATCAGCTATTATTTCCCCACACCGCTGTAGCTGTTGTCGACAACAGAATAATCTTTACTGCTCACCTTCTCTACTTCTACCCAAGTTCTGTATCGAGGGATCTCACTAACAGAAGTTTTTCTCCCTTCGAGGAACGTACAACTTCCGATTTCGTCCCTGACGTCAATACTGCGGCCCTGCTTTCCACAACCGCGCCGATTGATGCATTCCTGTGAAAATTCGTCTCCCAACCTACGGCCTTTCGAAGTAAAAGCACTTCCCAGTGTTATGGCTCCTTATCTCTATATCTTCGACGTCTACAGTTGCCGTCTCGGATGAACAAATGTCATAGCGCACGGTATTGGCACTGGCGACGACAGCCCAATTCACCGACACCTTTACCGCGTGTCTCAGTCTGAATGCCAGGTCCTACAAAAATAGGCGAAGAAAATGCTTGTGAAAGACGTTATAGGGTCTTCCTTCAGCCTTTAGGCATTAAATGGCGTGCTTGTTGAAAAGGAGGACTATTTTGCGTAGGGTATCGCGATGCAAAATCATTCAGTTATATTGTGGAGGTACCGAGCTTTCGTTTTGATTATCGGGAAATTCCGCCGATACCTATATGGTAGGCCTCTCGCAGTTAGAGCAAATCATGTCCTATACTGGCTGTCAAGGCTATTAGATCCCACAGAGAGGCTCAGGCGTTCGGCATTACTACACGAGTGCACGTTCTCTGTAGCCTACAAATCTAGCAAGTTGCACGAGGATGTCGAGTGCTTATCCTGCCATCCCCGTGGATCCACGCAGGTTCACAAAGCTGAAGCTGAAGCTGACGCCTGTATTTAGGCCATCATGGATAAATAGCGCCATGACCCATCGTTAACCGTATTTTGCCCACCAATGCCGACCCGCCACTAAGCATATCCTTGCTTCAATAGGACATTTTTATCAACATACACCCTGATGGCATGGACCTTCTACTCGTAGTCTATCATAATAGGTGCACGGATGTCGTTAGACGGTATTATGACACCGCAACCTAAGGATATTTAGGCATATCCAGAACCCATTACCATGTACAATCACACTTGTAATGCAAAAGCGTGGCATTTAGGGCGAGTTGGTATGTCATGTCTTTTTTCGGCATGTAGCCCATCTCAGAAAGAGCAAAAAGGAAGGTGGAAGGGGTTATGAAGCGCTCACTCTGTTCTCCGTTCCTTTTTATTACCCCTTCCACCTTCCTTTTTGCTCTTTGTGAGCTGGGCTACAAGCCTAAAAAAGGACTTTAAGGCAATTTAACTTCCTTGCCGTCAGCAGCCGTTTTACGCCTATCTATCTACCTATCTATCTACATATTATTAAATTATGGGGTTTAACCTGCCAAAACCACTTTCTGATTATGAGGCGCGCCGTAGTGGAGGACTCCGGAAATTTCGACCACCTGGGGATCTTTAACGTGCACCTAAATCTAAGTACACGGGTGTTTTCGCATTTCGCCCCCATCGAAATGCGGCCGCCGTCGCCGGGATTCGATCCCGGGACCTCGTGCTCAGCAGCCCAACACCATAGCCACTGAGCAACCACGGCGGGTATCTACATATTATTGCTGCTAACATTGTGTCTACTTCAGACGCGTTCAGGATATCTACCTATCTATCCTCTTAGGCTACCCAGTTGTCCAAGTCATCGACCAGCATGGCCACTACGTGTGTGTTGAAGCTCATAATGCCATCGTGGTCGTTTAATCGTCGTCATTCCCGCGTTGTCATCCGGCTCTAGTAATGCTGTCGTCATCCCGCCATCATCGTCATACGGTTGTCATGCATTCATTGTCGCACCGCCAGCATGATGCAGTTGTGAGCGTTCCATTTTCGTCACTCCACTTTGTCATCCGAATTTCGCTATACCATCGTCGTGCCAATGTCGTCAGGCTTCGTGATGAAGTCATCTTCACGATATTGAGTTGATATAGCCGTGTTTAATCGATTGTCCTCGTGCCGTTATCAGGCCATTGTCGCCATTACGTCATCGTCATAGAGTATTCGCCATGCATTTGTTGTCACACCGCCGCCGTGATGCCATCGAAATCATTCTATCTTCGCCACAAGACTCTCCTCATGCCGTCGTTGTCACGCTATCGTCGTAACATAATCATCGTGTCATCGTCGTGATGCTGTCGTTTTACCGCCGACAACACTTCAGTATCATCATACCATTGTCGTCACGCCATCTTGGCCATAGCACCTTCATAGTTCCATCAATATTGTTCCTTCTTAATTCTGTCGTAACCACGCAGTCCTCATGCAATCCTAATTATACCACCGTCGTCATGTCATCGTCGTCGTTTTGTGAGACAGTTGCTGTCATGCATTACTTGTCATCTCACCGTCGTCATGCCGTCGTGGTCATGCCATCGTTGTCACACTCCGAATTCGTCATCCGCCTCTCGCCATGTCATCATCACCACACTCTCTATGTACCAGTACGTGTGTGCCGCTCTTCAGTGAGCGTGTTAAAAGAATCAAAGGGTTTTTAGTGCCAAAACCACTTTCTTATAATGAGACACGCCGTACTGGAGGACTCCTGAAATTTTGACCATTTGGGGATCTTTAACGTGCACCTAAATATAAGTACATGGGTGTTTTCGCCTCCATCAAAATGCCGCCGCCATGGCCGGGATTCGCTCCCGCGACTTCGTGCTCAGCAGCCCAACACCATAGCCACTGAGCAACCACTGTGGGTGAAAAGAACGTCTTTGACGCCAACTTGGCCAAATAGGTGTGTGCTACTCGGAATGTGCCCCTCTACCATGATGAAAAAATTAAATTTATTGAATGCAGAGCAGGATCGAGCCTACGTCATAATGGTTCCTCAAGAACAGCAACCCGACGTATTGTCAGGCTGCGCCACATATGCACTAGGTATTCGATGAAAGGCTTTCACGCCAACTCTTTAGCGAGTTGCGCCATAAATACATTGGGTATGGGCCGCTGTTTAATGAACGTCTCTCCAACTTGGGACACTGAATATGTGTCACTGAATATGTGTCACTGAATGTGCCGCAAGGCCGTAAAAAATTCTCAGCATTCGAAGGTACCGGCGCACACCATGTTTCTCGTTTCAGAAGATACATGTGGAATGCTGGGCGTCACGACAAAGTGGCGCAGCACGTTCAGAAAGAAGCACGAGGAAGGAGACCGGTTGCCGCATGACGCATTTCTCAGCGTTCGCACGCACATGTGCACCAGGCGTTTCGTAGAGCACCTACAGCCTTGGCGGTGGAGGCACTGGATGACGCCCAGTGTTCATATAGAAGCGCGAAAGAGTGCTGCTGCAGCACACGCCTCCTACATAAGTCGTTTCCACGTTGGTAATGCGTTGTCTCGCTAGATTGATTGAATGCTAATGAATTACCGTCATCAGAGATCATGGGACAGGTTCTGCCGCAAGTTTCGCACTTTCTGCCCATCTGAGTGCGGCTGCCGCAGCCTCTATGCCATGCAAAGTGGGACGATACCAGTTTGTGTCGCACAGACCCGAAGCAACGAAAGTCTCAGAATGACATTCCGAATGTTAAATGATGTTACATCTGAAATACGATATGTCGCAACATTTCTCCAATGTTATACGCACTACCATCGACATTCCTCAGCAAATGAGTCGTGACGTGATTTCTTTTTTGGTGGAGCCTTTATCGTTCTGTTCACCGCTATGTCGCGGTTTTTCACGTGTGCTGGTTTGGAAGAATTCCAGGACGCTGCCTGCTGATCAGCTTCAGCCAAATGATGTCCCTACTTGGCTGTTTTACCGCGCGGTGCTGCGTTTGATGGGCCCATTTCCTATGCCAACTACAGGAAGCAAGACAGTTGCGGTTGCTACGAGTTAAACCAAGCAATAGACAGTTACTCGAGTGCTGCCAACCAGTTGCACGACTCACGTTAAACGATTTCTCATCATGCTTAAGCAGAGCGCTCCTCGCCGGCTACTCACCGACTGTGGTCCCTACTTTTTGCATCGTGTTGTTGGCGACAATCTCCGTTCATGTGATAGTCATCAGATGTTTGCTGTTTCCTATCACTCACAGGCTAACGGCCTCACCAAACGTCTCAACCGTACATTGAGCGACATGTCCTCCATGTATATTTTCGTCGATCACAGTGATTGCAACACTGCTCTGCCTTTTCTCTCGATTCCACTACAGCTCATGACGTCATGAAACTACTGGCTACTTGATGACCGGGACACCGTTTTCCCCTTCGACACATTGCATGCAATCGATCCAGCGTCAAACATTTCTACGCTGATGGCATCATCACCCGTTATGCTATCGCACTCATAAAAGCCCGCGATAGGCTCACCTCACGGCAAGCTTCACAAATGTCGCTTTATGGTTATCGCTACTGGGAGGTCTACTTTCCTTCAGGCCCTTTCAAGACTACCATTTAGTCTACCATTTAGTCTACAACAAGACTACCATTTAGTCTTGTTAGCCTTTGTCGGAAGCTCCTGTCGCTCTGTGTCGGGGAATATCAAGTCCTCCGCCGAGTAACATCTGTCACATTTGAGATATCTCCATTGACAAGCGGATCATCTAATTTCAGACCAGGAAGTGACATCGTCCTCTTTCCCGTCTAGAGCTTTACAGCTTGGACACGCCGACACAATCACACCAACTACATTGACGGAACTTCATTTGCCGGGGTTTATGTAATGGCGGAGTGATGCAGACGACAATGATGTTAGCGTGACTGAACACTCGAGCCTTTCTTATTTGAGCTGTTGGGTGTTACCGGCTACTGCATCATAAGAAACATTTTTTTCGCTTCATCGTCTGCCCCAATGCGGCCGCCACTGCCGCGATTACACCAGCGAGCTCTAGCACACCAGCTAAACGTCACAGCCAATAATCATATTTTCAGTTACGTTCATTCAAAAGGACAGCTTCGATGCATC